>NC_049245.1:24839930-25139930 GCF_011100685.1 Canis lupus familiaris | reverse complement strand
TATTGTTATATTCACCCTTATTTATGTTTCTTGAGATGATTATAAAGTTTGATTCTGTCTTCTAACCCTTCCCGTAGATTGCTTTTGCAACCAAATTAATAATGGCTCGATTTTTAGGTAAATATTTCTAAATAACTCAGTATTTTTTTCCAGATAGTTAACATTAAATCCTCACACAATTTTTTTTTGAAATGCTATAAAGAATGTTAATGTGTCCAAAACCCTTACTCCTAAGTTCTTTAAGGCTGTTTTTTTTAAAACCAAGGGTAAGTCATCACTCTATCCACTAATTTATTTTAGAAGGTTAACAAGTGGTTTCTAAGATAGAATCCTTATCTTTATGAAACCCATGCTTTCTTTCCTAACTTCTCACAAATGACCTGTAAAGTCACTTTTTAAGTCTTGATAGGGGATTTACATATACTTGAAATAGCATGGATTATGGGTTTTTTTTAGCTTTTATTTATTTAACTAATCTCTACATCCAACGTGGGGCTTGAACTCCAGACCCTGAGATCAAGAGTGTCATGTTCTTCCGATTGAGGCAGCCAGGCATCCCATAGGATGGATTTTTGGTATCTTATACCTTTTTCCTTATTGTAGGGAAAGAATAGACAAATTGTGTTATCATTTAGTTTATTGACAGTGTCTCTATGGATATATCTTCACATTCCTTTAGTATATACTAATTATGTCTCTTCAACTCCCAGATAGCAGTTTTGAGCCCCTAGGACACAGGTATTTTTGTACCCCAGCATAATTTGGGGTACTGATCCCTTTTCCTTTTTGCCACCCTCCCCCCATTTTTTAAGTAATCTCTACAATCCAACGAGGAGCTTGAACTCACAACCCACATTGACTGTCTCAGTCCACTCACTGAGCATGCCAGGTGCCATTTTTGCCTAATTAAGAAACCTTGACGATGATAAACTGTTGCACTGGAAACACGTGTTAATGAAAATTAGGTTACTGGATCTAAACAATTTTTTTTTTTTTCATTTATTTATGATAGTCACACAGAGAGAGAGAGAGGCAGAGACATAGGCAGAGGGAGAAGCAGGCTCCATGCACCGGGAGCCTGACGTGGGACTCGATCCCGGGTCTCCAGGATCGCGCCCTGGGCCAAAGGCAGGTGCTAAACCGCTGCGCCACCCAGGGATCCCGATCTAAACAATTTTTAATTGTATTTTTATAGCTTGTAAACTTAAAGATAGCACAGTGGTATTTATTTAGCCTTGCTGCTTTCACTGCCAAGCAGCTTTCTGTTAACTTACCTTCTAGTGGAGAATTTAATGATTATATGGGGAAATATACTGGGAAAAATCCCCATTTTATTTATTTTTAATAGTTGTGTTAAATTTTTCTAGTATTATATAGATAATAGTAAACTTGGTTAAAATTTACTCCTACTTCATTAAATTTCCAAACTATGCCAAGAAACCATACCTTATTAAACTATTATCTTCTCGGCCAGAGTTGAATAGCCCAAGTACTTGGAATTGAATTCTCAAGATCAGGGTTTTCATGGATTTTCTGACCGGTGTGCTTCCCTTTCCCCATTTCCCATTATTCCCATGTGAAGAGTAGTATAGAGGAATCCATTGGAGATGTGGAAGAGTAACTAGGAGTAGGAAGACAGGCATAAGTTAAGTTTCCTAGGATAGGAGGAAAGAAAAAGGCCCCAAAGCCTTGTCAATGAGGAATGGGGAAGGAGGTTTGGCTGCCAGGTTTTACTATAAGTTTATTTTGATGAACCCTGCTATGTAGTCCTCTTTTATTAATGCTTTCCTGACATTTACCCTGTTAGTTGAGGCTCTTCATTGTTCCTGCACTGAGCTGTAGAATTCTCTTTTGTTATAGATTTGCAAACAAGACTTTCTCAACAGACTGAAGGTGAGTTGAGCTTTTTATTTGTCTTTGAAGTAGATGTCAATTTAGCAACACATAGTTGTTTTTTAATTATATCACTTAGTACATTCTGTATTTTTGGTTTTTGGAGAATGGCATAATATGGTAAATACATAGTTAACCTAATGTGTAATTTCAGTCAGCCTAATCCAAATCATTACAATTCCATGGATTAAAGAAAATGAAAATGTGCATGTGCATCTTTTTAAATTTGGCTTTAGTATGCTTAGAATTATTTTTAGCCTTGTATTAAGTCAAAATGGAATTTGTTGTTTTAGTATACAAATCTTTCAGGAGTCTGAACTTACAAGGTTAAGGACTCTAAATTCATGATTTGTATCAATAGTACCAAGCATGTGGCAATTATACAGAACTAAATTGCATGCATATTTCAAAGAGACTGAAAATGTATCTAAAGTAGGCTATTTTCTCTTGTTTTTTTATTGCCAAATCTCTGCCATTTGTTCTGATCACTTTGCTATTAATTCAGTATCCATCTTTCATGCGTTGTCCTTAAAGGTTATTTAGGAGAATGATTCTATATGAAAAGGTCTACCATGTTCCTTCATAGGAATTAAATGTAGGGGCACTGGGTCGCTCAGTGGTTGACCATCTGCCTTTGGCTCAGGTTGTGATCCCAGAATCTTGGGATCAAGTCCCACATCAGGCTCTCTACGGTGAACCTGTTTTTCCCTCTACCAGTGTGTCTACTTCTGTGTCTTTCATGAATAAATAAAATCTCTTTTTTAAAAAAGGGATTAAATATATATTTTATTTTTTTCCAGCAAGTGAGACAAGTACTCATCCTGCTTTTCCTCAACAGATTTATAAAAGTTGAACTAATAGATTTTTTTCTATTAGTTGTTTTTATGCTGAATTCATTGTGCTTTGCATTCATTTAGTTTGAGCTGGAACCTTCCTATCACATACTTTCTAAAACTTTTATCTTTTTTTTAGTCCTAATATAGTTCATTTGTGAAAATAAAGTACTCTCCAATTGTTTTGTAATGACCTAGGATTTATTTCCAAAAAAATGTCCATCGTTTATGATAGTGTACACAGTGGGGCCTCATTTTTACATTTATTGTAAGATAAACATGGTTACATCTTTCGCTTTTCTGAATAAAATATGATGTTACCCTTTTTTGGCATTTTTATTTTAATATAAGCTTCATGAAAAAATGTTTATTTGAAGTAATAAAGGAGCAGCCAAAAGCACTAGTAATTCTAACAAATCATCATTTTTATGACATATTTCATGCATAGCCCTAATTTTTACTCAGTAAAATAATTTCTGATATTTCCTCAGGTGATTGTTCATTTTAATTACCATAATTTCTAATGCGCTGTTTTATCCTTAGCTTTGTTTGTTATATATTGGAATGAAATTTGGTCAAATATAGTGATTACGGTGAGTTCTGTAACAGCTACTGGTAATGTTTTGTGAATCACATAAAAAGCAATGGTGCAGCTGTCTTGGACAGTGCTCTCACTTCAAATTGAAAACCAGTATGGGTTTTAAATATTCCTTCTGGATATTAGTGTCCAGTAGTTTTTAATTTTCATAGTGAATATTATAGATTTATGCTATTTTTGTTTTGTGCCAAGACAGACTTAGTCATTTAAAAAATTCATTTGATTTTGTAAGAGGGTTTATATTCCTGGCATATTAAATTTTAAATGGTTTGATGATTATCTGCATCTTGTTTGTTAAACAACCCTTTTATAATGTTTATTTTAAAGAAAATGTTTAACTGTATTCATGGGAAGAAACCTAAAAGGATTATATTTTGATCATCCCCTGCTTCTTGTGTATAAACTTGAGCAGTTAAATCAATCTTTTATTTTATCCTTTGCCTTTCTGGATTGATTTGTATTGATATTTGTCTAATTGAATGAGTTTTGATTACACCTGAAGTTTAATTTCCCGTCTAAAACTACAGATTCCAACTCATTCAAGAAAAGCTGTTTCAAATGTTAGGTTGCTTCAGTTTACTGGAAACTCAAGTTGGTTACACACTTTGATAGCATTAGTAAATAAGGTAAATTAGGGAAGTGACCGATCATCCTAGTTTCACAGATAGGGTTTAGTGGGGGTTTTTTATTTTGTTTTACTCAACAGGGCTAGTCTGATGCATTTTCCATGAAACTAATTTCTCTCTCTCTCTTTTTTTTTTTTTTTTTTAGCTTCAGCTTTAGCTGCAGCTGCCTCTGTTCAGCCTCTTGCAACACAGTGTTTCCAACTTTCTAACATGTTTAACCCTCAAACGTAAGTAATAGACTTTGGTCAAGTTGAAAATGGTATATACCATTGGCACTTAAACAATGTGGAGATTAGGTGGGCAGACCCATGCCTGCACAGTCAAAACTCCGTATTGTAAATTTTGACTCCCCTGAAATCTTAACTGTTAAGAGCCTATTGTTGATCGAAAGCCTCATAAATAGCATAAACAGTCGATAAACACAATCTTGTAAGTTTTACATGTCTTACGTAGCATATTCATACAATAATGTAAAGTACAGGGCAGCCCGGGTGGCTCAGTGGTTTAGCACCCCCTTCAGCCCAGGGCGTGATCCTGGAGACCCAGGATCGAATCCCATGTTGGGCTCCCTGCATGGAGCCTGCTTCTCCCTCTGCTGTCTCTCTCTCTTTCTCTCATGAATAAATAAATAAAATCTTTAAAAAAAAATAATGTAAAGTACATTTATAGTACTATAGTGTTTTTTTATTTGAGAAAAATATAAGTATAAATGGACTTGTCCATTGAAACCCATGTGATTTAATGGTTTCAACTACTATGAAAATATTAATATTCAGCTTTTCTAAGTTAACATTTAGTATACTTCAATATATTTCACACTTCAAATAAGTTTTGATCATTTTAGGGTATTTAATGATAACTTTATTATTGCTAATTCCTTTTGGTATGTTGTGAGATTTGAAGTAAAGGGTAGACAGATTTTGTTTTCCAACGATATCTAAGAAGTTTTGTATCAGTATTACTTGTAGTTTACACACATTGTGTTATATTAATTTCTGGCTCTTAACAGTTCTTCCAACTATACCTTATTCTATGCTCACTATAGTTGTAGTTCCTATCTATCACCATACAAGGCTATTATGAACCATTGACTATATTCCCTATCCTGTACTTTTCATCCTGTTGATTTACTATTTCTGTACTAGTAGCCTGTGTTACTTCCCACTCCCCTTCGCCCATTTATCCATCCCTACACCCTCCTCTCTGGCAGTCACCATATTGTTCTCTATGGGTCTATTTCTTTTTGTTTTGTTTGTTCATATGTGTATTTGTGTTTATTTCTATTGTCAGTTTTATCGTCTACCACTTGTTGGCTTTGAAATTTTAATGTTATTTTAATCTTCTGTAGGAATAGAGCATCTTCTAAAATTTACTTCTTAGATTAATGGAAGTCAGGAATCAGGAATTTCTTTCCTGATACCTAGGCACAATGATTAGAATGCCATTTATCTTTCCGAACTCTTCTGGTTGGTTTAATCAATTATATTTATAATACATTCCAAGGAAAATGTAGATAACCTGTTCAGTTGATTTGATGAATTATATATGATCTGAAACATTGTCTTATACAGTGATGTTTTCTACAGTGGTTTGTAACATGCTGTTTGCATTGTTTATATTAATACATGGTTTACCATAGGGAGCCTTGGATTCTTGTGCACTTTTTATTTTAGCTTCGGCTGTGAAATGATGAACTGTTGGTATACATATGATTTGATATATATGAATAAATACTTTAAATATTAAAGAAATTAATAAGCTGGGGTGCCTGGATGGCTCAATTGGTCAATTAAAAATTCATAAACTTTCTTGGAAATAGTGCCTTATATCTTGCTTTTGATTTCCTTCAGTGTCCTACCCTGCTAATGTCAATGATTTTTTAATTAAGTAAAATAATTCATATTTAAAATATTTATATAGTGAGAATATATATAACATTTTATAAGTTTCAATGGTATCTAATAAAGCTTAATACTTTTTACAGAGAAGAAGAAGTTGGATGGGATACAGAGATTAAGGATGATGTGATTGAAGAATGTAATAAACATGGAGGAGTTATTCATATTTATGTTGACAAAAATTCTGCTCAGGTATTTTATTTTTTTTCCCTGGAGCAAAAGAAGTTTAATCTGCCCTTTACCCACCTCACCTCAGGTGTTGTGACAGTATGTTACTAATCTTTTATGACTTAGCCCTCGTGCATACTTGGGGCATATTACTACTATCCTAGGAAGTTTTTGTTTTTTAATTCTGAAAGAAATTTTAACATACTAAATATACATCCTCCAAAATAAGGACACTCCTTTAATAAGTGAAGATAAAATCATGCCATGCTGTAGCAGTGTTGCTGGTTAGTGTTAAAAGCTTTCCATGAAAACCTGGCATCTTGATTGATGTTTTAGTTGCTTTGAAACCATAGACAAAAAAGGAATAGAAAAAGTTTTGGAAGGAGAAAATGATTTGATTGAAATTGAGGTATACATAATAGTTAATGAAACAAGTATTTGGTATAGAGCTCTTGAGTTTTTGTAGACAGTTTGTAAAAATTGTATATTTCCCTTAACTTTTGTTGTTGTATTTCAGGGCAACGTGTATGTGAAGTGCCCATCAATTGCAGCAGCCATTGCTGCTGTCAATGCATTGCATGGCAGGTGGTTTGCTGGTGAGTTTCATCTGTTTTTCTAAGTCGTTTTATGGAGGATGTAATTTTAGTGAACATAACTAAACCTTCCTATCTGTTTCTTTCAACAGGTAAAATGATAACAGCAGCATATGTACCTCTTCCAACTTACCACAACCTCTTCCCTGATTCTATGACAGCAACACAACTACTGGTTCCAAGTAGACGATGAAGGAAGATATAGTCCCTTATGTACATAGCTTTTTTTCTTTCTTGAGAATTCATCTTGAGTTATCTTTTATTTAGATAAAAATAAAGAGGCAAGGGTCTACTGTCATTTGTATACAATTCCTGTTACCTTGAAAAAATAAAAATGTTAACAGGAATGCAGTGTGCTCATTATCCCTAACTAGCAAATCCCACTGTATACAAAGCTGTTCTCTTGTTCTGCCTTTTAAATGTACATGTAGAAAATTACATTAAGGATCTATAGGAATAGTTCTAGGGGGGAACAAATGTGCTTAATGTAAAAAGGCAGACAGGGATGTAATTATGTTTTTAATGTTTCAGAAGCCTAACTTTTTACACAGCAGTTAGACATTTCACGTTTCACTAATGTTGATACTTGGCTAATGGTTTAGCAGAGGTTTCTGGAGTACACATTTAGTGTATGGAAATTCAAGACAGCTAAAGGGCTGTTGATTAAAATCTCATCTTGCTTCGTGATCAATTGGCAAGAAAAAGATTTCAAGATTACATTTCTGGATGGTATCTTTTCAATTAATGTATCTGTAAAAGTTTCTTTGTAAATATTATGTGTTCTGGTGTGTCTAAGATTCCAAACAAAATGATCCCTGCATTTCCTCAAGATGTTTAGTGGCAGTCTGGTAAGCAAAGCAGTCTGAGCAAGAAATAGGAAATGCAGAAATAGGTTTTGTCTGGTTGCATATAATCTTTGCTCTTTTTAAGCTCTGTGAGCTCTGAAATATATTTTTGGGTTACTTCAGTGTGTTTGACAAGACAGCTTGATATTTCTATCAAACAAAAATGACTTTCATATTGCAACAACCTTTGTAAGAACCACTCAAATAAAATTCTCTTAAAAAGGCCACAAGAAATCTTCATTTTTGAAATGTTTTAAAGTCATAGAAACTTGAAAATAGAATATTAGTTTCTTTGACTTTTAGTAGTTATTCAAGACTTGCTTCTTGGGGAAAATTCTTACTGTGCAGAGTCTGGGGAACCTTGCCCTCAAATTGTCTCTGTACATTCCTCCATTTCACCATACCTTAGCCCTGTACTTATTAGGGTAAGCTATCAAAAGCAAAGCTGCCTAGGCCTTAAACCTGGGTATTCTTAAGTCTATTCAGGGATCTCTGTGAAGAAATGTTTCACCTTTTAAATACCAAACAAAGCCTTTTAAGTTTGAACATTTAACTGATTTCCGAAATTTACTTAGCTGCATTTGTTGCTCAAATTAAGGAATTTGAGTCTTAATTGTATTTGGGCAATGAGCTATCACCATTCATATCCTGAACTCTACTTCAAGATTTTGCATCTACCTTGAACCTTTTGAGTAGGCAGTGTTGCTCCTAATGGAATGATTACCTTCTAGTATTCATTTCTTTACATGCTTTTTTTTTTTCCTTTTTAAAGATTTTATTCAAGAGAGACACAGAGGTGGGCAGAGGGAGAAGCAGGCTCCATGCAGGGAGCCCGATGTAGGACTCAATCTTGGGACTCCAGGATCATGCCCTGAGCCAAAGACAGATGTTCAACCGCTGAGCTACCCAGGCATCCTCTTACCTGTTCCTTTCTTTCTACTGTTGATTTTTTAAGGCTCAAGTTTTTAAAATTTGACAGTACAAGCCAGGGACAGTGAGAAGCAGGCTCCAGCCAGGACTCCAGAATCATGTCCTGACCTGATGGTAGACACCTAACGTACTGAGCCACCCAGGTGCCCCCAAGACACAAGTTTTCTAGTTTTATTCAGATATTTGGTCAATTTGAAATTGGAGGCGTCACAATTATATACCAACACTTTTGAATGGATACTTAAAACTTCCCTTAATTGCTTCACTTACCAAATGTAAAGAAAAATTTCAAGATTCAAGTTAATTATTTTTCAAAACCAGGCAGCAGTATTCTTTGGAGCTGACTACATCTGTGTTTTTCCAAAATACCTCCTAGTACCTTCATGATTTTTTAAAAATTTTATTTGTTCATGAAAGTCACAGGCAAAGGGAGAAGCAGGCTCCATGCAGGGAGCCTGATGCAGGACTTGATACCAGGTCACCAGGATCACACCCTAGGCTGAAGGCAGACACCAAACTGCTTAGCCATCCAGGCATCCCCTAAATTTTTTTATTCTTGATTCATGTCTTACCCATGTTTTATCATTACTTTCCAGGGAGATGAACTAACAAAGGTAGACTTCCTTAATCTCCAATGTTAAAAAGTGGTGGCAAGAGAAAAGTAATTTCCCCACTGCCACAGAATGAGTTGTAAATGATTTTAAAGCAAGGATAGAAGTAATTTGAATAGTGTGACAAAATAGTTCAAATGAATTCTTAATCTTACAGATAATGCATTCTTGAGGCCACATGTCACATTGGGAAGTATTGCTGTAGTTCTTCTGTAGTGTCTTTAACACCTCCCCACCCCCCAAATAGACTCGTGTAGTTTATGTGCATTATAACATTACCATTTTCCTTGAGGGGCAATGCAGTTTAAAGTGCAATCTGTCGCAGGATGTATGGCTATAGTAGGGGCGTGCCACTTGGCCTTATTATAAGGAAACTACCTTATGAAGCCAATTAACAGAATTGTGCGTGTGTGTGTGTGGGGGGGGGGGCGTGTTCATTATACAAATGACATCCTCATGGATGGTGGGTTAGAAAATTATGAGGTTTACGCAGTTAAGGCTACATTGTGTTGGATGGTTTGGATTTTTTTGCCAGTGGATGATATTTCTGCACAAAATCTGAACAAGTTTTGGATGAACAGAGTTTTGGAATTGAGACTTAACGTGGGTTAACACTAACTTTTGCAGTGCAACCTTGAAATGTAGGCTTAGTTAAGTTTTTTTTTTTTTTTTTTTTTTTAAGATTTTATTTATTCATTCATGACAGACACAGAGACAGGCGGAGGGAGAAGCAGGTTCCATGCAGGGAGCCCAATGTGGGACTTGATCCCATATATCGATCACGCCCTGGGCTGAAGGCAGCCCTAAACCGCTGAGCCACCGGAGCTGCCCCTTAGTTAACCTTTAAAATGGTGAGAACATCAACCTTAAGGGGTTGAATAACGATAGTTTACTAGAATCTATGAAAAGTTCCAGGTATGGAAAATTTTCCTAATTTTGGATTAACAGAGGATTTGGAAACTGATACCAAATCTCATTGGCTTATTCAATGCTGTAAGCTGGGTATATATAGGTGCAAAGTGAGAAGAAATTCCTTTAACACAGACTACTCAAAGAATTTTGTTTTATTATAGTACATGAGCTGGACTGATGGGAAAGGGTAGGTGTATGGGCAACCACTGCCCAGATTAGCATCGGATGCCCATCCCGATGGCCATGAATGTGCCAAATGTGCCGCCACTCTGCATCATGGTTTTCCCGATGCCGCCCATCAGCTCCCGACCCCGCATTCCGATCCTAAGAGAGGAGGAAAGCAAGATGGGCCAACTGGGAACAAAAATATAAGAAATGGCATAACTGCCCTTTCCCAATTTTTCATGGTAAATCAAACACTTGAAGTCTGGCAAGACATTATCTCTTCCCAGATAAGGGGGGTAATGACTAGGAAATCAATGCATCAAGATTTCTAGGGGTATCAGAATATCCTATGACCTGCCTTCAGTTTGTGGGAGGCAACATAGAGGAGCTAGTTTTTCCCCTTTTACCTCCAGGATATATGGAACACACATGCGCCAATAAAGACATTTATCTTTCTGATGGTTTCCTGGTGTTAAAGCAACGATTCGTGGAGTCAGACCTGTGTTCATGCACCAGCTCTGCAATTAATGGGCTAAGTATAAAATGGGGACCATCACATTCACAGGATTGTTGTGAGAACACATGCAGCACTTAGAATAGTGATTCACACTTGGTCAGTGCTCAGTAAATGATAATTTACAATGTGGAAAAACGGGAATTAACTCTACTACATGTGAAAATGACATTAGGGTGTTGAGTTTATCTGCTGCGTATCTACATCCTGTTTCCAGTAAGTAAAATTGCTCAACAACTGTTTCACTATGTGCAAGTGGAAATAAAAACAGCAGCGACAGTAGTAACCATTTATTGAGCACTTAATATGTGCCACATTCTGTGGTATGTGGGCTCTGATTTAATCCTCACAACTCTATGAGGCAGATGTTACCTTACTGACCTCATTCTCCACTTAAGGAAACCCAGACTCCAACGTGCTTTAAGGTTACAGAATGAGTGAAGAGTCAGATTTTCTGACTTTCAGTTTGAATCAGAACTCATATTCTCAAGCGCCGAGGCTTCCAACCTTCCTTCCAGACTGAAGGTGGGTAGGGAATCAGTCTCGTTAAAGGATAGCGAGGAAATTGAAACGAAGTAGGCTCTATCCAGGCTGCCCGCCAAGTGGCGCCGGGCAGGAAGGGCCCGTAGTCCCGCCCAGAGATCACCGCCCACCCCCCTCACCTGAGACAGGAAAAGGTGCCGAAGAGCGCCCCGGCCGCCATGCCCACTGCACAACCCATCACAAAGCCCATCTTCACGCGGTCAAAGCAGCTCGGTTGGGACTGTCCGTAGGGCCCCACGGCCACCGGCATCTGCGGGGTTCGAAGGTTAGGGGAGTATGGGCCTAGCCGCCAGCCCGGGCGGGGGCCGGAGGAGGCGGGGTGGGGAGCGAATCTAAGGGTTCGGGGAAGTCCAGGGAGGAAAATAAGCGCGTAGCCCAACTCCATCACCCTCTTAGCGTTCGGGTCCCCGCGCCGCGGTGCCCCCCACCTCACCTCGTTCGCGGCTTCGGTCGCTCAGTTCTACGTCTCACCCGGAACGCGAGGCGGAGCGCGCCCGCGGCCCGAGCAATTGCTTCCGGGACGCGGAGCACAACTTCCGGGAGCACGTAGCTGAGGACTGCGGCCGCTTCGGGCGGGGGGCTCTGCCTGCGGGACCATGCTGCTGCGAACCGCTTGGAGGCGGGCGGCCGCGGCTGTGCCGGTAGCTCCGGGGTCCAGGTCCGAGGCGCCCACTCGGGGGCTGCGCCTGCGCGGTACGCTCCGGGTCCTGCTCGCCGCCGCCTCCCGGCAGGCGCGGACCTTCTCCCTTCGCGTGGCGGTGCACCTCAATATTACAGAGCCTCCCTCTTCCGCGCGCGCAACCCAGACCCTCTGACCCTGCCTTCCTGCTGCACCCCTCAAACTTCCTCACGCCCACCCTCAGAACGGTTGACTTTGCCTTCAGATCCTGCCCCACAGGCCTTCGGAGCCTTGCAAGTTCCGTCGGCCTTCAGACCTCTCGGCCAACTTTAAGAGATGCTGGTCGTCCAGCCAGTAATCTTGGAGGGAGATCTTACCTACCCTGTTTCCACAGTCCTGAATGGCTGCCCTTTCCTATCCCTCCCTGCTCCCAACGAAGCAATTCGAATATTGTCCCTACATCCCCCTCCAAGAACATGGTCTCTCTCCCTAACCTCCTTTTACAGTTTGCTTAAGTTCTCTGATCTGATGTTTTGTTTGCTTTTCCGTTGAGATTCAACCCCTGCGTCCTTTCAGCTCATCTCACTCCCATCCAGCTTTCACCTCCTGCTGTCTTGGATACCCTGTGTCCATAGGTTCTCTCACGCTTGGCCCTTCCATACCTTTTTTTTTTTTTTGTCAGTTGTAGACCATGCTCCCCAGTCTGCTGTTCCCTCAGATACAGCCACTGCTCCACCGGCAGAGTCAGTGCTGCGACCTCTGTATATGGATGTGCAAGCGACAACTCCTCTGGTAAGGATGGAGGGGCAGATTTCCCCAAAGCTGTTTATAACAATTACAATGCAGAAGTGATAATGCACCAAAATGACTGGATCCTGCAGAAGTGAGAGTCATCGTGAAGTGTGTGTTGGGAAAAGCAATGGGCCAGGAGTCAGGAGGTTTAAATTATAATAAACTAGAAGCAGTTCTACTTACTAGCTATTGACCTTGATCAAATCACTTCGGTGTAGGCACTATAGTAGGAATAAAAGCATAGGCTCTGGAATTAGCTGGATTGCTATTTACTAACTATGTGAATTTGGGCAAGTATTAAAAGGGTTAAAAAGGTGTAAAGGAGCTCTTTATACAGAACCTGGCACATGATAAGCACTTCAATATTAATGGAAGATTTCATCAACATGTGGACTCTTGTCACTCCTGGCCCTTGTAGATCGCATCACCTGGCAGGATGTAGAAACGGCTGTCGGGACCAGGCAATGTTTGTAGATTACCTGAGGAGATGGTAGGATGATAATCTGGTAGAACGATGGGTCGAGAGTGGGAGTATATTGGGCTGCTATTTGTTTAGTACCTGAGGGAATGGAAGAATGTTTAAGGCACAATCTAGGCGGTGTCTGAAGGGTTGGGAGTGTGTGGAGGCAGTTTGGGCAGGTCTGAGGGGATGGAGTGGGGCCTGAGTGATCTGTGGACTCAAGGAGACTGATTTATTCTTTTGTGCTCAGGACCCTCGGGTACTTGATGCCATGCTCCCTTACCTAGTCAACTACTATGGAAACCCACACTCCCGGACACATGCTTATGGCTGGGAGAGTGAGGCAGCCATGGAACATGCTCGCCAGGTTAGTACAGAAGGATAGGAGGTTCTGATGACAGGTTCGGTGGACTATGGGAGGCATTTCATTCATAGCTCTGGGTGGAGGTGGACATGATTTGAGGCTCTTTCAGGAAGAGATTAGAGATCAGGCCTTGGAGTCCCTCTGAAGGCATTTTATTGGTTGTTACATTTCCTAACTAAATGACCTTTGGAATGTTACCTAGTTTTTATGAATATCAATTTCCACACATTGAAAATGGAGATTGTAATAGTTCCTACTCCTTAAGATCATTTTGTGGATTCAATGAGATATTGCTGATGATGTGTTTTATTAACACAATGCTTATACATACCAAGAGCTCAATTAGGGCTTTTTATTTTAAGTTGCTCCCCCCACACACACAAGTAGATTCCACACCCAGCATGGAGCCCAATGCAGAGCTTGAACTTATGACCCTGAGATCAAGACCTGAGCTGAAATCAGGACTCAGATGCTTAACCCACTGAGCCACCAGGCACCCCTCAATAAGTGCTTTTTTTTTTTTTTAATTTATTTATTCATGATAGTCACACAGAGAGAGAGAGAGAGAGAGAGAGAGAGGCAGAGACACAGGCAGAGGGAGAAGCAGGCTCCATGCACCGGGAGCCCGATGTGGGATTCGATCCCAGGTCTCCAGGATCACGCCCTGGGCCAAAGGCAGGCGCTAAACCGCTGCGCCACCCAGGGATCCCCAATAAGTGCTTTTTAAAAAGCCAATATTGTGGGGTGCCTGGGTGGCTCAGTCAGTTGATCATCTGATTCTTTTTTTTTTTTAAGATTTTATTTATTTATTCATGAGAGACACAGAGAAAAAGAGAGAGGCAGAGACACAGGCAGAGGGAAAAGCATGCTCCATGCAGGGAGCTAATGTGGGACTCGATCCCAGGTCTCTAGGATCAGGCCCTGGGCTGAAGGCAGCACTAAACCGCTGAGCCACCCAGGCTGGCCCTGAGCATCTGATTCTTTTTTTTTTTTTTTTTTAAGATTTTATTTATTTATTTGAGAGAGAGAGAGCACAAGCATAGGGAGAGGTGGAGGGAGAGGGAGAAGCAGACTCTGCTGAGCAGGGAGCCAGACATGGGGCTCGATCCCAGAACCCCGGGATCACGACCTGAGCCAAAGGCAGCCGCTTAACCAACTGAGCTACTCAGACGCCCCCTGAGCATCTGATTCTTGATTTTGGCTTGTCATGATCTCAGGGTCATAAGATGGAGCTCCATGTTGGGCTCCACACTTAGCCGCACTCACCAAGATGTCTGCTTAAGAGTCTCTCTCCTTCTTCCTCCTCCCCCCTGCTCGTGTCCATGCATTCACACATGATCACTCTCTCTCAAATAAATAAATAGATCATAAATAATAAATAAATAAATAGCCAGTATTGGGGCACCTGACTGGCTCAGTCAGTGGAGCATTTGACTCTTGTTCTCAGGAGTGTTTGAGCCCTGTGCTGCGTATGGATATTAAAAATAAAATCTTAAAATAAAAATAAAGATAATAAAATAAAAATAAAATCTTTGAGGAGCCTTCGTGGTTCAGTCAGTTAAGCTCCTGCCTTCTGCTCAGGTCATGATCCCAGGGTCCTGCTCAGTGGGGAGTCTGCTTCTCCCTTTCCCTCTGCCCCTCCCCACCTTTTTAAAAAAAGATTTTATTTATTTATTCATGAGAGACACAGAGAGAGAGGCAGAGACACAGGCAAAGGGAGAGGCAGTCTCTATGCAAGGAGCCCGATGTGGGACTTGATCCTGGGACTCCAGTATCACGCCCTGAGCCAAAGGCAGAGGCTCAACTGCTGAGCTACCCAGGCATCCCTTTTTTTTTTTTTTTAAGATCTTCCCCTCTCCTTGCTTGTGCTCTCACTTTCTCTCAAATAAATAAATAAAATCTTTAAGAAAGAAAAAAAAATCTTTAAATAAATAACCATTATTATTATTATTATTATTATTATTATTATTATTTTGTATCAGGCAGGAAAAGAGCCTCGGATCTGGAATGGAACTGAATCTAAATATTGTCTGACCCTAGTGGGCACAGAACTTTTTGGGCTGTTGATAGGATGCAGTGGAGCTTTTATTTTATTTTATTTTATTTTATTTTATTTTATTTTATTTTATTATTTATTTTATTTTTTATTTTACTTTACCTTATTATTTTATTTATTTTATTTTGAGAGACACAGAGAGAGAGAGGCAGAGACACAGGCAGAGGGAGAAGCAGGCTCCATGCAGGGAGCCGGGATCACGCCCTGAGCCAGAGGTGGCGCTAAACCGCTGAGCCACCCAGGGATCACCTGGAGCTTTTCTTGAACCAGAGCTCTGTCCTAGCTATGTCTGCAGTTGCATTGCTGTCTGCAGAACTGATATTATTTATCTCTGTTTCTTGGTTTGCAGCAAGTAGCATCTCTGATTGGGGCTGATCCTCGTGAGATCATTTTCACTAGTGGCGCTACTGAATCTAACAACATAGCAATTAAGGTAAGAAAATGAGAAGGCATATCTGGGCTTTCCTTTTTTTTTTTTTTTTTATATCTGGGCTTTCCTGACTTGAGACTTGGCCTTCCATCATTTGGGTTCCTGTATATATTTCCCCGCTACCCACTCTGACCCTATTGTGAAAAAAGACATAAGCAAACATAGGCTCTTTCTGATTTATTGCTTCCTTCAACCCTCTGAGATCTACTCCATCTTAAGTCTTTGTTCCTGTTGAACTAAGTTCAGTGAGGTAGTTGGACATGAAGAAGGTGGCTCTTTGACCATTAACTACTGGTATTTTGGACAGCAGCTACTTTAGGGAGTGGATAATGGTGACTCAGCCCTTTTCCCCATACTTTTTAAATAATTTCTACACCCAGTGTGGGGCTCCAGCTCACAACCCTGAGATCAAGAGTCACACATTACCAGCTGAGCGAGCCAGGTGTCCCTTCCGCATCCTTTTGATCTAGTCATAGTGAAGTCCAGAATCCACTTGCAATTAGACATGCTTCTCTTCTAGTTACCACCTTCACCCTTCTATATGTGATTTCAGGGCTGCCTTCCTCTCAGCCTTCTCTTTTCTTTCTGATGAGATCTATTTGCTACAAGTTTCTCCTGTTTCTTTCTTTTTTTAAGATTTATTTATTTTAAAAAATCAGTTATTTATTTTAGGGGTGGCTCCTATCTTTAGGTGCATAGAGCCCAGCATGGAGCTCGATCCCATGACTCTGAGATCATGATTGGAGCTGAAACCAAGAGTCTATAAAGTTAGCCAATTGTGCCGCCCAGGCATCCCTTTAAAAATTTTTTTTTAATTTGTTAAAGATTTTGTGTGTATATATATATATATATATATATATATATATATATATATACACGCACATTTATTTATTTGAGAGAGAGAGAGAGAGAACATGCATGTGTGAGGGACAGTGAAGAGGGGCAGAAGGAGAGGGAGGAAAAAAAAAAAAAGAAGGAGAGGGAGAGTGACTGAAGCACGCTCCATGCCCAGCGTGAAACCCAATGTGGAGCTCAATCTCCCAACCCTAAAATCATGACCTGAGCCGAAATCAGGAGTTGGATGTTTGTTTGTTTTTATTTTTAAAGATTTTATTTATTTATTCATGATAGTCACAGAGAGAGAGAGAGAGAGAGAGGCAGAGACACAGGCAGAGGGAGAAGCAGGCTCCATGCAGGGAGCCCGATGTGGGATCTGATCCCAGGTCTCCAGGATCACACCCCGGGCCAAAGGCAGGCGCTAAACCGCTGCGCCACCCAGGGATCCCTGGATGCTTTTTTTTTTTTTAAAAAAGAGAGATTTTATTTATTCATTCATGAGAGACACACACACACACACAGAGAGGCAGAGACATAGGCAGAGGGAAAAGCAGACTCCACACAGGGAGCCCTATGCGGGACTCAATCCCGGGACCCCAGGATCATGCCCTGGGCCAAAGGCAGGCACTAAACTGTTGAGCCACCCAGGGATCCCTAGAGTTGGATGCTTAACTGAGGGGCACCCGGTCCTCAGTCACTTAAGTGACTGTTTCTTGATTTCCGTTCAGGACATGATCTCACAATCCTGGGATCAAACCCTGTATTGGCTCCCCACTCAGCAGGGAGTCAACTTGAGGATTCTCTCCTCTATCTGCCTCTGCCTCCCCCCCTACTCACTTATGTACTCTCACTCTCTCTCAAATAAATTAATAAATCTTAAAAAAAAGAGTTGGATGCTTAATCAACTAAGCCACCCAGGAGCCCCAGGATTTTATATTTTCAAGTATGTCTACACCCAACATGATGCTTGAATTTATAATCCCAAGACCAAAAGTTGCGTGCTCTATGACTGAGCCAACCAGGTGCCCCTCCTGTTTGTTTAGATGTTCCTATTTTGAAGTACTGATTGCTGTGCTTCTGCATGCATTCACTGCATTGTGGTGTCTCTCCCTATCAGATGGAAGCCTCCAGGGCAGCCAAACTGCTGAGCCACCCAGGGATCCCAAGACATCTTTCTTTTTTTTTTTTTTTTTTTTAAATTTTTATTTATTTATGATAGTCACAGAGAGAGAAGGAGAGAGAGGCAGAGACAGGCAGAGGGAGAAGCAGGCTCCATGCACCGGGAGCCCGACGTGGGATTCGATCCCGGGTCTCCAGGATCACGCCCTGGGCCAAAGGCAGGCGCCAAACCGCTGCGCCACCCAGGGATCCCCCAAGACATCTTTCTAAATGATTTTCTTTCTTTCTTTTCTTTTTTCTAAATGATTTTCTGAAGAGATTGTAGCATAATTACTGCTATCAGCAGGGAATGAGTGTTTGAGTTTCACTTATATACTGACAGCTTTGGGTATTGTTGTCACCGTATTTGCATGTTTTATTCTTAAGTGGAAATAAAGAGAAAAGCTTTTTCCTGGGATGCAAGGATAGGCATGTTCCCTATTTTCTACCTGTAGCATCATAAAATATGTTTTTTTATATTAAAATCTCTTGGCACAGAGCCTCAAAAATCTTTGGGGTTTCCTGAATGATAGAAATGTCTTTTGTTACATAATAATCCTGTTTATACAACATAACAATTGTTTGTTTCATAACAATCCTTTCTGGACCATACCTGAGTTATGGTAGTGAAGTGACTCATGTGGGCTCTTAGTTGCAAGGGACTGGCTGGCCTTTCCAGAAGAACAAAGCATGTGATTAGGGGGTTGGAACTTTCAGCCATACTTCCCTCAGGGCAGGAGAGGGGAACTAGAGATTGAGTTCAGTCCTGTGGCCAGTGATTTAATCAGTCATGCCTTGATAATGAAACCCCCATAAAAACTCTGGACAATAAGGCTCAGAGGATCTTCCAAGTTGACGAACTCATGGATGTACTGGGCGGGTGGCATGCCTGGATTCACAAAGACAGGGCATGGAAACTTTGTGCCCATCCCCTCCTCAGGCCTTGCCGTATGCACCTCTTCCATTTGGCTATTCCTGAATTATATCCTTTATAATAAAACTGTAAGAGTGTGGTGCTTTCAGCAAGTTCTGAGAGTCATTCTGGTGAATTACTGAACCTTAGGGTGCTGTGGGAAGTCCTAAATTTGTAGCCAGTGGGGCAAAAGTACTGAAGTCTGGCTTGTCCCACCTGGGCCTTGTGGCTGACATCTGAAGTAGGTTTAGGCTTTTGGGACTGAGCGCCTTAATCTGCAGGATTTCTACTAATTCAGGGTAGTTAGTGTCAGAATTAAGTTGAATTGTAGGACACATACTTGGTGTCACAGAATTTTTTTTTTTTTAACATTTTTATTTTTTCATGAGAGACACAGAGAGAGAGAGAAGCAGAGACACAGGCAGAGGGAGAAACAGGCTCCATGCAGGGAGCCTGACATGGTACTCGATCCCAGGTCTCCAGGCTCACGCCCTGGGCTGAAGGCGGCGCTAAACCGCTGAGCCACCTGCGCTGCCCGGTGTTACAGAATTGATGTTGGAGCATACAACTCTTTCCCACTTTTTCTTTCAAGGATTGCAGTCCTTGCTGTCTCTCTGAGTATCCCTTCTTTCCTTCCACCACCACCAATTTCTAGGGAGTGGCCAGGTTCTATAGGTCACGGAAAAAGCACTTGATCACCACTCAGACAGAGCACAAATGTGTCTTGGACTCCTGCCGTTCGCTGGAAGCTGAGGGCTTTCAGGTCACATACCTCCCGGTGAAGAAAAGTGGCATCATCGACCTGAAGGTAGGAGTGGCTACTGACAGGAGGGGGCAAAATAGGAGGAGCTTGGCTTCAGCCAGTAAATCTGTTATCAGCCTCAGCCGGAGCTTGAAGGACTAGATCTAATGATGAGGGGAAGGTTGGGGAAATAGGCCTGGGAGAGAAACTGAGCATATGTTCCCCTTCAGTGTGTGGACTATTTTCTTTTTCTCTGGAGGAGTTGTTTCTCAGCTTTGTCAGTGCTTCCTGGTTTGTCTGAGGGCCATTGGCTGTGTGTGTGTAGGATGCCAGGGACTCAACACTCACCATGGCAAAGCTCTAGCCTCTTCTTCCCTTGTACTGATGTTTCTCCTCTCTCTAAAGAGGAGGCGTAGTTTTTGTGAAGAATATTTCCCTTTATAGCCCATATCCTTATATGTACATTTTCGGTAGTGATTTCATGCATCTTGTCCATCAGATTTTGGATACCAACATCCCTAGTCAAATCCTAAGATGCAGTTTGTGGGAAGAGCCCTGTCATATACCAGTAGGGAGAGTTTTACTTCATTTCCAAGTTGGATGCCTTTTATTTTTTTCTTGCCCAATTGCCTGGCAAGGACTTCTAGTACAAAGTTGAATAGAAGTGATGAGAGCAGACATCCTCATTTTGTTCCTGATACTGGAAGAAAGCTTTCCTCCTTAAGTGTGATGTTAACTGTGGATTTTTCATAGTTGTTCTTGCATAAATGTCCTTTATTAGATTGAGAAAGTTCTCCAAGTCTGATTTCTTTTGGGGGGGGGGGTATTATGAAAGCATTTTGGTTTAGTAGTTGGTTTTTTGTGTTTATTGAGGTAGTCATGTGGTTTTGTCCTCTTTATATGGTGTATACATTCACTGATAGGTTACTGGATTTGGTTTGCTAGTATTTTGTTAAGGATTTTTGTATCTCTAGTCATTAGAGATCCTGATCTGCAGTTTCCTTGTGATATCTTTTTTTGGTTTTGATATCAGGGTAATACTGATCTCAGAACAGACATGGTGGTTGTCACCTAGTGTTTTAGTTCTGTTGACCACTGTGGCCCTTCGTAAAACTCTCCACTTCAGCCACAGAGCCTTGATATCTCCCTGATTGGGCCTGACCAATCCTGCTGTGGGTCTCTTCTCACATAGCCCCTCACCTCTGATTTCTTCTCCTCTTTGCACTTTCCTTAATTCTCTCCCTCTTTTACCCACTTAGCTCAAGTTCAGCTCTGTGCTGAAATCTTCTTAGCTGCCCCAACCCCTATTTTTTTTTAAGATTTTATTTATTTATTCATGAGATACAGAATGAGAGGCAGAAACATAGGCAGAGGGAGAAGCAGGCTCCATGCAGGGAGCCCAATATGGGACCTTATCCCAGCACTCCAGGATCACGCCTTGAGCTGAAGGCAGGTGCCCAACTGCTGAACCACCCAGGCATCCCTGCCCCAACCCCTATTAATATCTTTTTTTCTCTAAATTCCTTAAATTCCTTAATGGCTTTTTACTACTATCCTCTGTCGTATGTTTGTCTATCTCTCCACCAGGTTAAGTCTCCTGAATACTAGGAGCATGTATTTTTCTGGCTTTTATTTCTCATAATGCTTAACGTGTGCTATTCTTTCACCTCATAGTATGTATTATGCCATAGTGTGTGGCACCACGGATAGCAGGATGAACAAGACAAGTTTAGTTCCTGCCTCCTGAGAGGTTACATTCTAGTAAAGGGGACAGTTAACATATAGGCAAACATGTAAATGAAGTAGTTACAAATTAGGATAAATACTGTGAAAGAAGCAAACAAGAAGCAAGGGAAACATGGCAGTGAGCACCTTTATAAACCAGTGTCCAGGAAAGCAAGATGTTGGGAGGCTGATTAATAATTCCTTTAAGAGAAATATTTTAGTCAGACGAGATCCCTGCCTCAGTAATGTCACCAATAACCTTGATTTTTGCTACTTTGTTGTTTGCAGCTTACTCTGACAACCTTACATAGGAAAGATTCTCCTCTTTTTTTAATTAAACTTTTAAATAATTGTCAATTCACATGTGATTGTGAGAAATCATACAGAGAGATCTCACGTATCTTTTATCCAGGTTTTCCCATGATAACATCTTGCAGAAGTATATCACAGCCAGGGTATTGATGTTGACACAGTCTGCCGGTCTTGTTTTCGTTGCCCCAGTTTTACTTGAACTCACTTGTCACATAGAGGTTTGTGTAATTACCACCACCATCACATTACTTTCATCACCACAGTGATGCTTCCTGTTGTTCTTTTAAAACCACTAATTTGATCTCCATTTCTTTAATTTTTTATTTCAATAATGTTATATAAATGGAATGATAAAGTGTGTAACGTTTTGGGACTGGTTTTTCTCCTTAGCATAAGTCTTTGGCAACTCATTTAGGTTGTTACATGTCTCAGTAGTTTGTTCTTTCTGTTGCTGAGTCATAGTCCATGTGTGGGAAGTACCAGAGTTTAACCATTCACCTGATGAGCGACCTCTGGGTTGTTTCTAGGTTTTGGCTGTTGTGGTGAAAGCTGCTATGAAAATTTATGTGTATGTTTTTTGTGTGAATCTGTTTTCATTTCCCTGAGATAAATGCACAACAGTACAATTACTGGATCGCAAGGTAATTTTATGTTTAGTTTGGTAAGAAACAAAAAGTGGCAAACTGTTTTCCAGCATAGCTATGCCATTTTACGTTATGACCAATGGTAATAACCAAGTGAGTAAGTGATGCAATTTCTCCGAATCCTTGCCAGCATTTTATGTTGGCGCTATTTTTGTTTTAACCATTCTGATAAGTGGGTAGTGAAAGGCCCCTTTCCAAGACTAAGCTTGCCTATATTCTGAGTTAGGGAGGACTTTGTTGGTACTTTAAGTCTCCTTGCTCCTGATACTCTTAGGAACTAGAGTCTGCCATCCAGCCAGATACCAGCCTGGTGTCAGTCATGACTGTGAACAACGAAATTGGAGTGAAGCAGCCCATTGCAGAAATAGGTGAGTATCATGGGTGGACCCTGATGTATGCCTACCACTGGGATCCATCTGAGGAACAAGAATGGTCTGGGAGGGAGGTCAAGGGAAAGGGAATTTCAGAGCATGAGTCCTTCCTTGTTCAAAGACCTATTGTGTATGGTATAGCAGTATTTGAATCCTGGTCTAGTATTCTTTCTGTTCCTTTCTATTTAACTGCAGTTGCTGCCAAAAACAAAACACCATTCTTTTTTCTCTTCCCCTTTAACTTTTGTCACTTTAGTATATCTCTTTATTATGCTCACTTAGAGCCAGAGACTCACCCTGTAACTCCTAAGGCACATTAGCAAATAGATCTGCTAATCTTTGCTTCCTTTACAAAGGATATAAAAGTTAATCTGATACATTGAAAGGCCTGTGTCAAGGAGGTAAGACGAGTCTTAGGCATCAGGATATCAGGGATGTTTTGATTTGGTGATTTGTACTTGCCCTTATTTTCTCTAGCTGAGAATGACAGAGAGAGTGGGAGAGAGAGATGGAAAGAGAGACTAAGAGAAAGAGAGTGAGAAGTTATTTACTATATGGCTAGAGGGTAATGACAGATGCAGTTTTGCCTTAGAACTCATGGTATGAAAAAAAAAAAAGAACTCATGGTATGTTGTGGGATCACTGCCAGGTGACTTCCCAACATTGTGATATGATTCTTCCCCTCTGTTGTTTCCTCAGGGCAGATTTGCAGTTCCAGAAAGGTATATTTCCATACCGATGCAGCCCAGGCTGTTGGAAAAATCCCACTTGACGTCAATGACATGAAAATTGATCTCATGAGCATCAGTGGTCATAAAATCTATGGTCCCAAAGGTACCAGCCCCTCCTAGAGTTCTTTCTCCCAGACCTCCCAGTAAACTCCTTGACATATGTTCCTTGTAGTTATTTGGGACTGCCGTTGCTCTCAGATGAAGTTGTACATTCATAGTGTCTTGCAGAATGCAGGTGTCCTTTAGCAATAACCAAGAATACACTTGCCTATTTGTAGACTCTTTCAGTTAACTGTATATATCAGTCCATTGTTCCATTGCCTCTTTAGAAAATCCTTAGAAAGCAAGTAGAGGTTTATTTGGTTGAGGACCAAAGGGTTTTGTCATATCAAATTTAGCGAGATAAGTCCATCTATCCTGTCTGCCCCACTATAATATTCAGAGCAATGTTCTTTGAGTCCTTCATTCCCTGTGTCTTTCTGTAACACAGGGGAAGATTGGACTTTTATATCTTTTGGCGTTTATTCCTAGATTTAATGTGTTCCTATTAGTCTCTCAAGGATATTTGTTTGTTCCCTATGGTCCTGTTGGCCCAAGAATGTTTCTAGCCAGAATTCTGTCTTTTCTCTCCAGTCTTTTATCTTTTATGGAAGTAGCTATAAAATTTCTCTGTCTCTGAGGTGAGGAGGGCCTGTGGGGGTTGGTAATGTTGGTACACTTTCTGTGTTTGTAGTGTATGTCATTGGGCTATACATTCTGAGAAAAAAACTGATAGCTCTTGGAAATATGTAAAATGTCTTCTTCTCAAGGTTCCCAGAGGTTATAGAGTGTTTCTATGAGTTATTATTATAAAAACCACAGTAGGCCTCCTATCTTTAATGTTGCCTTTATTGGCTTTTATTGTGGGTAAATGTATTTTGATAAAACCAATTGAGCAGAAGCTCTGATCAACACTTATTTTTTTTATTTTTATTTTTTTTTAAAGATTTTATTTATTTACTCATGAGAGACACACACAGAGAGAGAGAGACAGAGATGGGCAGAGGGAGAAGCAGGCTCCATGCAGGGAGCCTGACATGGGACTCGATCCCAGGTCTCCAGGATCAGGAGGCCCTGAGCTGAAGGCAGCGCTAAACCACTGAGCCACCTGGGCTGCCCTCTGATCAACATTTATTTATTTATTTATTTATTTTAACATTTAAATGTATATAGGTATCTCACTATCCAGACTCCTACTTTCTGAAATCAGGATCCCAGTGGATTTAGATAACATGGTGTCCTTCACTGTCCAGACATGGGGTCAGAGCATGTGCTCTCTAAACTTGGGAACTGCAGAGATTCACATAGTGAGGATACTTGAATTTGATAAGGAAATAAAATATTTCTTAATTAAGTGTAGTTTGTTACATAAATTATTTCAAAACTGAGATCCTTTGTAATAAATCTCTGTCTAAGCAGTTGTTCTATGTGAAAAAAGATGAACTTCACCAAGTGGCCACTCTATTTAAAATCTTTGACAGCTTTGTGAATATCTTTGCAGATTCATGCTCATATTTTGGCATGAAATTCCTGTAAGTGGGTTTGCCAAGCCTTAAGTTATATACATTTATTGAAAATATTTTATTTATTTATTTGAAAGAAAGAGAGAGAGCGTGCATATAA
Organism: Canis lupus familiaris; assembly: GCF_011100685.1. NCBI lineage: Eukaryota > Metazoa > Chordata > Mammalia > Carnivora > Canidae > Canis > Canis lupus. The sequence goes on along the minus strand of NC_049245.1, from coordinate 25,114,985 downwards.
GCAGAGGAAGGAGCAGGGGGAGAGGGAGATAATCTCCAACAGACTCCTTGCTGAGTACAGAGCCTCACACAGGGCTTGATCCCACAACTGCTAGACCATGACCCAAGCTGAAACCAGACACTCATTTGACTTAGCCACCCAGGTAGGTGCCCCTTAAGTTATATATGTATTTTTTAAAATATTTTATTTATTTGAGAGAGAGAGAGCGAAAGACGAAGACAGCACAAGCAGGGAGAGGGGCAAACGGAGAGGGAGACACAGACTCTCCGCTGAGTAGGGAGCCTGATTCGGGACTTGATCTTAGGACCCTGGGATCATGACCTGAACCAAAGGCAGACATGTAACCATCTGAGCCACCCAGGCGCCCAGGTTATATACATTTTTAAGCTTTGATATACTGTGGGAGATTATGCTGATTTTTAATTACAATCTGATCTTTCTTTGCTTTTTCCCCAAAGGTTTTTTGTTTTTGTTTTTGTTTTTTTTTAAGATTTTATTTTTATGTAATCTCTACACTCAACATATGGCTCAAACTTACAACCCTGAGGTCAACGGCCTGTGTTCCACTGACTGAACACATCCACTTTTGTATTTAAAATTTTTTTTTCCCCCAAATTTAAAAGCTACAAAAAAGTACAAGGCCAGAAAGTCTCTCACCTCTATCTACCATTCATGTAGTTCTCTGGGAAGGCTATTTTTTGAATATTTTTCTAGAATTATTCTATGCATTTGCAAGTGCATATCCCCTCTTTCCCCCTCTGTTTTTACTCAAAAAATAGCATAGTATACTCGTTGTTCTGCATCTTCCTTTTTATATCTAATAATGTATTTTTTAAAGATTTTTTTATGTATTTATTCATAAGAGAAACAGAGAAGCAGAGACATAGGCAAAGGGAGAAACAGACTCCATGCAGGGAGCTTGATGTAGGAATCAATCCCAGGACTCTGGGATCATTCCCTGAGCCAAAGGCAGATGCTTAACCGCTGAGCCACCCAGGTGTCCTGTGTATTTTTTTTAAGTAAATACAAACTTTATTCAGATTTCATCAGTTTTCTAAAAATGTATCTTGGAGATTTTACAGTCGCAGTACAGAAGGAGCTTCCTCTCTTTTTTTTTTTTTTTTAATTTTTATTTATTTATGATAGTCACACAGAGAGAGAGAGAGAGAGAGAGGCAGAGACACAGGCGAGGGAAAAGCAGGCTCCAGGCATCGGGAGCCCGATGTGGGATTCGATCCCAGGTCTCCAGGATCGCGCCCTGGGCCAAAGGCAGGCGCCATACCGCTGCGCCACCCAGGGATCCCCTTCCTCTCTCTTTTATACACCACCTTTGTATTTCATTGTGTGGACTGTATCATAATTTATTTGCCCAGTCCCCTGATGATGAATATCTGACTTCTTTCTGGTATTTTGCTCTTATGAATAATGATACATTGCATGATGCCATTTCAGACATCCATAGGGAGCTACTTTAAACCATTTGGTCATTACTCCTTCTAGTACTTACCTTCCTAATGTTAAATAATTTTTATAAATATTATGATTTTACTGCTGTTTCTCCTTTTCCTCCATTTCTTTTTATTTTGAAATTTTCAAGCTTACCAAAAAGTTGAAAGATTATTTTGACCCCATCCAAAAGTGATAATTTGTTCCATCTGCATTTTTCATCTTTTCTCTATTGTAACAAATTTTGTTTCCCAGGGGTTGGTGCCATCTACATTCGCCGCCGGCCCCGTGTACGTGTGGAGGCCCTGCAGAGTGGAGGGGGGCAGGAGCGGGGTATGCGGTCTGGGACAGTGCCCACGCCCTTGGTGGTTGGGCTGGGGGCCGCATGTGAGGTGGCACAGCAAGAGATGGAGGTATGGGGAGAGCAGTTTCCTTCCTCAACTTCTTCCCCAGTGCTAGGTCTACTATTAGAGGTTTCTTTTTTTTTTTTTTTTTAATATTTTATTTATTTATTCATGAGAGACACAGAGAGAGAGAGAGGCAGAGACACAGGCAGAGGGAGAAGCAGTTCCCATGTGGGGAGCCTAATGTGGGACTCGATCCCAGGACTCCAGGATCACGACCTGAGCCAAAGGCAGATGCTCAACCACTGAGCCATCCGGGCATCCCCTATTAGAGGTTTCTTTTTTTTTTTTTTTTAAGATTTTATTTATTTATTCATGAGAGACGCAGAGAGAGAGGGAGGGAGGGAGGGAGGGAGAGAGAGGCAGAGAAACAGGCAGAGGGAGAAGCAGTCTCCATGCAGGGAGCCTGACATGGGACTCGATCCTGGGTCTCCAGGATCAGGCCCTGTACCAAAGGCAACGCTAAACCACTGAGCCACCGGGGCTGCCCTATTAGAAGTTTCTTAGCACAAATGAATGAATCAGACCTTTGCTGGAAGAGGAGGTTTAGGAAACCCATCCTTGTCCCAGTGCTTCTGGCATCTTATTCTGAGGGAGATATAATGGGCTTCAAAATCTAGGTCCATTCAGTAGGTATTGGTTCATTTATTTCCAGCGTATTGGAACCATGTGTCCAGTTATTGAGCACCTTTGCATGCCAGGTGCTGTGCTTAGTGCTGGGGATACAGTGGTCTCCCCACTGTAATACAGGATGATAAGTGGGTCTGATGCACAGTCACTTCTGGACACAGGAATAGGGATCCTCATCTTGTATGTTTCTGAGCTGTTAATGGTCACTATGCTTAGTCCTCCCTTACCTGCTCCTCAGTACGACCATAAGCGGATCTCAAAGTTAGCAGATCGGCTGACACAAAAGATAATGAAGAGCCTTCCAGATGTGGTGATGAATGGGGACCCTGAGCACCATTACCCAGGTATGGACATGCCTTTTCTATCCCCATTCTGGAGGAGTCTGAGACTTTGAAACTTCTTTCATAGTGATTCTCTTTGCAGGCTGTATCAACCTCTCTTTTGCATATGTGGAAGGGGAGAGTCTGCTGATGGCTCTCAAGGATGTCGCCTTATCCTCAGGGAGGTGAGTTGAACTGCATAGACAGGAACTGTGGCAGGACTCATTAGCCTGGCCTCTTAAGTGGCATAACATTATTAAGCTTCCTAAGTGTGGAAGTGACAGAAGAGCTCTTGGCTAAGTATAAAGGTCATTTTGTAAGTATTGAGTTTTTAGCTGGCTTGGCTCTGGCTGAAGTTTGCCACCTTAAGAGGGCTTCCTGGGTAGAATTTTGTGCCTTTTATGGCCTTAAGAGATGCATGCATGCATCTGTTCTAGTGTTATACTAGCAGTTCTGTTGCAGACCCCCAGAATTAAAGGATGCTCCAAAGGCCACCAAGGGTTTAGCTGCCATCTAGGCTGGTACTGATGGTGTATTCAATCATAGGGGAGTGAGCACTTGGTTCTCCACTGCTTCTGGTTGTCAGACTCAGCTCATGTGGTATAGTGTTCCGTCATGCTTTGGTAGTGTCCTTGCTCAAGGACGATATCCTCCATAAGGACCAGAGGAGCTAGGTTCATATTCCAGAAAATGTAGACAGCTCTGGACTCTTTAGCTCTACCAAATTAGAATATCTCTTTTATTTCCATGTAATGACTTCAGGGACCTGAGGATGGGAGGAAGACCAGGGGTTTGTGGCTAAAAGCAGATGTTGATGATGAACTGAGCAAGGATCCTTGTGTTTCTCTTCAGTGCCTGCACCTCTGCATCCCTGGAGCCCTCTTATGTCCTTCGAGCAATTGGCACTGATGAGGATTTAGCTCATTCTTCTATCAGGTCAGTCAGTTGAACTACAACGTTTATGAAAAGCATCCTCTTTGGTATTATTCATCTCCTCTTCAGACTTGTTTTCCTTATCCCTTTTTGATTTTTCTTGGAAGTTTCTAGAGCAGCAGTTCTCAGACTTCATTGAATATCACTTGGGAAGTTTGTGAAGATTTCTGAGTCCCACACTCAGAAATTCTGATTGACTAGGACTGGAGGAGGAATAAGAAACTTCTCTGGTGATTCTAATGTGGCTGATCCACAGACCCGTGTCCTGAGAAACTCTAGCCATGTTCTTTCTGTGACTTTTGTAGAGTAGATCCTTGTTGAGTATTTGCTGAATGAATTTACCTTGGTGCTAGAGTTCAAATGCAGAGCTCTTCTCTTGTGCCTTTTTTCAGGTTTGGCATTGGCCGTTTCACTACAGAGGAGGAAGTGGACTACACAGTGGAGAAGTGCATTCACCATGTGAAGCGTCTTCGAGAAATGAGGTATGCACTATGCACCAGACACCCTTTGGAAGAAATTGTAGTGCTGGCTCCTCTCTTGTCCTCAGGCTTTATGTTTATACTGCCTAAAACCAGCTTTTGAGAATACTGGATTTTAGGATTTAGAAATTCCACAAAGTTGGGGCCCCTGGTTGTCTCAGTCAGTAGAGCATGTGATTCTTGATCTTGAGATTGTGAGTTCAAGCCCCACATAGGGCATAGAACTTACTTTAAAAAAAAAAAAAAAAAAGTTCCACAAAGCAAGATAGTGGATCTTCTTGGCTACTTGTTTTCAGAATATGACAAAGTATTATTTTATTCTTTTTTTTTAATTTTTATTTATTTATTATAGTCACAGAGAGAGAGAGAGAGGCAGAGACACAGGCAGAGGGAGAAGCAGGCTCCATGTACCGGGAGCCCGACGTGGGACTTGATCCCGGGTCTCCAGGATCGTGCCCTGGGCCAAAGGCAGGCGCTAAACCGCTGCGCCACCCAGGGATCCCTTATTTTATTTTTTAATTTTATTTATTTATTCATGAGAAACAGAGGGAGAGAGAGAGAGAGAGAGAGGCAGAGGGAGAAGCAGGCTCCATGCAGGGAGCCCGACGTGGGACTCGATCCCAGGACTCCAGGATCATGCCCTGGGCTGAAGGCAGGTGCTAAACTGTTGAGCCACCTGGGCTGCCCGACAAAGTGTTTTTAAAAACTAAATAACTATATAAAATCAGACGTTTTTCATTATGATAGTATTAATATCAATACAAAGTTAGTGATTTGTAGACTACATAGAAAAAAACTCCCTTTAAGATAGGAATTCTTTTTTTTTTTCCAACTTATTATTTATTTATTTATTTATTTATTCATGAGAGAGAGAGAGAGAGAGGCAGAGACACAGGCAGAGGGAGAAGCAGGCTCCATGCAGGGAGCCCAATGTGGGACTCGATCCCGGGTCTCCAGGATCACGCCCGGGGCTAAAGGCGGCACTAAACCGCTGAGCCACCCAGGCTGCCCTTAGATAGGAATTCTTGAGATGCCTGGGTAGCTCAGTGGTTGAGCAGCTGCCTTTGGCTCAGGCCATGATCCTCGGGTCCTGGGATTGAGTCTCATAGCGGGCTCCCTATGAGGAGCATGCTCCTCCCTCTGCCTGTGTCTCTGCCTCTCTCTGTGTGTGTCTCTCATGAATAAATAAATAAAATCTTTAAAAATTTTTAAAAAATAGAAATTTCTTCTTAAAAAAAAGTTTCATAGTTTTCTTTAAATTCTCAAAAGTTTGGGGTGCCTCGGTGGCTAAGTCAGTTAAACATCTGCTTCAGCTCAGGACATGATCCCAGGGTTCTGGGATCAAGCCTCGAACTGGGTTCCCTGCTCAATGAAGAGTGTGCTTCTCCCTCTTGCTCTTTTGTTCCCCTTGCTTGTGCTCTCTCGTGCCCTCTCTGTCAGATAAATAAAATCTTAAAACCTAAAATAAAAACACAAATTCTCAAAATGTTAAGAACTACTACTCAGAGTATTCTTTGTAAAGATGCTTTATAAGCAAGGTCAAGAGATGCTTTGTCAGCCAGCTGCCACCAGGGCTTCCCTTAGTAGCCATAGAGCTCCACTTCTTCCTAGGGACATTGAAGCCTCTGAATTTTTTCAGAGTCTGGCTCCATTCTGGTTAAATTCAACTTTCAGGATTCTCTTGGTCTAGTTATTGAGAGTGAGGAAATTTAAGTATATACCCTTATTCCCTTTATGAACTTTCTTAGGTCTCTCTGGGCTCTGGACTTTCCCTCCCAGAGTCTAGTTGTATTGCTGAAATATCTACAGCTTGCTTAGTTTTCTAAGGCTCAAGATTCCTCTGGCTTCAGCATCTTCAACCTGTTTCTTCTGACCTTTACAAACTGAATTCAGCATGGTCTTACTAGCCCCTGGCTAAAGCTTTAGTTTGTGAGTCTATGACAGTAAGTGACTTCTAAAGAGAAAGGATAAGAAGGAGATCGCTAACTTTAAGGAGCCACGTTAAAGGTCATACATAGAAAGGCATGCTGGGAATGCATGGCATAAAGGAGAGGGATAAGCCAAGAAAAGAGTGAAATTGGGTAGAAGAAAATTAACTGGGAACTCCAAACCGGAATCCTACAGTCATAACACCTTGAAGTAATATCTGGTCTGGGAATATTATGCAAGGCATTCAAGCTGAAGGGAATTAGAGCTTAGCCGAGATTTATCAGCAGCAGTTCTGTGTAAGATGAAATGCTCAGATCTAAGATGCAAGAGATACTTTTGAATTGGAACCAGGGATGTTGGAAGCACAGTCCAACTCTGGGGTGATGAAGCTGGTAGGAATTGGTTAAGCATGCTACATATCTTGGTAATTTAGGGCTAAGCTCTAGCCCTGAGAAGTAGAGAAAAACCTAGAAAGAAGTGTTGAAAAGTTGTCTATTTGGGTGGGGATGAGTAGAGAGGCAGAAACTTGATGCTTATATAGGTTCCAGGGGTCTTGGTTCCACTAAGGAAACTGTTTCCATAGTATCTCATGAATGGGATGAGAGCTTCTTGAACATGACCGCAACCTGATGCCACTGACTTGGCCCCACTGGAGCTGAACCTGTGGTACTCAGTTATTGTTTTTTGGCAGCTATGGAGAGGCTGGAGCTGACAAGAATTTAAAGAGAGCTGGGAAGGACTTGTTAACCACTATGTTGGGGTTTGTCAGGGCAAGAAAGTGGAGAGACAAGAACGGATAGAGTTAAGTCAGGGCTCAGGGGTCAGAGACCAATGTCAGCTGTTTCCTATCTAAGCCCTTACTCACCCAATGTCTCTTTTCTTTGGCAGCCCTCTCTGGGAGATGGTGCAGGATGGCATTGACCTCAAAAGCATCAAGTGGACCCAACACTAGAGGAGTGGGCCTCTGACTTTGTGCTGTCCTGGCTTCTCCTACTTCACCAGCTCATGCACATCTGGGTATCTTATTATACCCAGTGGATGCTTCATATCAGACCAGAATTGGTGTAGTCCAGTTGACTTCAGCATCAACTACTATCAGCCCAAGACAGAAATATAAGAAAACTATCTTTCCTCTAGCCTCAGCTCCTTTGGTGGGGGAACACTCATGTTTCTCTCCAGGAGTACTTCTTTGGTCTTATGGTGAATGGATGTTCTTGGTGGGGAGAGCCAGAGGAACTGGAAGATGGTTCTTTGTTCAGAGACCTCAGTTCTCTATGTGGACATTTGAATTGTTGCTTACTACTGCACAGCAAGAATGACTCCTTCAGGAGCAAGCATAATCAACTGCTATTTAATTTCTTTTTTGGCTCCAAAGCCCACCTCTTCGTGTTCATTATAGACTGACAGCAAGTTTCTTAGAAGCCTTGTCTCCTGTTCTTGTCCCTTTATATTTTTTTTTGACCTAATGGAGCTAGAAATATCTATATAACCCCACCCATTATTCTAATAATTTATGTTTCTTTTTAAAAAATATTAATTTGCAGATAAGAGAAATAAAATCACCTTCCTTTATTTAATTTGTGACTTTATGAAAGTCTCAGGGAGAATTCCAACCTGTACTTGGAAATCAGGAGCAAACTACCACCCCACTTGATTCCAGTAGATGACTCAGTCTGCTTGCATATCCCTTCATTTGACAACTATTTGAGTACCTTTCAGGAACCTAATATTATTCTGGGTATTATGAATATATTGACTAATGGGACCAAAAGGACTCTGTCCTCAATGAGCTTTCATTCTAGTAGAGAGATGGAAAATAAGAAGTAAACAAAGCTATTATAGATTGTGATGAGTGCTACAGAAGAAATACAATGATAAGAGGAAATATTAGAAACTACTATGCTAGATATACTAGGAAAGCTTTTTAAAGCAGGTGTTATGTAAGCAAGAACACGATTTCCAGTCAGGGAAAGAGCTAGAGATGAATGAGGAATGAAAAGGAGCTGGAAGAGTAAAAGGCCTGATATGTTTGAGAAACCAACAGGATAATGTAGCTAGAGTAGTTTCTCCATTTGTGAGTCTGACACTGTAAGTGGATAGTTACCAGAAATTTTAAAAAGCAAGAGAAAAAATAAATTGGAGTACATCACACATTTTTGAGTATTTTATTTTGTTTTTTTGTTTGTTTTTTTGTTTTGTTAAATTTTTTAAAAAGATTTTATCTGAGAGAGAGATCATGAGCACGGGGGAAGGGCAGAGGGAAAAGCAGACTCCTGGCTGAGCAGGGAGCCCGATGCTGGATTCAATCCTAGGACCCTGGGATCATGACCTGAGTTGAAGGCAGACACTTAACCGACTGAGTCACCCAGGTGCCTCTTATTTATTTATTTTTAAGTAATCTACACCCATGTGGGGCTCCAGCCTACAACCCTGAGATCAAGGGGCACATGTTCCACCAACTTAAGGGCCATGTACCCCTTAAGTATTTTATTTTGATTATATATTTGAATGTGTATACTTGGTTGCAAATGATGGTCAAAAAAGTATGAGAGCTACTAGCTCAAAGTATGGTAAATGTATATGGATAGGAGGTAAATGTATATATATGGGGAGGAGGTTTTTAAACAAATTTTTTATTTTGAATTACTATGTATTTTTAAAAACTTTATTTGAAAGAGACTGAGAACAAGAGACATCACAGAAGGAGAGAGAAAGGGAGAAACAGACTCGCTGCTGAGTGTAATGTCTCATGCAGGGCTCAATCCCAGGACCCTGAGATCATGACTTGAGCCGAAGGCAGATGCTTAACCTACTGAGCCACCCAGGTGCCCCTTGAGTAATATTAGATTTATTTATTTATTTTTAAAAGATTGTATTTATTTATTCATGAGAGACAGAGGGAGAGAGAGAGAGAGGCAGAGACACAGGCAGAGGGAAAAGCAGGCTCCATGCAGGGAGCCCGACGTGGGACTCGATCCCGGGTCTTCAGGATCAGGCCCTAGGCTGAAGGCGGCGCTAAACCACTGAGCCGCCCGGGCTGCCCTAATATTAGAGTTAGAGAAAGTTTCAAAGACAGTACAGAATTAGATGCCCATCACCCAGTTTCCTCTAATTCTAACATCTAATATAAAACTTTTGTGTCAAAACTAAGAGATTAACATCTATATGTTACTATTAACTCCAGATTTTATTCAAATTTCACCAGTTTTCTCATTAATGCCCTTTTTTTTTTTTAAGATTTTATTTATTTATTCATGAGACAGAGAGAGAGAGAGAAGGCACAGACACAGGCAGAGGGAGAAGCAGGCTCTGTGCAGGGAGCCTGACGTGGGACTCGATCCCGGGTCTCCAGGATCAGGCCCTGGACCCAAGGTGGTGCTAAACCGCTGAGCCACCCGGGCTGCCCTAATGACCATTTTCTATTCCAGGAGTGAATCCAGGAAACAACCTGGATTGTTGTTGTTTCCAGTTGCATTTAGTAGGTTTTGTTTCAAAACACTATAGTATACCGACAAAGAGTATATGTAACAAAGTGTAGGTTTGGTTTAAAAGTGTGGCCTGGTTTTCCAATTTTCTGTTTTTGGCATACTGCATTAGTACTAGGCAAGTCTGCCCCTCGAATCTTCCCAAAAACTTGTTGGAGTTGTGGGAGCTTAGTCCCTGATTTTCTTGCGCAATTGACCCCTCACTTCCTGATTTGAAAGATTAGTTCAGAGACGCCTGCGTAGCTCAGTGGTTGAGCGTCTGCCTTCCACTCAGGCAGTGATCTAGAGTCCCAAGATGAGTCCCACATTGGGCTCCCTGCAGGGAGCCTGCTTCTCCCTCTGCCTATATCTCTGTCTCTTTCTCTGTGTCTCCTCTGAATAAATAAACAAAATCTTTAAAACAAAATTAGCTCAATTTTCATGACAGTCATTATGTTGTTGAAAACCAGGCTCTGTGCTCCAGAGCTGAAATATAGCACAAGGATAGAGTTTGGGGGTAAAGAGGAAAGATAGTTTTATGATTTCCAGGCAAAGGAGGCTGCAGCAGGCTAATGCCTTCAAAACTGCCTACCCATAATTGGTAAAAGGCTGAGGGGTTTTATAGAAAAAAATACAGGGTCTGGGCAGTTGGTTGGGAATCTGGAAGTACTGCCAGCCCTATTGGTTATGTCTTCAAGGGAGTCTCATGATTAGCACTGGCAATGGCTATCGGAGTCTCATTCTTTTTTTTTTTTTTTTTTTTTTTTTTAAGATTTATTTATTTATTTATGAGAGATACAGAGAGAGAGAAAAAGGCAGAGACACAGGCTGAGAGAAAAGCAGGCTCCATGCAGGGAGCCTGATGTGGGACTCCATCCTGGATCTCCCAAGATCACGCCCTGGGCCGAATGCAGGCACCAACCTGGTGAGCCACCCAGGTATCCCCAGAGTCTCATTCTTAGGTATACTTTGAGGTAAGCAAGATGTCAACATTGATGCAGAGCTCCTGAAACAAAGGTTTCTATAGAAAAACAAGGGAAGGAAAAGGAGAAGCTTTTTTTTTTTTAAATATTTTTTTAAATTTTATTTATTTATGATAGTCACACAGAGAGAGAGAGAGAGAGAGGCAGAGACATAAGCAGGCTCCTTGCACCGGGAGCCCGACGTGGGACTCGATCCCGGGTCTCCAGGATCGCGCCCTGGGCCAAAGGCAGGCGCCAAATCACTGCGCCACCCAGGGATCCGAGGAGAAGCTTTAAGAATAAGGAAGAGGGGTAATTTGTTAAGTCTTGCTGAAACATTAGTGTGTCTATCTTAATCTCTATCCATCTTCATGTGTGTTGTTTTTTTTTTTGTTTTTTTTTTTTTAAGGATTTTATTTATTTATTCCTAAGAGAGACAGAGGCACAGGGAGAAGCAGTCTCCATACTGGGACTCCAGGATCACACCCAGAGCCAAAGGCAGACACTCAACCAACTGAGCTACCCAGGCCTCCCTCTATGGCGGTTTCAATGACAATAATAGGGTTGAGGCAGCAGGAGTAGAGTCTGGGAGGCTGGGACCAGAGCAAGCACAAGAATTATTTTTTCTGTAATAAAATAAAACTAAGTGCAGCCGTGGAGGGGTTAATGAGAACTGGGTAAGGCTCCTTGGACTGAAATTTTTGTATTTATTTATTTTGTTTAAGATTTTATTTATTCATGAGACACAGAGAGAGAGAGGCAGAGACACAGGTAGAGAAGCAGGCTCCCTTTGGGGAGCCTGATGCGAGACTCCATCCCAGGACCCGGGGATCATGACCTGAGCCAAAGGCAGATGTTCAACTACTGAGCCACCCAGGTGCCCCTGGACTGAAATTTTTTTTTTTTTTGGACTGAAATTTTTAAATTCTGTCAGGGCATCATCAACAGAACCAGGCACTACTTTGTGGTCCATTTCATCCTCGAAACAATTATGCGAAGGAGGCACTATTTCTTGCGTTTCGCTGAGGATCGAGAAAGAAGTAATTTGCACAAAGGCCCGCACTGAGGGGCAAAGCGAGACTCTTACCCAAACCACCGCTCATCAATCACTCCCCTTAGGCGGAGTTAGTGCGCAAACGCCACACGCAAAAGACTGAAAAGTTCCTCTCGCCACAAATACCTGCAACTTCCGGGAAATTGCCCAAGAACCTCAGCGCGCTTGCGCCGCTCCGCCCCGCACGTCACCGTTCCGTCCCTCCCCTTCTGGAACGCGGAGCTGCTGAGCGGGCTGTCGGCCATTTTGTGAAGCGGCGAAAGAGGTGGTGGCTGCTGTGGGCTCCGGGAAGCCGTTCGGGCTGGGGCTGTCGGCCGCGGGGCGGAGGCACTCGCGCGGGGGGTAACTCGGGTCTGGGTTCGGGTGCCGCGCAGCTCTCCCCGGTAAGACTCCCGCAGCCCGGAACGGGCGGGGCTGTGCGGGGCTCGAGCCGCCCCTTGGTGGCCCGGGGCGGGGCCTTCGGAGGCCTCCGAGCCCGCCGCTGCGAGCGCCCCACACAAAAGGGTCGCGGCATGGCTGCGGGGGGCCTGGGAAGCCGCTTGCGCCTTTGAATCCTGAGAGGATGCAGGAAGGACGCAAGAGAGGATGAGGATGAGCCTGCATACCGAAGTGGGGACGGGGCCCTAGGGAGGACGCCCCCGTGGTCTGAGAGGGAGGAGGCCACACACAGCTGGGTGGCCCAGCGGCCTGCGAACTAACGGGGGTTGCAGTGAAAACACATGTTTATCCCGAATGAGCAAGATTCTCTGTGCCTCCCTAAAGGGACAGAGATTGTAACTACATCTCTGTGCCCCGTAGTGAGGAGATAAACGTAGTGAGGACACTCCCTCCATCCCAAGTGGAAAGGAGGCTCCTGTGGCCTAACAGGAAAAGGGGACTGGAGTCTGGATACACCTGTGGGGAGGAAGCTGCAGTCGGTACACTCCTGTGAGCCTAGGAAGGAAGTCAGAACCGGCCGCCCTCTCGGCCGAAGGTGGTGAGGGTTGTAGGGAAACGCTTCCAAGGCTCAGCGCGGGGCGGGGCTTACCCTCTAGAGTGTCGGCGACTTGAGAAGCCGGCCTCTGTAGCGAGAAAGTGGGGGGTGAGTACGCCTCCCAGGCTTCTGAGAATTTCGGAAGCCAGGCCCTTGATCCCCAAGCAGGGAAGAAGCTGCAAAGAGCACCACCTTTGCCTATCCCTTAGGAGAGAGCCTCCAGCACTGAGAGAGGAGCGGACCCAACGAGGTGGAGGGTGGGTGCTTTTTGATGTGTGAGTGAGTTTCTCTAGTGGAGGCTGGAGGTGTTAGTTGGCAGCCACGTGAAATAAGTGGGTGGGGCTTTGAGAATCTACAGGTTTGCGTAGGGGATGGACACCAGTGCAGGCTTAGCTGCCAGATTGTAAATGCATGCACGGACTTCTTGTGTGCCTGTAATGTGAACTTTACAGTGAAAAATCTGAGCGGCTCTGGTGAAGGTAACTGGGTTATTTATTTAGCGTAAGAGTGCTGGGAGCTCTGTATCCTGAGTTGCAGGCTCTAACGTGGGAGCGGTTTCTGGACCCTGAAACCTCCCTTGACTCCAGGATTTCCAGAGATGACCTAATATAATTTGTGGTAGTTGTCAGGAACCATTGAGGATTTCTCAAGAATAGTGTAATTCCAGTCAGTATAATCTGAGGAAAAATGTAATTGCAACTGAAGGATCGTTGAAGGAGGGACTTGTGACTGGAGTATTCTTAGGGCTGCTTGCTTGAATGGTTTAAAATCTTGTTTTTGTGAAATGCAGTATTAGTGAGGTGAGATGAATTACATTGGAGTTTGTTCTTTAGTTTATATTGTTAATGTATTTCAGATCATTTGCAGTTGAAAAATGTCCTAAGAGTCTGGTCATAATGGGCTGATCTTGTTTGTTTTGTTTTATAGAAATGTAATACAAGACTGGTTGTACTCGTTTTTGAAATTTGGTGATTTTGACTGAATGGACTTTTGGATTTAGTGGGAAGTAATTATGTTCAGGCATTTTCCAGGAATATTAAAAAGTTGGGAAGAACTGTTACAGGTGGTTAAAATAATTTTATGGCAATTTTTTAAGAAAATGAAATGTTTGGCCTGTTGATATAAAGGTTGAGGATGTACTCAGTATTGCTGGAAAACTTTGTAATGAAACAGGGAATGCATTTTATATCATCTTTATATGCTTGATTAAATATTTATTTTGTTTAAGGATTGTAATGCATAACTTGTATTTTTCTTACGTTCGTATCTGTTAGGTGGAAAATGAAGCTTTAGAAACCACTTTGGTAGTTACTTGGAACTTACTGTTATGTGCTCATGTCAGCATACTTCTGGCTTCTTTCACTTTCTTGTGATATGCCAAATGTTTTGATGATTGCATATTGAGAGTTTGGGGGTTGTTGGTACAATTTTTAGATGTGAAACGATTTGTGGACCTGTGTATTCCAGGTGCTGGAATCCAGTGACAATGTACATACTGTTTTTATTCCATTTGGTAGAGAGCCACGCTTTTTTTTCAGTTTAGATGAATATTTTCTTCTGTAGAGGTTGTAGAAAGAACTTCTAAGTGTCAGTAATTGCACAAAATATGCTCTTAGATATCTCTCCCTAAAATCTAAGGACTGTCGACTATTTCTATATCTCCTGTCCCCGCCACAAGTACTTAATAAATGTTCGTGGTATAAATGAATGTTGTTGAATATTTTAGGTCAACTAAGCAGAAAAATAACTTCACCTACTTTATAGTTTATCAGATTTTACTACCACCACTCAGATACCTTTTGGTTTGCAATGAGTTTTATTTCATTAAGTTTCAAGCCACTTTTTAAGTCTTAAGACCAAAAGTGAGGGCGAATGTGGTTGGCTAGGTTAGAAGTAATATTGTTGCTTTTAAGTTTAAATCAAGATAATGAACATATTTGTTGGCATTTGGGGGGAGAGCTGAAAAATAATATTATAGTCTTTTTGGCAGGGGGAGTCTATATCTTATTTGGAAATGTCTTGATTTGCCACTTTTGAGGACTGGAGGTTAATGGGAAAGTTAAGTAACGAGCTATCTAAAAGATTCATGTCCCTCAGTGTCAGAAGAATTGTTTCATTAAGAATGATCCCAGGGGGAAAAAAAAAAGAATGATCCCAGGGGGGGAAAATGATCCCAGAATCTGAAATGTGATCCATTTGGGGATGGGAACAAAATCAAGTGGATGAAGCTGTGTTTTTTTTCCATAATGCCTGCCATAATGTGATTATGCGGCTTTATAGCATTGTGCCCATTATGATTGGTTCTCTGTTGCTCATCTCTGAGGTGAACATTTGAGGGGTGCTGCTTTTCTTATTTTTTGAATCTAAAGAATTTAGCTCTGCTGTACTCTGGTTTTTGTTGATTAAAGACTGATAACTGAACAAAGTTAAAATTCACTTTTTGATGTTTATCACCAGATGAAGAGAGTGGAAACGGTTAAGTTCAACTGGTTTGTGCTTTGGCTTTCTGACTATACGAGGATTCTTGTCAGACATTTTACTCTGAAATTCCAAGTGATTGAAATGATTAGTAAATAAAATGTGTTGTGTCATAATAATATGCTAAATTTTCATCGCAGATATTTGTAATTTGTGCATGTATCTTGTATTTCTAAAGCTGACGCAAAGCCACTATGTTAGGACTAATTCCTAACAAAGTGGAAAAGTATACTAGAGCAATCTTCTTGTTTTAGATCTGGTATGTATCAGTGAATTTAATGGCAAATCAGGCACATTTTCTCCTTCATACCTTTATGCTTTACATATAAGTAAAGCCTGTATTTTTTTTTAAGATTTTATTTATTTATTCATGAAAGACACACACACAAAGAGGCAGAGACACAGGCAGAGGGAGAAGCAGGCTCCACGCAGGGAGCCTGATGCGAGACTCTATCCCCCCTCTCCAGGATCACACCCTGGGCCGAAGGCAGGGGCCAAACCGCTGAGTCACCCAGGGATTCCCTAAAACCTGTATTTTAGATGTTTTGTTGCATAAAATTGTTTCAGTCTTATCCTTCTAAAATTCACCAAGTCTTAAGGTGGTTGTAGTGGATTTTTCATTTTGGGATCCTACGTTCCATTGCTCGCTGACATTTAGAACACAGGAATAAGTCGGTTCCTGGAAAACATTGGTGCTTCTATAAAATTATTGTGCTCTTTACAAGTGAAGTGTTGAGAACAAAAGTACTTCAGTTCTTGGTTTCTATTTACTTTGTCTGTTTGAAGGAAGAAGTGTAACGCCAAGAGTTGTAAAGTTCTAGCTTCTAGCCTGAACTTTCTGGGTAGTTTTCTTTGGTATGGGTTGATGTGGGCTTTCCCCTTTGCTTAAATAGAAAAGTTTCACAAATTTATTTCCAGATTGATTTCGTACTTTAGATTGAACAGCATAAAATTTGAATGAGGCATTTGCTGAAATCAGCTGGGCCTTTCAACTTGTGGAATGAGACTTTTCCTTCTTGTTATAGTAATTTCTGGCAACCCTTTAGAAATTTTTGATAGTAGGTCTAGTGTGTTCCCTTTGGGCATAACTGGCTGACTCTGAACTTGTTCCTATCCAAATGGACATATGGAACCTTCTTGGGTCTGGAAGGGAGGAGGCTGAGGAACTTGTTTCCCTTACCTTCAGGGCACATGTTTGGGCCCCATACCAGACGTTTTGAATTGGAATCTCCAGTGGAGGATCATCTATTAATCATAAATGCTTAATTAGAAAATTACTCTGGTTCTGTTAGAGTCAAACTTGCACATTTAGAAATTAATATTGCAAAAATTCATGGTCTTCCTCATTGAGCATAGCCTTTACCTAAAGCAGGCTTTATTGTGTTTTATGTTTCCCTTTGTGACCTGTTAGACAAACTTCTAAAATTACCTAGAAGTTTTTAAGAGTTTTAAAACTCTTTAGACCTAATTAGAACTGATTTGTACATTGTATAAAAGTTTTAATACAGTGCTCTGGGCTTTTTAAAGCATTGTTTGTGACATATGTGCATAGCTTTTGTGGCAAAACAATCTCACTCTGCAGTAATTTTAGTAGTTGTCTAGAAGATGTTTAGCTTGTCCTTTAGAAAAAGTTGAGATTAACACTAAAATTTTTTTGATATGTTAGTGATGAATATTAAGCTCACAGGTGGTATCTCGAACTTGAAAGATAGTTAAAAATGAGCATTTTTAAAATAGTGTTCTGTTGGTAATCTTCATACTTACCAGTGACGATTTTCTTCTCTTTCTCTGAATTAAAAAAATTATCTTTTTAATGTAGTTGTCTAATCATTTGATCTTCTATATTGCTTGTGAATTGTTCACAACCTCACCGGTTTGGAAAAAATTTCAGTAAGAGATAGTGATTCGTTTTTACTTTGGGAACTATTCTTAATATGCCAGACATTTTTAGTTTTTTTTTTTTTTTTTTTAACAAGTTTCTTGGAACAGTTTTGGTGTTAGAAGAAAAAGCACTTTTCCTTAAGATTTTGAACCCCAGTGGTTTTAAATAGGAATTAATTGCTGTAGCCTGAAATTTCGCTTCATTTATGTTTCTTGGTGCTTGATGCTATTTGGTACAAAGGGAGATATTTTGGAAGAGCAATTGCAAGAATTTCCATAAGTACTCTTGAATTGATGATTTTATCATGTCTTGGAACTGTTTATGTGTGAACTTGTGCTTTTTCATCAAACGTTTGGTGGGACCTGAGGAAATAGGTTGTAGTTGGACTTGTATAATGGAATTTTCTGGACTGGTTTAATCATCAAATGATAAAAGTAATTACCAGTGTGAATCTGAGCTTTATGACTGTTTTAGTGTTTAATTGATTCATTCTTGGACTAATTTATGGCACATTCTTGATGTATGTAAATATATAATGTTTTGAGAGATACTCACATTTGAAAGCAATACCAAGTAACATGAGTGGGATTTTGCTTGGTACATGTGTATCTTTCTTTCTTTCTTTCTTTCTTTTTTTTTTTTAATAAGCATTCTAATGAAGTATTCTGGTGGTTTCAGACTCGCCTTCATAATGTACAGTTCAGTGTGGCCTGTGCGTGTTGTTTTGTGTTTCCTGCATTGATTTTTGCCTCCGTTTATTCTCTATTGCAGTCTAAAAGTTGGTTTTAATTGGTTGCCCACAGGATTGCCTTGGCCTCTACTTCTTGTTAAGAAAATACATCTCTTGTTTTATCAGGTAAGAGATTTTGAATAGAGGGTTTGTTTTTATACAAAATAAAATGAGATAGCTTATTTAGTAACATGAAAATATGTGTAGTAACTGAATTGTGGGGTATTTTCTTTTTTCTTTTTTTTTTTTAAGTCTTATCTGAGGGATGGGGGTGGGGTGGACTGGGTACCTTGAACAGTTGTCGCTTTCTTCAGGGTTCAGTTTTATATAGATCCATTTCTCCTGCTGATTCCTTATTATTAGGCAATATGCTGTTTTTTTTTTTCCCCCCTCAGTGTAGCATTCCAGACTAATTGCAAATATAGGTGCTTGTTATTGGTATGGTTTTTAAATATTCCTTAGAGGTATAGCTGTAGACAACGGGTCATATGTTTTAGAGTACCTATTTTGACTTGAGATGAAACTTTAGTGATTGGAATCTAACCTTCTTGTTAAGTAACAAAGGTAGGCTGAAGATAGTTGAAATGATTTACCTGTCAAACAGGCACTTAGTAGCAGAATAGCAGATCTTATTTCATATTTTTTCAGAACCTAAAACCATTTTCTCTTTAGATGGCTTTATGAATAACTCTTGTGCTCTTTGGTTTAATCCTCAACCCTTTTCTAGCTGGTAATCTGGGCAGATTTTTCAGTATCATGTTTTCGAACGTACCTTGTGCAGACTTTCACTAAATCTCTTCTCTTAGCAGCAGATTGTTTTTGAAGAGTTACTGTGTTTGTCACTTTAGCCCTGTGTTTAATTTTTGTGTTCTTGGGACTGTATCAAATTCCCATTTTGCTGTCCAAGTGCAAACTAACATCTCTCAAGTCATTTAGGGTGCTTGGATTAGTTACCCATGATGTTTCCCCCATGTAGTGATTAAATAAGCATTTTTTGAAGTTGAACAGGAATGCTATCTTAATTTTGCATGAAGCCAATATGCTACAGATAGTAAGGAATGAGAATTGATTTAATGACTTGAAATCTGGATAAGCTTCTGTATAGACTGCTAAATAGTAATAAAAATAAGGAGAAAAGAGTTTGTTGGTGTGATTTATTTGTTTAGTAATTAATTTTTCTTGTTGACTTGCAAACCAAAAATGAAAGGCTTCTCTCCTCCCCCAAATTTCTGGTGTTTTATAATGGTCTCACAAAAAGCATTTTCTGTTTGCCAGTCTATCTTTCTGGCTTAGATTTGAAAGTGGCTTTTATTTTTGTGTATGTGTGTGAGAGAATTGTCAAAGCCAAACAATATATCTCTGCTTTGTGTACAGCGGTCATAATAGTTGAGATAAATTACAGATTTTGTTGTATCAAATTAGTATTCACACAATATTTGACACTGAAAAACTGCTTTCATGGAGTTAATGGGATTCTTAGAGCTCGCAGCAGGAAGCTTTGCTCTTTTAATGTTCCTGTTTGAGAAGTGATAAAACCAAAATTCAACTCATTTATAATTTTCCTGAGGTCACAGAGCTAGTTTATATTTAAAAGTTGATTTTTAAGATGGCTTGGAAAACACTGTGTTGAACATATTAATTTCAAATTAATATTTTTTTCCAGTGCCAATAATTTGTTCTGTATAACTTTACAAAGCACTGCCCTTGCATTTACTCTTGGAAGCCATAAGAACTGAAATACTGGAATTTTATTTAAATCTTGGAGAAACTTTTCTCCAAAAGAAAAACTCAGAATAGATTGTTTTTTAAGGAGATCAGTGAGCTCCCAGAAATTCCACAGGAATTCTGTTGAGTAGAAACTATATAGCAGTCACTGAACAAAGTTCATACCCTAGTTCTTTTTAAAACAAAAGCAAAACCAAAAAATATTCTTTTTTTGTTAACAGCTTTCTGTGGGGGAAGAATGAGACATTTTTGGGGGGGGTGTGTGTGTGTGTGTTTTAATGGTGAGTTTGGAAATGAGTCATTGGATCTGAGTTTTCATTAAAACAGCTATGATGAATGGCACTGTAACTGATTCTACTTTTTGGAGTGATGAATATAGATAACTAAGGTTTTGGCTATTCAGTATTTCTTTTGGATTCTTAGTATGTATTAACCTTGTTTGTAATAAGTAATTGCATATATAGTTTAAATTAATAGAGCTGTAATGCAGATTGAAGAGTTTTAGGTTGAAATAATGGAATCCATTCTCATTTGAGACTTGAATCTACTTTAGTGTTAAGTATTTGTAATTCATTAGTATTCCAGTTTTCTGTTTCTGTTTTGCATTTTGAGATTGAGTCATATAAAATGACACTGATAATTCTTCAAAGTTGTCAAATTTATAAGGAAAATGCTAAGCCACTTTTAAATATTAACTTTGATAGATTCTTTGCATGTTTTTCCCCTGCAGATTATTCAACTTTGTGGCCTGATTTGACTTGCACATTTCTTTTAAATCTTACTGAATAATTAGTGGTCTGAATGATGTAATTGGTGACTCTACTTTCTTACGGTGGTTTTTTTCCCTGAAACTTTTGAGTCATGGGACTGAACTTCTAATTGTTTACAGAATTAATGCCTTTTGGAAGTTGAAATTGTCTAGGTTTTACATTGTAAATGGCACATAATGTTCAGTTTTTAGAATATTCAAATTAAAAAAAAACCCTGCATTGCTTGGGATAGTTTGAGGGAATATTTGAGGGCCTAATTAGGTAGCTGGTCATTCTTGTAGTTAAAAACTTGGTATGATAAACAGGAGTCTGACCTGGCCGTTGCCTTTTCTCATCTGCAGGTGTGTGTGGTTTCAGCGCAGCATGGCTGTGGTCATCCGTTTGCAAGGTCTCCCAATTGTGGCGGGGACCATGGACATTCGCCACTTCTTCTCTGGATTGACCATTCCTGATGGGGGCGTGCATATTGTAGGGGGTGAACTGGGTGAGGCTTTCATCGTTTTTGCCACTGATGAAGATGCAAGGCTTGGTATGATGCGCACAGGTGGTACAATTAAAGGGTCAAAAGTAACACTTTTGCTGAGTAGTAAAACGGAAATGCAGAATATGATTGAACTGAGTCGTAGGCGCTTTGAAACTGCCAACTTAGATATACCACCAGCAAATGCTAGTAGATCAGGACCGCCACCTAGCTCAGGAATGAGTGGCAGAGTAAATTTGCCTACAACAGTACCTAACTTTAATAATCCTTCACCCAGTGTAGTTACTGCTGCCACATCTGTTCATGAAAGCAACAAAAACATTCAGACATTTTCCACAGCCAGCATAGGAACGGCTCCTCCAAATATGGGGGCTTCTTTTGGGAGCCCAACGTTTAGCTCAACCATTCCGAGCACAGCGTCTCCAATGAACACAGTCCCGCCACCACCAATTCCTCCGATCCCAGCGATGCCATCTTTGCCACCAATGCCGTCCATTCCCCCAATACCAGTTCCTCCTCCAGTACCTACATTGCCTCCTGTGCCTCCTGTGCCCCCAATTCCCCCAGTCCCTTCTGTGCCACCCATGACCCCACTGCCACCCATGTCTGGCATGCCACCCTTGAACCCGCCACCTGTGGCACCTCTGCCTGCTGGAATGAATGGTTCTGGAGCACCTATGAATCTGAACAATAACCTGAACCCTGTGTTTCTGGGTCCGTTGAATCCTGTTAACCCTATCCAGATGAATTCTCAAAGCAGTGTGAAACCACTTCCCATCAACCCTGATGATCTGTATGTCAGTGTGCATGGAATGCCCTTTTCTGCAATGGAAAATGATGTCAGAGATTTTTTCCATGGGCTCCGTGTTGATGCAGTGCATTTGTTGAAAGATCATGTAGGTCGAAATAATGGGAACGGATTGGTTAAGTTTCTCTCCCCTCAAGATACATTTGAAGCTTTGAAACGAAACAGAATGCTGATGATTCAACGCTATGTGGAAGTTAGTCCTGCCACAGAAAGACAGTGGGTAGCTGCTGGAGGCCATATCACTTTTAAGCAAAGTATAGGACCTTCTGGACAAACCCATCCCCCTCCTCAGACACTTCCCAGGTCAAAATCGCCCAGTGGGCAGAAAAGGTCAAGGTCAAGATCACCACACGAGGCTGGTTTTTGTGTTTACTTGAAAGGGCTACCATTTGAAGCAGAAAACAAACATGTCATTGATTTTTTTAAAAAGTTGGATATTGTGGAAGATAGTATTTATATTGCTTATGGACCCAATGGGAAAGCAACTGGTGAAGGCTTTGTAGAGTTCAGGAATGAGGCTGACTATAAGGCTGCTCTGTGTCGTCATAAACAATACATGGGCAATCGCTTTATTCAAGTGCATCCAATTACTAAGAAAGGTATGCTAGAAAAGATAGATATGATTCGTAAAAGACTGCAGAACTTCAGCTATGACCAGAGAGAAATGATGTTAAATCCGGAGGGGGATGTCAGCTCTGCCAAAGTCTGTGCTCACATAACAAATATTCCATTCAGCATTACCAAGATGGATGTTCTTCAGTTCCTAGAAGGAATCCCAGTGGATGAAAATGCTGTACATGTTCTTGTTGATAACAATGGGCAAGGTCTAGGACAGGCATTGGTTCAGTTTAAAAATGAAGATGATGCACGTAAGTCTGAACGCTTACACCGTAAAAAACTTAATGGGAGAGAAGCTTTTGTTCATGTAGTTACTCTAGAAGATATGAGAGAGATTGAGAAAAATCCCCCTGCCCAAGGAAAAAAAGGGTTAAAGATACCTGTGCCAGGTAATCCTGCAGTTCCAGGAATGCCCAGTGTGGGAATGCCCAGTGCGGGAATGCCCGGTGCCGGAATGCCCGGTGCCGGAATGCCCGGTGCCGGAATGCCCGGTCCCGGAATGCCTGGTGCCGGAATGCCCGGTGCCGGAATGCCTGGTGCAGGAGGTGAAGAGCATGCCTTCCTGACTGTAGGATCTAAGGAGGCCAACAATGGGCCTCCATTTAACTTTCCTGGTAATTTTGGTGGGTCAAATGCCTTTGGGCCACCACTCCCTCCTCCAGGATTAGGAGGCGCCTTTGGTGATGCTAGGCCTGGTATGCCTTCAGTTGGAAATAGTGGTTTGCCTGGTCTAGGACTGGATGTTCCAGGTTTTGGAAGTGGACCAAATAATTTAAGTGGGCCAGGATTTGGAGGAGGCCCTCAGAATTTTGGAAATGGCCCTGGTAGTTTAGGTGGCCCCCCGGGCTTTGGAAGTGGCCCTCCTGGTCTTGGAAGTGCCCCTGGGCATTTGAGTGGGCCACCAGCCTTTGGGCCTGGCCCTGGTCCTGGCCCTGGCCCAATTCACATTGGTGGACCCCCTGGCTTTGGATCTAGTTCTGGAAAACCAGGACCTACAGTAATTAAAGTGCAGAATATGCCCTTTACTGTGTCTATTGATGAGATTTTAGATTTCTTTTATGGCTATCAAGTGATCCCCGGCTCAGTGTGTTTAAAATACAATGAAAAAGGTATGCCCACAGGCGAAGCCATGGTGGCCTTCGAATCTCGGGATGAAGCCACAGCTGCTGTCATTGACTTAAATGACAGACCTATAGGCTCAAGGAAAGTAAAACTTGTCTTAGGGTAGCTGTTCACATCAATTCTTTAGAGGGTAGATCTTCATAGTGCTGTGATTAATGCATCCAGATTGTTTTCCTAGTATTTCCAGGTTAGAACCTGTGGATTGTTTCAATTGCATATAGATTGGTTTCTATAACATAGAGTATTGGTTGACTGTTTACAGAAGACTCACTACCAGGATAAATATTGCTGTATGTTACAGTAAAGCTGTCTGGAGAGAACACAAAAATGATTTTGGCATACCATTAGAGAAACCATTTGTAAAACACAAATGACCGCATAAAGCTTATCAAGGAGTCTAGATTGGTTTCGTTTTATACCATATGGGATGAAGAAAATAGAAATGTCAATAGAGCTCATTAAGGGTGCTCTTGCCAGCTGCTGAAAAATAGAAGTTGGCTACTCTTGGAATTTGGTTTAAAGCTGGACAGATTTGCTTTGTTATAGGGTCAAAGCTTTGTCTAAAAGTCCTCATTTTCTTTTAAAATTGAATAAAATCTCTGTATACAGATCACTGTATGTACCTTTATTGCTTCTTGAGGGTTCTTGCTGTATAGACAGTCCTGCTTCTGAAGTTGCTGCTTTTTTGTTTGCCTAATTGACTCATTTGTAAATGAGCAGAATTGTTTTGTTGTTGTTGTTTTAATATAAAACTCCACACTTGGTTTGTGCTATAACCTTGAACTTTGATTTCTAATGTCACACTTCAAACTGTGTGAAATAAGAACTTTTGCCACAAAAATAAAATACGGAGTCCTCTACCTACCAGAGCCTTTTTGGTTTAACCGCCATGTTTTAGTTTAGTCAGTTTAAAAATTGTTCATGTTGTTTGGATGGCATCAAAAACCAGAAACCACTTTTAATAATCATTGTTTAAGATGCTAGATTTGAAGTCCTGTACAATGATGGACTGATGTTCTGGCAATTTCCTTCTGTCCCAAATTTACGTGAAATTTTGGCCTGTAACTAAACAAAAGGTCCATTTATAAGAAAGAGCATTATTATATCTAGGTTTTTTTAAAAACTGAAGTTGAAATTGTTAGCTCTGTTAGCAGTAGTGTTAGAGAATAAAAGATTCATAAGCCGTTCCATAGATGTGCATTTAATCCTGTTACTTGGAGGCTTTTTGGTCTAGTTGTTTGATCAGGAGCCTGTTCATAAAAATTCTTCATATAGAGTACAAGTGCAGCTGCCAGAGGGGAGAGAATTGAGACTCCTTGCCCTTTCATACTCTTCTTTGGCATTCAGGACACTAAGGCAGGAGGACCACATGGGTTCTGGTTGGTAAGTGTCCTTGTCATGAAAACATTTGCCTTACAACATCCTGCTCACTGCTACAAAAGGCTCTACTTATGGTTACTTTCCTTCTTCGTTAAAATGCTCTAAAGATATGTCACATTATATTATAAACATATGGAATGGGAGATTGATGAGATATCATGAAAAACAATTTTTGTCTTTTACACGGGCCTCTGTCTTGGTTTGAAACATCCCCAACATTTCCTGCAAATCCATGTACTTACAAAGGGGTCAGCCTTTTAAAAGAAATATTTCCTATTAAAAAAAAATAGTGCCTTTTTGGTGTTGCAAGTCAGTGGAACACTGAAATACAGCGTCTCGCGTATTAGAGTTAAGAGTGGCAGCAGTTTCATTTGCGTGATAAGATTTAGAAAGCCTTTTCATCACTACAATCTTAGAGGATTGACAGTACAGGATTTTTTGTTTAGGGAAAGGATTGTTTAGACTTTCAAAGAAGACATGGCTGTGTTGTGGGTCTTTTGACAATTCATGAATACAAATTTGCTTTGACAGATCACTAAGATACTGCCTCTTCAACTAAAAAAGCAATATGATGTTTATATATGCTATTCAATTTAAGTTTTCTGTTAAGTAATCATTTCTCATTCCAAAGATCAAGTGCAGAAAACTTCAGCGCTGCTTGGGAGTCTTATTTCAACTGCAGATTATTTTCCCCATTGGAGAGCTGACTATTTTCATTTTAGAAAAATGGGTTGTTTGAAGATGGAAAGCCTTTTATCTTTTTTCACAGTTTATTTTGGTTATATGTTCGTACAATCTTATTAAATATTTCATATACTTTATTGCAACTACTTTGTTATTTCTACATCTTAGATAAATGCTGAAAAGGAAAACTTGATTTCATTGTTCATCAAATTAAATAAAGTAAGAAAATAGTGGTTTGTGTAGAAATTGGAGAGAACTATGTTTATATTTGGTTGAGTCACAACAGTGCTTCTCGTTGTGAAATGTAATTAAATGCTTTGCCCTCTGGAACTTGATTTTTGTGTATCTGAGACTTATTAATATAGTGCTAACTTCTAAGCATACTGTTCATCTTGTTCTGGGCATTGGAGTTTGAGTTTTAAAAAAATTACTTGAAAATATATTCTGTGAAATCACTCATACCTCTCTTCCTGCGAATTTTCTCAGAAGAACTAGGTTTGGGGTGAAAATGAATTTATTTTCTCATTTGCTTTGTATGGTATGAAGGATTTGTAAAGCTTCGCTCAAAGTTGTGTGCATTTGTAAACACAATCATGATATTTTCAATTTTATGTGTAAATTTTGTCTTTTGGTGACTGACATGAATGGAGGAGAATCTTTTCCATTAGGTTTAATTCCTCCCACCCTCTTGCTGGGGTGTTTCTGGTATTTTTTTTTTTTTTTTTTTAAGTTTAAAGGATTAGAGAAATCTACGAAATGTATTTTATAAATAAGCAAATTTGTAAACTTTTTCTGAACTTCAGTGAAACATTTAGTTTACAAGCAAAATTTGGAGGTGTATTCTGTGTTTAATACTGTAGTTTGGATGTACAATTATTAGTGGCTTTTAAAAAAATGCAACATTGTTAAGTGAAATGTAGTTCTAGCTTTGTGCTCCGAGTTGTCAAAGCATCAACCGAGTTGTCAAAGCATCAACCGTGAAGATTTCTTTAGGGAACTTTTTATTCAGAATTTCAGAGAGTGTAATTAGGTCAGTTTTAACCCACCGGATGAAAATCTAGGGCTGTGTATGGACATAAGCAAACATACCTTGGATAAAATAAGGATCCATGAAAGCCTTAATCAAACTCAAAGTCCTTTTTATTGGATTCTGTCATTGTGTACAGGTGTGGGTCAAGTCTTTAAAAATAATTCCACTCATCAATTTCAAGAACACTTAAAAATAAGTAAAGAAACTGTAAAATTGCTGCTAGTTAAATCTGTAAGGAGTTTCTGGCAGTGATCACTTTTAAAACTTCCCACTCTTTGAAAATTACCACGTTTAAATAGTTTTACTGGCAATTCTACTGTAGTCCCAAGTTTTAAAACCAAACACAATAAGATAATTCATTGCCAGTATGGCCATACAACATTGCCAGCAAATACTGCCTTGGCATCATTCAGCAGAGGTTTTGTCTATAAAGATGAAGTCTTGAATACTGTTCAATAAACTTGTCACAAAATAAAAGGCTGATGCTTTTAATGCTTTACACAAGAGTACTCTATTCAGCTATACCATCAGGTTTTTTGTTGGTTTTGTTTTTTAAACTCCTTATAAATGTTTTGTGCCTTTGGAAAGGTGAATTTGGCGATCTTGGAGGTAACCATTGTTGCTTATGTCTGCTAATGCTGAAGTGTGGAAAGAAGATACCTGGAACGGCAGGGAGGAAACTTGATTCTAGGTCAAATCTGTGGTATCCACCTTTTCAGACTTTTATCTTGTGTGCTTCGCTAGCAATCCACTTCGTTATGTGGACTCAGAAAGAACCAGAAACCAGGTGCTCCTTTTTACAGAAGGTGTCTTGAAGGGGGCCGTGAGTTGTCTTTTTTTAAAAACTGACTAAGAAACGGGAAAAGAAATCTTCAGAATACATTGTCAATTGCACATACTTCTAAAGCTTTCCTTATTTGTTTACTGATTCTTGCATTAGTATGTGAGGTATTTTGAGGTGGGGAAGAGGGGACAGGAATCAAAAATATTGCTGCTTTCTGACACTCATGCTCTGGTTTTGTCCCTTCCACATTTGTTCAACTGCTAAAAAAAAAAAAAAAAAAAACGAATGGAAAGTTTCCATGAACTCTGGAGTCCTTTAAAAAAAAAAATCTCGATTGGAGTTGCAGAGAAATTAGTGGGCTATTCTTTTTAACCAAAGCTCGTGAAAAACACAACTTTTACCTTTATTATGAAAGAGTTTTTAGCCTGTATTTGAGTTCAATACCCAGGTTGTTTTAGAGGGGGTTAGACTTAACATACTTAATTCCAGGTGGTTGCTGAACTCTTCTGAAATGAAGGTTTTAACTAAGTAAGCATTTGAAAAATCACAGAGTGAAATCAGCTGCCTACAGATATCCAGAATGGCCTTTACCATTTTAAAAGGATAGACTGTATGCTAATAATATGTTTCATTTTCTTGCTCAGGAGAAAACTCTTACTTTAATTGATTGTTGTCTGCTTTCCAGTGTTTTACAACAAGAAATGGTTTATCAGTTCTGTGCATTGCCACCATTCTCCTTGCCCCCCAAAAGTAGAGCTTTTATGCAATATGGTAGAGGCCAAACTTATGATTATCCTTTTTTTTTTTTTTTTAAATTTATTTATGATAGTCACAGAGAGAGAGAGAGAGAGAGAGAGAGGCAGAGACATAGGCAGAGGAAGAAGCAGGCTCCATGCACCGGGAGCCGGATGTGGGATTCGATCCCGGGTCTCCAGGATCACGCCCCGGGCCAAAGGCAGGCGCTAAACCGCTGCGCCATCCAGGGATCCCTGATTATCCTTTTTAATTAAAAATTTTGCTTGATTTCAGTTTCATCTTTTTAGTATAAAATCTGATAGATTACATTGACTTAATCTAAATGTTCTGGAAAGAGTGTGTTCTGGTGGTGGCACAGTTCTCTGATGCTGTAGTGACTTTTCTGGAAAAACCCTTCTGTTCAACAGTATGAGCAAGTTTATCTCTTAATGGTGCCTGTTCATGTCAATGTTACTCTTTATTGCGCTGTTCTTGGATTTTTTCTTGTTGCCTCATGCTACTTTGTGCCAGAGGATCTCACAAGCATCTTAGAATATGACTACTTTTCTGGATCAACATAACTAACAACAAGCAACTAAGGTGGCACTACTTTTCTACGTATTGCTCTACTACTGAAGAATCCAGAAGGGGCAAAAAAGCTACTTGATGAAAGCATTTTAGCCCAAAGGCAGAGGGGCAGCACTCTAAAAATCTGGGGGCAGGAAATAGTGCTGGGAAAATCTCATTAACCATTATCTTTTAATTCTGAGAGGCCCATTTACCTTCCTCTAGTGAAAATGTTGATAGTTAAGTCCTAGAGACTAAGGAAACACCAGTTGAGGGTTAAATGAATTGGCATCCCAACTATACCAGACATCTGGATTCTGATTTTGGTAGCTAATATTTCAAATCCTTTTTCCTGGTCAGTCAGTGGCTTGCTATTTCATATTGAGAAAAGGAGGAGGTGACGATTGGGGGAAAATAGAGCCATGACCAGCAAGAGAACATAATTCAATATGAACAGAATCAGATGTTGAAGAAGCATAACACACTCTAAGGAGTGAGCTGTGCTATATATATTCAAACAGGCTGCCCCTTACTTAGTGTTTCATTCCCTCTCCATTCTGATGCTGCCAGTTTACCTGTTTATAGTAGTAAGTCTGGTGGTAACCAGGGCTTGTGAGTTTCTCACTGCTATCTATGTGGCCTAGCCTCCAAACTTGGAGTGGGGAATGTGAATTCACTCACAGTTTTTATTAGTGAATAAGATTTGTCACTTAAGCTTTTGTGTAACATGCCGGATATAACCACCACATTGTGCTACCATAAGTCACCTGTTAGTCCTTGCAGAGTGGGGAAGGCTTAAGGGTAAAGAAATTCAGCTACTTACAGAATCTTAAATCATATTAACTGGTGCTCTTGCTGATTTCATTTTTCTTTTGTTCCACTTGGATGTGAGTTAATACCGTCCTCCACTATACTCCCCCACATATTGTGTTGCTGTACAGAGATGGCCACATCCTTTATATATAACTTCCTTCTGTGGCGTGGGCCTATGGGACCAGCAGAGCTCTTCTGCTATTAATCTGGCTAAAGTGGAAAGACTAATGGAGCTCTTACTTTCTGAAGTAGATAACTGCCAATTATCTTTGCTTCTATGACCACTGAATTGACAGGTTGGAATTGGAAATGTCTGTTGCCTCCAAGCTTTTAAAACAGTTTCACGTAGATAATCAGCTTAGCCATAGCAGTAATGGCTAACTAAATTTTTTGAACAATATTCATAAACCCAGCACTTCCATGCTGTGGTAGAAAAGGAATCAAAATAAGATGCCTCTTCTTAAAGACCTAAGGTTTTAAATTGTACAAGTAAGTGCTTGGTTGTACTTGTGGATGTACAAGGTACACTCATGTCCTACAGGAACTGAATGGATAAGGGTTTCCCGGCCAGTTGCTAAATTGTCAGACTGAAACAAGTATAATGGAAGCCTTGTGTGTAAGCTGAGGGAAGGAATGATCTCTAACAGGTTTTTGGTAACACAATATGTTAACTTAGTAAAATGAAATGTTTAATAGTGTGAGGGAACAAAGTGGCACTACCTAAAATGGTGTTTGTCCTGGAAGCTCTTAAAGTTGTACCATAATAGTGTAGCCTGAGTGGCGTGACTGAGCTGATGAATGGTCAGTAAGGCAGGCAAGTGAGGGTTGTACTAGGGGTGTCCTGACCTACCAGAGGAATAGAACCTTTTTATTTTTTTTAATGACCTTTTGACTAGCTACCGTATACTACTACTAATAAACGGCCTAATAAGACATTGATAAATACTCCAGAATTAAGTGAACTTCCCCATCAATTTCACCACTTACACAGTCCACTATCTGAAATTCATTATTTTCTAGTCTTGCTTTGATTTGATAGAGTTTTAGTTTTTCTGTATAAAACATCCACCTCTTTTCTCATTCTTCTAGGACAGCACTATTCCAGTAGAATTTTTTCCAGTGGAAGTATTCTCCTCTGTATTCACATTAATTAGCCACTGTAGCTGCTGTTTTTTAAAATATTTATTTTGAGAGAGAGCACATGAGCTGGGGCAGCAGCAGAGAGAATCTCAAGCAGACTCCACACTGAGTGAGACTAGGACTTGGAGCTAAATCTCATGACCCTGAGTTCATGACCTGAGCCAAAGGCAAGAGTCAGATCCTTAACTGATAGCCACCCAGGCACCCCGCCACTGTAGCTGCTATTAAATTTAAAAAGCCACATGTGGCTAGTGGCTCCTGTATTGAACTGCACAATTCTAGATTCACAGAGCAACGGAAAATTTCCTCTTCCCCATCGGATCTTTGGAGATCCCCATGTTAGGCAACACTGACCAGTAGAAATAAGAGTCACTTTATCTAGTAGCTATGAGAAAAGTAAAAAGAAATAAGTGAAATTAGCAATATATTTTAGCCCAGTATGTCTGAAATATTAACTATTTCAGTATACACTGTATAAAATTATTGAGAGATTTTTTGGTACTGTTTTAAATGTATATTTTACATCACATTGTGATTTGAAGTAAGCATATTTCAAGTGCTCAATATCCACTTGTGGTACAGATTTAGAATATAAGGAAAGTTACCCTCTATCATTTGTTTTTTCACTGTACTGCCTCTTTCAGCTGTTTCTAATGAGTATTTGAATTTTGTTGCATTCCTCCTAACCTTTCCCCTTCTTGTTATGTTAGCAGCTTTTTTTTAAAGCAGTTAACTTGCTATAGTTACCTCTTTCACTGGCTAACTGGGTGTTAGATATTGTAAAATTACTAATCCACCAGAATCCAGCAGAACTAGAATCTTCCCCACCCCCTGCCAACCCCTGCCCTTCACCCCATCTACAGTCACAAGTGGACAGGTCAGCGTGTGTCTGTAATGCAATTTCCTTATGTTCAAACCCTCTTTTATTTCTCAACTTCCCTAACAAACAAGTTCTGAAGAACGACCCATCTTAAGACCTTCCTTATATCCCAAGTGCATCTATTCCAGTAAGAGGGACTCCGACTATGAACAGTAGGTAGATTTCTTGTCCCAAGGCTCTGGTCTGCTGCTTTTCACTTGGCTCCTTTATGCCATAGATCACATTTCACACTGGAATGTGTGATATGCTCTTGTTGATATCCTTGCCCTGGAGATGCTCAGGAAGGTGATCAGTACTGTTGTCTTCTACACTCTGCAGGTAATAGGCAGGGTCTTGTTAAAATAAGTTAGATTAAAGGAATATAGATTCCAGCAGGGCAGACTGTGGGCAGAATAGACTGTCTAGTAGTTATTCTCTGAAAATTTTGATGTAAATCACAATTTCCTGAGCTAAGTTCTACTTTGTTTGCAGTGTGTTTATTCTTTTGAATAAACTTAAATTCTAGTCCTATACATGTGAAGTCCATCAGTTCCTCTATTTCTGCCCTGACAGACAAATAGGGGCAACATGTGGTAGATGCAGAATTATTTCCATCTAGTATAAAGCTAGTTGGTATAGGCCATGGAAAGAGGCCACATGAGCCTCACTGCTCATGTGGAGTGGCCAGGTGCATTTCAGATTGGACTGGATTACAAAATCTGAGCTGCTGCTAAAGTGGATGGAACAAATCATATTCTCAGAGTTGTAGTTCATTAGTTAGTATATGACCCAGGACTAGTCATTTCCTTTCTCTGGTCTCAGTGTTTTACACAATGAGATTAAAATAGATCTCATTATGCCCGATTTTAAGCTTCTATGATTCTGTAAACCCAGACAATTGATTCTTTATGGAAGTTTATAGGTAATTGGAACCTTAAACTACAGAAAAGCCAGTGGAACTCAAAATTTTGGTCTAGTTACTGCTCTGATGCTTTTTCTGAGTGTGATGACAGTCTCACACTGAAGTTTGAGAATTTCATTAGGAGAGAAAAGTAGGGTCTTCATTTCTGCCAGTTGGGTCCTCTAGAGCAGATAGACCTGACATTTTTCTTGGTTGTCTCATAAACCAACAAGTAGAAAATGGTACCACAAAAAGATCCATTTATGATTACTGAGAAGAGCATTTAACACATTATTGAGCAATTACTCTGTTAGTGTCAGGCAGGGGGTACTTTGCATGGTTGGCCTTATTTCATCCTCATGATAACTCTGTAAAGTTGACACTATTATCTTCCCCATCTTAGAAGTGGGGAAGTCCAGGGGAAGAGAAGCAAAGACTTGCTTAAAGTCTCATTAATAGTAAGAGTAAGCAGAGATTATTCAATCATAGGCTGCCTGCATGATTCTAGAGGCAGAGCACCTTCAACCATTGCCTCTCTCGGACTTTTGGGAGAAAATGGGGGAGGCCACTGGCAGCACTCTTCTTTTGGGTCTGGGGCCTGCTGGGGAAGGGATTCTGGTATTGTTCCAATATGCCAGTGTTTATTTCGAAGTAGGCAGGTGGAGGCTTCGTGTAAACACATTCAGAGTCCTAGGGTAGAGAAAAACTCCCACTCCAGTATGGTCCTACCATGCTTGAAGGCCATGTGTTCTTCCTCAGTTTGCTGCTTTCCCCAAATCCAATTGGTTCCTAAGCTAGATTTCTCTTTGAAGACTTGGACACAGGTTGTATTTGTTCAACTTTGAGTAAGTCTTTTGAGGATGTTGTAGTTTGACTTCCAGACATTTTTTACCTTCATTGAATACAGCAGGATGGGAAACTGACCATTTATGTACCGTACTTTCCTACTTCGCACTTTTTGTGTGACATTCACATTTTAAGCTTTAGAGTATTCCCAAATACAGTGGTAGCCAGACTCTTAGATGGATCTAAACCAAATTATTCTTTAAAATTATAGTTTTAAACAATTTTTGTAGCCTGTAGTCATGTGTATGAATAAATAAGTAAGTACAGCTTTATAGTAAGGATTTATATATTTGGTTCAGTTCGTGACCTATGAGGACTGTGTTGTTTGGGACTGCTAACTTAAATTTGGGGAGTCTCTGAGTTATAGAGGGAGAAACAGGGGTAAAGAAAGACTGACAACCTTATCCATGTCCTTGAGGAGGCAGAGAAGGAAAGAAATAGTGGTGATTGGCATAGTTCATCTTTTCAATCTGAAGGGAAAACGAGTATTTCGTGGGTGGTGTTCTGCCCATTGGAAGCCTGTGGAAAATTTCCTAATTGGTTTTCAAGACTTGATCGAGCATCTGAGCTGCTCCAGCGTGTCAAGGTAGGCAACAGGAGTGTGAGCATGGCTTTGGTTCGTTGAAGGAGTGATCCTGCCACCCAGACATTTTGGTGCTCTATTCTTCAAGGCCTGGAAATGGGATTGAAGGCTGGTTCCGGTTCCTTTCTTTGTTACGCTTTTGGGAAGGGAAGAGGGTAGTGTAATACCTAAGCATGAAAGACCACTGAGTTTCAGCTCCAGTGGCACTGAATTGGATCCAGGAGAAGAGATCTTTTCTTGGATTTATGAAGAGCAGAGTTCGACTCTAAGACAGGGGAGGGGATGCCATAGAAAATGGACAGGTTACTCTCTTGGCAAAGTGGGGTTCCCTGTCAACAAAGGTAAACCGGGTAGTTGTGGAAGGGGAACTATAATTTTTAGAATTTGCCCAATTTGTGGTTTAAAACTTTACCAAATTCATTTACAAAATTACTTAATATTTAACAGTTGTCTCTTGCAAACCATACAAGCCTGCTCCAGCACACTGTTGCAAGGCTCCCTCAAGGTGCTTTGCATTGCTATCATGTGGTTTAGGTCTATGCTGTGTGAAATATAAGAGATGCTGAAGCAGTGTTTGTTCGAAAGATGTTATTTTACAGACAGACGAGCTGGAAACTGACAATACAGTTTGGTTTGGATTGAGTACAGTAGTCCAGAGAGAGAAATTGTTGAGTGGTGGAGATACTGGGAAAAAGAGAGCATATGAGATTTAGGCTTGAAGGATAATAATAGGTAACACTTATTGGTAATAATAGTTCCAGACTGTGAAGCACCTTGCATACATTATATAAATCTTCCCAAAAAGGTAATATCCTCCACTTTACTCTGAGGCTTAGTAATCTGCCTGTTACATAGGTAGGACATCATTCTGGTGGGAGTGTATAGTAGTATCTCATTGTGGTTAGGGAGAGAAGTAAGGCCAGTATTTGGAGCCTGGTCACTTTACTGCAAAACCCATACTCTTGCTCACTACATCACGTTGCTGTTGGAGATAAGAAGGAGAGTTCTTCAGGGAAGAAGGTTATGACTATAGTACAAAGTTCTAGTCAAAGTAGGAGTCAGAATATTTGAGTTTTGGTCTTCATTTTGTTTAGCCATGTATGTGGCCTTAGCTAAATCACATTTTACCTCTCCACTTTGAATTGAAGGACTTGGATTTAGATGAACACCTAGTTCCTTTTTATTTCTGACAATGGAAAAAAAAAAAGAGTTTACAAGGGAGAGCAGAAGGGAACAAGACTTCAGGTGGTAGAAATCAAAGGCAGAAAACATTGGTGCTATATACTTAGTTGTTTCTGTTTGCAATTCCTCACTAGCACCAGATGGAAAGGTTGGGGTGTTGGAGTACATAGAAATAACAAGCTAGTCTTGTGGTGAGTGTTCCTAAAAAGTTCATTTCTCCCTTGATGGCTTCAGCAGCAGGCTAGGACTAGATCTGGGTCATTTCTGAGGATCCTTGGATTATCAGTCCTTTCCTAGCATTAATTCAACAAACACTTAACAAAGCACCTGCTATGTGTGAGTCACTAGGATAGGAGCAAGACAGATCTGATCCCTTCTCTTGTTGGATTTATAGTTACTAGAAGTAATAGATAAGTAAGTAAACAGGTTACATATTTTGATAGGTTTATGAGAAGCTGGGTTTAATGTTAGGTTGGAGTTAGGGAAGGTCTCTGACTTTGTTGAACTGAGAATGGAAATGAGATCAGTTAGGAGACTGTTGTAGACATCAGGCAAGATATGCTGGTTCAGAAGAGAGTGCACAAAGACCTGGCAAATATTAGCTGGACCTCTCTTAAAAATATAAATGAGCAAATTTCTGAGACTTTTATTTACTCACTTAAATGTGTTATTTAATATGCTTTTGTAAAATTCAAATCCTATAGAGGAAACTGAAAGTTCCAGGAGATTAATTATACTGGCACTAGATGAAAAGTAAATGAGTCTGGCATAAGGTTGTAGCTGTTCAAAGGATATAGTATAGGAAAGTGGCACAAACTAGAAATTTTAATTATTATTATTTTTTTTAAGATTTTATTTATTCATTAGAGACACACAGAGGGAGAGGCAGAGACACAGGCAGAAGGAGAAGTAGGCTCCATACAGGAAGGGACTCGACGTGGGACTCGATCCTGCATCTCTAGGATCACGCCCCGGGCTGAAGGCGGCGCTAAACCACTGAGCCACTGGGGCTGCCCTATGTTAAGATTTCTAAACAGAGGTAGGCTTAGAGAGAGTTTATTTTTATTTTTCTAAGATTTTATTTATTCATGAGAGACACAGAGAGGCAGAGACATAGGCAGAGGGAGAAGCAGGCTTCATGCATGGAGCCTGATGTGGGACTCGATCCTGGGACTTCAGGATCACGCCCTGAGCTAAAGGCAGACGCTCAACCACTGAGCCACCCAGGCGTCCCTAGAGATAGATTTTAAAGGAGATCCACGGGATTTGGGAGTGAGTAATAATCCCAGGGATTAGATAATTTAAAGGGTATATGACTCAAAGGATAGAAAAGTGTACATTTTAAAGCTTTGTACAGAATGCTCATTCCAATGAGAACCAAGAGATTGGGAAAAGACAACTGGTAGCACAAGAAGCTCTGGTCTCTTAGAAATGGAATCCAGTCCCATGTGCACATGTAGGCAGGCCCCCAACATTCTGGTTGAGGTTTTAGTCTGGTCAGAGAAGAACCTGAAAAAGGATAGAATGGGATCAGTCCTGGGGAAAGGGTGGACATGGTAATAGATTAGGAAGGAATATTCTAATCTACAGAAATCGAGGCCTAGCACTAGAAGAAGCACCTGGCCTACTGCCAATGTGTCTGCCCCAGATCAAAAACCTATCTGGGATCTTTGAGAAGTCATGGAGTGAGCAAAAAGGCAGCAGCTCCAGTTGTTGCCTGTAACCTCACCACCACAGATAATTACTGGTAATACTTTTGTAATTCTCAATGAAGTATCGGGGATAAACCTGGAGTTCTCCACTGTGAGTCCACATAGTTTTCCCCCAGCATTTTATTGTGAAAACTTTGAGCATACAGAAAAGTTGAATAATTATATAAGAAATATCCATATATCTACCATTTAGATTCTACAATTTAAATGTTCCTGTATTTGTTTTACCACATATCTGTTAAACATAACATTTTATTCTTTTGGTGCATTTCAAAGAAATTGCAAACATCACACTTCACCATAAATATTTCAATATGTCTTGCATTCATTATTTCTTATAAAGTTTTGAGGAGGGTGTGGTAATGTTTACATACAATAAGATTGTTTACACCTTAAGTGTACCATTAGATGAAAAATACATTTGTGACTTACATTCCTATCGAGATAAGGAACTTTTCTATTCCGCTTTGAGTCTGCTGCTTCTCAGTTGATACCTGCCTCTCCCCTGGGGGACATGGGAGTATTCTGAATTTTTTTCATTACAGATTAGTTTTGCCTGTCTTAAAACTTTATAAGTGGAATCTATGTATTTTATGTTTCAGATTCATCCATGTTGTAGATACTAATAGTTTGTTTCTTTTTGTTACCAAGTAGTTTTCTATTACATGTATAACTATGGTTTATTCATTCTCATAATGATGGACACTTGAGCTGTTACAAATTTTTGGCTATTATGAATAAAGCTGCTATGAACATTCTTATATAAATCTTTTTGTGGACATAATGTTTTCTTTTGGATGAAAATCTAGGAGTAGAATTGCTCTTGGACTAGATGTGTGTTTGGTTTTCTATTTGTGTGTGTGTGTGTGTGTGTGTGTGTGTATGTGTGTGTGTGTTTGGTTTTCTAATAAGCTGCTAGGCCATCTCCAAAGTGGTATATTTAATGCTTTCACTAACAATGTATGAGATTTCCATTTCCTTGCCAACATTTGACGTCCATTTTTCTACTTCTGACGATTGTGGTGGATCTGGAATAGTGTGGTTTTAATTTGCATTTCCATGATGTCTACTCTTCCTTTGCATATTTCCAATTCATATATTTTCTTTTATATCTGATCAAATTTTTTGCCCAATTTTAAATTGTCACTTAATATTGAGTCCAGGAGTCTTGCATTTCAATTTTTTTTAAAGATTTTATTTATTTATTCATAGAGACACAGAGAGAGAGAGAGAGATGCAGAGACACAGGCAGAGGGAGAAGCAGGCTCCATGCAGGGAGCCCGATGTGGAACTCGATCCAGGGTCTCCAGGATCACCCCATGGGTTGCAGGCGGCGCTAAACCGCTGCGCCACCGGGGCTGCCCTTGCATTTCAATTTTAAAGCTCAGTTGTACAAAATCAGGATAGAGAAGATTTACTTCTGGACATATTTTAAATGGAAAGGCCTGGAAGTTTGAGTTGAGCAAAAAAGCACATGTTCCATTTATTCAGCAATAGTTGTAGGTACTGACTATATATTAAGCACTGGTATTAGGGATACAGAAATAATACCCAGCCCTAGTTCCGAAGAGCCCATAGATCATGAAGGTAGACAAAAGCCAAAATTTTGATATGGTAGTTTCAGTGTTAAATCACTAATATTTAATTTACTGAGTACCTACTATAGGGTACGTACCATTGTAGGTACTGGAGATAGATTAGGCAAACCAGACATGGTTCCTACTCTAATACAGCTATTTTCTTCGGTATCTATGGATGAAGATAGCACAAAAGCTCTGATACAGGGAATGAGATTGATGTGTGTATGTGGGTCAGAAATGAAACCTGGCTGCAACATACTTGTGTGGCTAGATTGATTAGTTAGATAACTATCAGGTCTTGCTGAGAAGTCTTGTAGACTGTGGTAAAGAACTTTGGACTTTGAGTCTTTTGGGATGCCATTCCAGAGTTTTAAGCAGAGAAATGGTATGGTCTAGTTTCTGTTTTGCTAATAAACACAGAAGTATCTTGTGTGTATTTGCAGGAAAATGATTGGGAAACCATGTAATCTTTCAGAGGAGAGAGAATAAATTTTACTTGAAGAATGTGGGTCAGGCTTCATAAAGGAATAATGTCATAGCAGAACTTTGGATGACAAGGCATTTGTTAGGAAAGTCTGAAGTATCAGCATGTGTGTGGGTGTAACCAGAAATAGCTTTGGATGACTAGTTGGTTGGGTGGTGGGATAGCAGGAGGAAGAGCAAACTGGGAAGGGCTTTGAAGGTTGAATTAGGGTTGCGGGGTTACCATATTACACAACTACCGAATTCTGTGTAGATGTGCTCTCTGGGGTTGTGCCATGAGGTAGTCTTGCTAGGGGAGTTTGGCTCTGAACCTAAGAGCCATGGGCAGCTTTGCAGGGCTTCTAGTTAAGGTAGAGACTCTGGAAGCTGACACAAGAAAGACTAGCTGAGGCAGTGCTAATGAGAAGCCAGAGAAGAAGCAAGAAACTGTGACCCTGAAGTTGGGTAGGGGTTGTTGAACTGGAGATAGGCTTTGGGCTTTGCATAGTCAAGAGGACTTGAGTTGTGGATTGGGGAAAAAAGCTAACAAAGTCCTTTAAAAAATACAAAATAAACTATAAAATATTTAAACAATGCAGAAGTATATTGAGATTATAAAATCCTCACCTTCATTCTGCTTCCATTAGGTGTACCTTTGCATTTTTTGGTGTACCTTCTGTTTTCCGTGTATTTATTTTGTGTATGTATTCAAATCCAGTGTATATATACATACAGTTGAAGTTTCAGGTGGAGTCATACTTTTCTTACCATTCTTTGCAACTTTATTTTTTCCATATAATACCAATGTAATATAGTTCTCCCTTGAATTTTACCTACTGCTCAGCATTCCATTGTTTTAATGTAACATAGTTTACATAGTACACAATAGATCTTCAAGCAGCCTCAGGGGTTTTACTATTCTCAGCAGTAGTGATATGAGCATTCTTTATTCTGTGGAAACACTGCCTCAGAGAACATATGAAGTGAGAAGCATGGAGTCAAAATGTGACTTGTAGAAGTTGTGGTCCCACTCCTTTGGGAGTATGTGTTCTTCTCTGATCTGTTCTTAGGGAACTTCCAAAGAGGGATGATCAGACTGGTCAGAGTCTACAAGACACATTCTAGGAGCAACATTAAAATTAAAAAAAAAAAAAAAAAAACACTGGAGCTGTTTTTCTGGATTTTGGCTGGGGATTTCACCGTTTCCAGCTGTCAGATGGGTTCTCAGAGGGAGCTGGAATAGGGCTTTCCTTGTAGAAGTTTAAACTGGGGAGAAATAGGACAAATATGTAGAAATGAGAATTCAACAGACGTGAGTTAGTTTCAGTGGGACTTTATGGAGCAAGATTGTCTAAATGGATTAGAGTGGTGGGTTTTCCATCATCGGATGCTTTCAAGCAGAGACTGAGGTACTATGAACAGGCAATATGTATGTCAAAGTGTAAGAGTCATTCCAGCATTGGTTGATAATAGCACTCCAGGTGGAGACCATGAGGCACCAAGACCATGAGGAACAGCGCTAACTGTGGGCTAGGTTGGGGGAAGGATTGAGGGTCGGTTTAGGGGAAGCTAAGGCTGGGGTATAGTGCTGGGAAACCTGGAGTGGCTGAGTTAAGCTGGGTGAGAGATCTGATGTCATCTGTACATTTGCTACAGACGTTCTGCAGGTGTATGGGTCATCAGAGACACGGATAATAAGGAGTCAGGATAATTGTTATGGGGACTGTAGGAAGAGGGGTTACAAGAGAATCATGGTGATCCATGCAAGAAGATAGTATTTCAGCCAAGGAAATGGGTGCATTGAAATTGGTGTTCCTTGATTGCCAATCACTTTGGAGATGGTGGGCTGGGAGCTAAGGCTGGAGATGGCCTTTTGGATTTCATTCAGCAAATATTTATTATCTAGGTGCTTGGGATAGAGCGATGAACAGAGCAGACAAATATCCCTTCCCTCCCGTTTACATTCCCTATATAGTGGGGAACAGAGATTATATATTAGAGAATGATAAGTGCTAACGAGAAAAGGCAAGAAAGGAGTATGTGATGTTAGTAGAGTTGAAATATTAAGTACTTAGAAAAGGAGAGCCTTTTTCTTAATAATAGAGAAGATGATTTTTGAATAAAGACCTAGAAGGGAGTGAGGACACAGCAAGCCATGTGAATAATACGAGGGAAGAAACAAGTTTATTTGAGCAATGGCAGGCAAGCAGACCGGTGTGTTCAGAATGGAGTGAGCAAGAGAGGTGTTATTAGGAAATCAAGTTAGAGAGATCTAGATCTTTCAAGACTTTGGAGACCATGGTAGAGTTTGGATTTTTTCTAATTGGAAATCATTAGAGGGTTTGGCAGAGATGTAACATAACCTGACTTAACATTTTAACAGGATCGCCCTGTTTGTTGTATTGGAAATAGTCTGTTGGTGTGAGGATGGGATGGAGGTAGGGATGGTATAGGATAAGGGAGACCAGTTAAAGAGGCTAATGTGATAAACCCAGTGAGAAATGATGATGGCTTGGACTGGGTAGTAACAGTGAGGCTAGTGAGGAGCTGGCAATGAGGAACTGATTACCTGCTAGGAGAATTATTAGGGGGTATCCTAATACCACCTCAGGATGCAATGCCTGAGAGTTAGTGAGAAATCATTGGAGGAAGAAACTTTTTGGGGAGTTGTATCTGGATCATGGTTGTGTTGGTATTGAAACTTTGATTAGGATCTGATTTGGAGCCAGTAAAGGGTTAGAGTGGGATTCATTGGAGATGAGGGTTGGATTCTGGATCTAGAGAACATAGGGAATTTAGGGTGAGGTCCAATTTGGGCTCAGAGTTGTTGATGAAGGCCAGTATACTTTTTCTGCATCTTCCCATCATACCAGGGTTGGTTGTACTCACCGTGTCCTGTCCCATTGAGCTCACCCTAAGGGAATTAGAGGAGTATGGAGACTCTAAGGGCCTTCTCTTCCTTAGGTGTCCTAGAGCTGGATACAGGTTCAGCCCTGCCTGGGTGAAGCCTGCTGGCCTTCCCAAGCTGGGACCTATAGTCAGGGAAGGGTGGAGAAGGTTCCTCAGTGCTTGACTCAGGTCCTTTTTTCCCAGATGGCCCACTGCGTGACCTTGGTTCAGCTATCCATTTCCTGTGACCACCTCATTGACAAGGACATCGCCTCCAAGTCTGACCCACTCTGCGTCCTTTTACAGGATGTGGGAGGGGGCAGCTGGGCTGAGGTGAGAATGGAGATAAAGTTGTGGAGGAAGGCTAGGACTCTTTTGGGGGTGGAGAGTGTGTGACTGTGATGCTGTTGGCCTCTGCCCACAGCTTGGCCGAACTGAGCGAGTACGGAACTGCTCAAGCCCTGAATTCTCTAAGACTCTGCAGCTTGAGTACCACTTTGAAACAGTCCAGAAGCTCCGATTTGGCATCTATGACATAGACAACAAGACACCTGAGCTGGGGGATGATGACTTCCTAGGAGGGGCTGAGTGTTCCCTAGGACAGGTATGTAGGGTTTGGGATAAAAATCCTTTAGACACATGTTCAGTAAGAGTCCTAACAGCCCAGACTGTCTGGAATGTGGAGGTGGGGGGTCAAGCAAGACAACCCTGCCTGAGATTTTGCTCCCCCACCCACCCCTGCTCTGCCCCAGATTGTGTCCAGCCACATAATAACTCTACCCTTGATGCTGAAGCCTGGAAAACCTGCTGGGCGGGGGACCATCACGGTAAGGAACAACCTGTGGGGGAGCGGGGTTTACATCAATGAGGAATTCATGAGGTGATACAGTCTCATGACTCCCCTTCTTAGGTATCTGCTCAAGAGATGAAGGATAGTCATGTAGTGACCATGGAGGTGGAGGCCAGAAATCTAGATAAGAAGGTGTGTCTGGAAGGAAGCCCTGGAGGTTTAAGAATTGGGACAAGGATGGTGTGTTGGGGGGTAAGGGTGGGGACTAGCAAAATGGTTGTCCCTCCTTGAGTCATACTGTGGTCTCTGTGGCATTGACAGGACTTCCTGGGGAAATCGGATCCATTCTTGGAGTTCTTCCGTCAGGGTGATGGGAAATGGCACCTGGCCTACAGATCTGAGGTGTGAGACCCTTGGGACTGGGTGGAGTGGGGTAGGAGAGACTTTCCTGGGGCTTGTGATTACCAAGGTTTGGAACAGGGAGAAAGACTGCATATGGATAAAGAAGGATGACAGCTCCCCATATGTCAGCCCAGAGCTCACTAGAAGCCTTGCGCTCCACCTTTAGGTAATCAAGAACAACTTGAACCCTACATGGAAGCGCTTCTCTGTTCCCCTTCAGCATTTCTGTGGGGGAGACCCCAGCACACCCATCCAGGTGAGGAGTTTGCTTTCTCAATGGACAGAGCAGGGGCAGAGAGCCTGGGGAGGGATTTATTCTCACCTGCCCCCCCACCTCACCTCTGGTCTCTGTATACACATACACACACCCTCCCCCTCCACCCACCCACAGGTGCGATGCTCCGATTATGACAGTGATGGTTCACACGATCTCATTGGTACCTTCTACACCAGCTTGGCCCAACTGCAAGCAGTTCCGGTGAGTGCCAGCCCTGCTCAGGGGTGTTGAGGTGGGCCTAAAGGACTGCAGCCCCAGGGAGAGAGGGAGGGAAGGCAGGCCAGTCCTGGCTGATAGCCTGGGAGTTTCCTACTCTAGTTTTTCTTTTCTCACCAGGTTGAGTTTGAATGCATCCACCCTGAGAAACAGCAGAAAAAGAAAAGCTACAAGAACTCTGGGACTGTTCGTGTCAAGATTTGCCAGGTGAGGCAATAATCCATGTGACCCAGGCTCTGACCCCTGTGTTCCATGGCCCCAACCCCTTCATCTCAGCCATGATCCTGGTTTCATCTGCAGGTAGAAACACAATATTCATTCCTGGACTATGTGATGGGAGGCTGTCAAATCAACTTCACTGTAAGTTGCTTTATCGGGGGCAAGAGAACAGATCTGGGTCACAAAGTGGCCTTCAGC
Organism: Canis lupus familiaris; assembly: GCF_011100685.1. NCBI lineage: Eukaryota > Metazoa > Chordata > Mammalia > Carnivora > Canidae > Canis > Canis lupus. The sequence goes on along the minus strand of NC_049245.1, from coordinate 25,071,528 downwards.
TCCGCTCCTCCTCTCCTCCTAGGTAGGCATGGACTTCACGGGCTCCAATGGAGACCCTTCCTCCCCGGACTCCCTGCACTACCTGAGCCCATCAGGGGTCAATGAATACCTGACAGCACTGTGGAGTGTGGGCAGCGTGATCCAGGACTATGACTCGTGAGTAACTTGTTCTCTTGCCCATCACCCTCCCCACAGTTGCTTCAGCCTCTGGGCTCACAGTCCCCCTGTCTCCCAACTCCCTGTCTTCCCATAGGGACAAGCTGTTCCCAGCATTTGGATTTGGGGCCCAGGTACCTCCTGATTGGCAGGTGAGCACTCTTTTTACCTCTCTAACTCCTTTCACTGTCAGGGTCCTGATTTGGGGGCTTGTGGTTGACTTGCTGTCACCCAGCTTTATGTGGAGATGCAGGGATGTATCCCTACAGGCATGCATACAAAAAGTGTTCAGAACTACATAGCTCCTCTATAATGCTTGGTATATACTGTACTGTCCTTTTTCTTTGCACATAGATGGTCATGGGGAAGAACTTCATTTTCATTCTTGCCCTTAGGTCTCCCATGAATTTGCCTTGAACTTCAACCCCAGTAACCCCTACTGCACAGGTGAGTTCCTCCAGCCTCCACCACAAGGCAGATGTCTGTACCTGGAAGGCCAAATCTATGCAGACAAGGGAGTGTGGGGTGGGGGTAATGACTAATGGAGCAGATATCTGATTCTGTTGTCCAGAGGAGTGGATTTTAGAGCTGGATCTCTGGACTCAAATCTAGATCTCAAATCTTTATCTTGCATCTTTCTAAAACCACATGACTTGGGACCCATGTACTTTGGCTTCATAAAAACAATAAATATTGTAGGATATTGAATATATAAGGAGAGGATACATATAAACGTTGAAGCATGAGCCTGGCATATACTAAGCACCCTCTAAGAAATGGTAGCTGTTGCCTGGAAGCTCACTGGTACCTGTCTAGGCATTAGTGGAAGCCTTGGTGCAGCTCTTTTCAGCGTGATTTTTGCCCAAGCTCTTTTGTCTAGAGTAGGCCAAACCTCTTGACTTCCTAGTACCCCCATGTAGGCAACAAACCAAAGGGGAAAATTTGACCTGACCTGGGTTTTTGACACGAGTTCAGATTTAGAGAAAAGTTACAAGAGTAGTTATAGGGGGTTTAGATCAGTAGAGCTCAGCAATCAGGGCCTGGGTCACAACGGCTATTCACCTTCACCCAGATTCCCCAAACAAACATTTTACCACATTTGCTTTGTTATTCTCTCTTTGTCACTCAGATTTTCTGTGTCTTCCTCTCCTTCCCTGCCCCCCCCATGCATATAGATATGGTTGTATATCTGTATCTGTGTACATGTATATGTGTGTGTGTATACAGATTTTTTTTCCTGAAATGTTTGAGAATTATGAGTAAGCCGTGCCCCAAGTTTGCCTCTGTGGCCTCATCAACTTTGCACCCTTCATCCCTTAAATACTTCAGTGTATGTTTCCTAAAATCAAAGACATTTTCTTATGTAACTACAGTACAATTTTCAAAATCAGGAAATTAACATCAATACTATTATCCAATCTAGAATTTATTCAAGTTTTGCCAGTTGTCTTTTACAGTAAAAGAAAATCTCAGATCACACAGTGCATTCATTTATTTTGTCTCCCAGAGTTCTTCATGTCTTTCATGATACTGTTTTTTTTTTTGTTTTTTGTTTTTTTTTTAAGATTACAGGCTAGATAATTTGTAGAATGTCCTTCAGTTTGGATTTACCTGATTTTTCTTTATAATTAGATTCAGATAATGCACTTTTGGTGGGCATATTACAGAAGCGATGCTATGTGTTCCCTCAGTACACTATGTCAGGAGGCCCTGATGTTGATTTATCCTATTACCAGTGATGTTAACTTTGATCACTTGGCTAAAGTAGAGTCATAGAGTCTACCAGGTTTTTCCATTATTTGTAATTAACGAGTACCTTTTGGGAATGTACTTTGAGGCTATGTAAATATCCAGTTACTCATCAACTAGTACTCTATAGTTTTAGCACCCGTTGATGATCTTTGTCTGAATCATTTATCTCTGATTGTCAAATGAATTTGTAATTCCTCCTCCTTACATTAAGGAAGAGCTTCCTCTTCTTTCCCATTAATTATTTAATATCTAGGGACTCTTATTAAATGGATTAAAATTCATTATTTTATTAAGTGGGTTATATAATCTGATGCTCAACTGTCTTAGATTTGTTTAGGGAGCCCCCTTAATCAGTTTTAACTCAAGTTGTGATTTAGGCCAAATGCTCTTCTTCTCTTTGGTCTTAATTCTCCCATTTATAGGATAAGGTTAAGTACCTTGGGTTATAGGAGTGATTGGATGAAATACACCCACATTTCCAAATTTCCTCAGCCATGATGGGATTATGTCAGGCCTGGCTCAACCCTGAGAGGCCCAGTATTTTACATTGTTTTTTGCCTGCCTTTTCTAGGCATCCAGGGCATTGTAGATGCTTACCGCCAAGCCCTGCCCCAAGTTCGCCTCTATGGCCCCACCAACTTCGCACCCATTATCAACCACGTGGCCAGGTTGGCAACCCAGGCTGCATATCAGAGGACGGCCTCGGTGAGGATCATGGGAGGTAGTGGTGGTAGTGGTCTTGGTCAAGGGCTCCCTTCAGGAATATATAACAAGAGGCTTCTTGTCAGTATGGGAACGTGTGGCTAGGGTGTTTAGAGGTCTGCCTTAGTTTATGATTGGACTTATCCTCAGCAATACTTCGTGCTGTTGCTGCTGACTGATGGTGCTGTGACAGATGTGGAGGCTACACGTGAGGCTGTGGTGCGTGCCTCCCACCTGCCCATGTCAGTGATCATCGTGGGTGTGGGTGGTGCTGACTTCGAGGCCATGGAGCAACTAGATGCTGACGGTGGACCCCTGCGGACACGCTCTGGGGAGGCAGCTGCCCGTGACATAGTGCAGTTTGTGCCCTACCGCCGCTTCCAAAATGTGAGTGGGGGTAAGCTTGGGAACAGATCAGATCTGGGAGTTTATCCCTCCACCTCTTTCTGAGTGAGGATACTCTCAACCATTCATCTAAGCCAGGGCAGCAGGGTTGGGTGTTGGTATTTGTATCCTTTCTTGGGTATGAAATGTAGACTTTGGGAAGCTGTTATGGGTCGCCACTGACCTTGCCCTTCTTCTCCTGGCAGGCCCCTCGGGAGACACTGGCACAAACTGTGCTTGCAGAAGTACCCACACAGCTGGTCTCCTACTTCAAGGCCCAAGGTTGGGCCCCATTCAAGCCACTTCCACCCCCAGCAAAGAGTCCTGCACAGGCCCCTCAGGTCTAGGTTCCATTAGAGGATAGGCTATGGCTAGTCCTCAGCCTTGTGTCCCCAAGGTTTCCGTAAGCGTGAGCCCCTTAAGCACACATTCCCCAGTGCTGCACTTTACATTTTATACTTTTATATTTGCTCCTGCTGTTGTTGCTCTTGATTCCCTCCTGCTTGCCCTGGAGTCATTCATTTAATAAAGATCAATGAAGACCATTGTTTTGCCACCACTCTCTGCTTTTGAGTAGGAATTTGCAATTTGCCATGTTTATTTTTTCTGAGCCTCGGTTTATCCCCCTTAGAGGTTGTAGAGTGAAGGATACCTCTGACATCATAGCCCCAGTCAAATAGGATATTCCTGGCCAGAAGTCTAGAGATACTTTTATTTTTTTAAATAAAAAGATTGAATGTGAGCCAAATACTCAGCCTGCCCTGCCATAGGGCAGAGCTGAGCTGGAAATACAGACAAGGTGGAACATGCTGGGGAGGGATGAGTTTTAAGGGCTATGCTAGACTTCCTGGAGGAGGGAGCAGTGATGGTTCTAATCGTAAAGATAGGCTACAAGCCTGAATCCTTTTAGCAGCTAATTTTTTTCTTACTAGAAAATTAATATGTATATTCATTATAAAAGAAAAAATACAAAAGAAATATCATCATCCAAACTCCTACACCTGGGTGGCTCAGCGGTTGAGCATCTATTTGCCTTTGACTTAGGATGTGATCCCAGGGTTCCAGGATCGAGTCCCGCATCGGGCTTCCTGCATGGAACCTGCTTCTCCCTCTGCCTATGTCTCTGCCTCTCTCTCTGTGTCTCTCATGAATAAATAAGATCTTAAAAAAAAAAAAAAAAAAAAAACATGTACCAAAAAAATATTTGGTGCATAGTTTTTAGTCCATCATGCAAATTTATAATCTTTACATATTTATTTTATAAAAATGGGATCATATTGTATAAAATAGATAACAGAGCAGGTGAGGGTTCTTGTCTTTCCTAGGTCTGACTTTTATTCTAAGTAGGATATTATATTATATATACTCATTATACCTTGTTTTTATTATATTTTGGGTGTCTTACCCATTAGAACTTATTGGTGACCTTATTCTTTTTAATGCATATATAGTTCGTGTATGAATGTCCTATAGCTTATTAGCCAGTCTCTTACTGAGATTTGAGTCCCTTTCAGTTTTCAGTTTTGTTCTATCACAAAGTGCTGTAATGAATATCCTTGTACCTTTATCTGTGCATTTACCACGATATTTTTAAAGGATTTGTTTCTAGAAGTAGAAATGCTAGACCAAAGGATATAAATATTTAGCATTTTAATAGATACTGTAAATTGCCCTCCATAACAACAGGGTTTTTTTAATCCTTTTTCTATTAATTTGACAGGCAAAAACTTTTCACTTTTAGTTTGAATATATTTAATTTTGAAGGCTAGGTATCATAGTCTATGTGCTTATTTGTGAGAAATATTTCTTCTGAATAGCTCTTGATAGGTTTTTGTTGGTGTTTTAACCTTTGTTCTTGTACATGTTAAAAATATTTCTCCAGAGTTGGTGCCTTTTCATTTATAGTATCTTACCAATCTAGCTTGCTTTTTAAGAAATTATCCATATATCATTTATTACTTCCCATGACATTAAACATTCCCTTAAATAGTACCATTTCTTTTGGTCACATTATTTTTGTATCATAATTTATCTTTTTTTCATAATTTATCTTTTTAGATACTATTTCTGCTTTTCTCTTTATAAGCAACAGTGTAATGAATATCCTTAAAAGTATTATCTTTGATTACATTGATGTATCCTTTGAGTTAATTCTTAGAAATGGAATTACTGTGATTAAAGAATATAAAAAGTCTTAAGTCTTTTGGTTCATATTGTGAAATTGCCCTCCAGAAAAGCTATATTAGTTCATATTTTTGACCTTAGGCTTTGAGAGCACTCAGTAATTTAAATCATAAAAGTAATATCCTGAAATTTTAAATAAATGGGTATGTATTTCACCCTCACACATACTCCTGCATTTCACTTCTAGAGGTGTAACCACTGTTCATAATCATTTATATATATATATTCTTCCAATGCAAGAACACACTGGGAAGGATTCCTAATAGCCAAGATGGCACATGTTCCTTTGCTCAGGCTGGTCCCCATTTTCTATTCTCTGCTTGGGTAGAACTTCTTAATCTTTTGATATACCTGTCTCCATCTTTTATTCTTTCAGTTCTACTTTGACTCTTACAAGTAAAGAATTATTATTAGATCAATAAAGGAACTCTTCCCTGGAGCATCCTCCCTCCCCTGTCAGGCTCCCTGAAGGCAGGGACTAATGAACACCAGACCACATATGCTGGGCCTAGAAGTAAAGACAGCCTGAGATGGGGTTACCAGACCTGGATCAACTTGGACTCTGATGCTCCCTAGAGGTTCTCAAGTCTCCTCAGTTTTTGAGTATTTCCCTAAAGAAAAAGGGTAGTTAACCTCTCCACTTTCACCTAGCAGAAGTTGTAGAGACTGTCCCAGAGGTTGTGGGTAGGAATTGAACTGCACAAATAACAGCTTCAGGCTGACTGGCAGCTCTGAGTTAAAGAGGGTGGCCTTGGGCAGCCTGAATGGCTCAGCGGTTTAGCACCACCTTCAGCCCAGGGCCTGATCCTGGAGACCCAGGATTGAGTCCCATGTCGGGCTCCCTGCGTGGGGCCTGCTTCTCCCTCTGCCTGTGTCTCTGCCTCTCTCTCTCTCGAATAAATAAATCTTTGAGAAAAAAAAAAAAAGAGGGTGGCCTCTACAGGAAGATAGGTTTGGGTTCCTCTGTGGCACTGTTTTTCATTAGCTCTGTGACCTTGAGCGTTTCCTGACCTGAGCGGTTTTCCCCTCTGTGATTATAAGGATCAGATAATGTGTAGAATGTCCAGAGCACCATTTTTTGTACATGGTAAACACTCCATTAACGTGAGCTGCTATCATATTGATCTGAACTTCTCAAAATTAAGAGGGTGCACTGGAAAGTAGACCCCCACACACACCATACTTATATGCCAAAGGCAGACAGAGGCCTCCCCCCGCCCCCAGCACGGATCCAGCTTCTTTCAGCACAGACCTGCACTCTACTCCAACAATCAGCATGTTTAATGGGGTTCCCCTGTGGCATTGTCCCCTGCCCCCTCCGAAGTTCGCATGCCATGGGCTCGGACCCGATACAAGCATGTGAAACGAGGGTGGCCCCAGTTGCTTAGAATCTGGATCTTCACCTTGGGAAAGGCAGCTGGGGGATCATTCTAGGGAGACAAATGGATCATGCCAAGGCCTGCTGTCCCAAGGGCTGCCTTTCTCCCCAGTCTTCCTTTGCTGTCCCATTCTTTTGGCACCCTCACCCCCAGAGACACACACCTGTAGATGGAAAGTCTGAATCTCCGATTTCTCCACATTGAAGGTGAATTTCCCCAAGAAAACTTCAGTCTCGTCATCAACCTGGAGGCCCTGGTGGGTGAAGAGTGAGTGGAGGAACAGTGAGGCAGAGGTGGAAGAGGGAGAAAGCAACTTTAATGAGGACCTACTATGGTGTGGAGTCATTATATGCACACTCTCATTTATTTTTTGGTGTTAGGATAGTGTAGTGTGGAATGTAGGCTCCAAGAAACCAGGTTGCAAAGTTTCGTCTGGCCAGTTGTTAGCTGTGTGACCTTGACAAATAATGCTTTTCTGAGCATTACTTTCCTCATCAGTGAGGGGGGAAATGATAGCGCTTCATAGGTTGTTGACCCATTGCAAGGAGATGATCCGTTTAAAGTACTTAGCACAGAATAAGTGTTCAATAAAGCCATACCTACTGTTTGAATATGGTTGTAATTATAACTTGTAGGCCTGAGAAGCAATTGGTAGTATCTCCACTTCATAGATGAGCAAGCAAAGACTGACCCCAATTTTCATGACTGCCTGGTACTTAAATCCCCCACCTCCTTAGCCTCAGCCCCACTCACGTAGACTGCGAAGTCGCGGGGGGCGCTTTTGGCTCCTCCGGTGTGTGCCACACTGGGTGGTGGGTGCTGCAGGGTGATGTCGCTTAGTTGCACACGACCCGGTAGCCGGATCACCACCTGGCCCTGGTCGCCCTCAAAAGCCCAGCAATTCCCCGGGAATACATCTGGCTGCAGGTGAGCAGGTAGATCTTAGGAACCCACAGACAGCCACTATGGCCCTTCCCCAGTGTGGGCATTGGTTCAGGTAAGCCCTGACCTCAACTCAACCCCTTCATCGGCCCCACCCAGTCCAAACCCAGGTCTGTCCCACCAGATTCTGTTGACTGCCCCAGTCCCTAGCACCCCCAGGCCCCGCCTCCAGCCGGGCCCATCCCCTGCCAAGGAGGGCCCCACCTAGTGCCACGCCCTCAGTTCCTCCTTTAGGGATCTGTTGGGTCCTTTCCCCAGCATTCCGCCCCTGGTCTGGTTCTGGGATCCAGGTTCCAGGCCCACCTCCAGGATAACGGTTGGCGGCCGTGCGTAATTCCAGAAGCTGAAGCGATTCCAGAAATAGGCAGTGTTCGCATCCTCATAATCGTGTGATGTCTTCTCAAGGTCGATGGAGGCCCCTGGAGCAGGGAGAAGCAATCATTCAGGGGCTCTCAGGCCTGACCAACAGCTGGGGCTGGGTCTCTGAAGTCGGTCTTTTTGGGCTGGTCATGTGCATAGGTCTGTGTCAACGTCTCCATCTCTTCCCATTTATCTGGGTCTTACCCACAGAACTCAGCGCATAGTCGGGTTTCCTCACAAAGTCTTCATTCAACCTTTGGAATACAAGCTTGGCCACTCTCTGAAAAGAGGGAGGGTGGGTCCTGGAAGGACGAGCTTGCAGGCAGGTTTATAGGGGGGGCAGAATTCTGGGACTAGGTTCTCTAGGTTGGACTTAGTGGGCCCTGGGAGACATTCCGAAGTTGGGGCTCTGGGGCGAGGTTTACCGCTCTGGACCCAAGGAACCAGCCTCCACCAGGGGCTTCCAAGGCGGACCTTGGACTGAGCAGTGGGCGGGCCCACGGGGTGGCACTTTGAAAAGACAGGAGGCTGCAGGGCTCACCTCGCTGTTGGCTGCGCGAACGCTGGACACTTCCTTGTGCAGTTTATCCAACTCGGCCTGGAGCTGCTGCAGTTGCTGCCCCTGGGAGCGTACGCGCTCATGGTACTCGCTGCAGGCGGGAGGTTGGCACTGTGTGGCTAGCTCCCTGTCCCCCCTGGGCACTTCTTGTAAGCCCCCCCCACAGAAGCGCCTTTGAGCTCCCTAATTCCCCACCCCAGGTGCCCTCTTTCACCTTAGAGTCAGCATCTCTTTAGGTTCCTGTTGGAAGAAGGGAGGGACCAAATACAACTGCTCAGCTCCCACTCACTTCCTTCTCCCCCATCAGCCTGGGAGCAGCCTGACTTTTGAGGGCCTTCTTTTTGAGGACTGCTGCCCCTTCCCTGACCTGCCAGGACCTCTCAGAGACCCCCAACCACCTCTGGGCACAATCCCTGAGATCTGTTTATATCCCTTCCTTAGGATTAGAGCCTCCAGTCTGTCCCCCTCCCACCCAGGGGACCCCCACAACCTCCAGTTCATACAGTCGCCCTGACTCACATTCTCCAAAGGAGGGATCAGGTACAGCAGCCCCCACCAGAGTGCTGGGGAAAGAGGGGTGGTGTCAGGGGAAGCCAAGGGAGAGGGTTTCCCTGGCATAAAAGGGCAGTGAGGAGAGAAAAGGCTGGAGGGGGCTGCTATGCCTGAGAGGGGCTAGTGGGCTCTGAAGGGGACTGAGCAGCTGAAGGCGCTGAGTGGGCTGAGGGATATAGGAGAAAATGTGCCAGGTTCGGCTCCAGAGCATCCAGGGCTGGGGCCCCAGGGGATTCGCCACCCTCTCACCTGCCAGAAAGAGGCTCAGCAGTGACACAGCCGTGAGCAGGAAGCGGATGGAACAAACCTCCCTGAAGAACGGAGGGAGACTGAGGCCGCGGACCTTAATGAACCCCACAGCCCCACGCCGGGGTCCTAGACCCAACTCCCGCGAACATGACTCAGCCAGGTGTGAGTCGGGCTCGAGCCTCTGCGGGTCCGGCCCTGCTCCCCGCCCCATTCCCTCCCTCTGACCTGTACACGACGATCAGCACGTCTCCAACCAGGGACAGCAACACGCTCAGCACCTGCAACAGCAGGCCTGGGGAGAGGAGAGGACGTTTAGAGGTGGCAGAGACGAAGAAGAGAGCGTGGGGTTCGAGGTGCAGGAGGGGCTTGGGAAAAGAGGAGTGGGCTAAGAGAATGAGTTGGGGCTCAGGGAAGGGGCTGGAGACTGACATGGGCCCGGCTCAGAACGAAAACGGTCTCTCAGAAATGAGAACTGGAATTCAGAGAGGGGCGCCAGAGGGTCAGAGGGGTTCCGGCTGGCCTGGCCCATACTCAAGAAGCTCTTGGACACGCGCGGTGGAGGCATCTCCTGCCTCAGATCCAGGGTCGAGAGAAGGTCGAGCTGCTCCTCAGAGACTACGGGAGGGCCAGCCGGTTCTGCGGGAGCCCAAGGGCGCCATTGGGGCCTTGCGCAGTGCAGGTCCACTCTTTCCCCGGGACCCGGCCGCAGGTTCCCCAGCCCAGAAGCGGAGCAGCCGCCGCAGGCACAGGTCCCACCGCATCCCCACCCTAGCTCTCTCTCAGCACTCTGAGGCCCACCCCTCAGGGATGCTCGGTCAAGGCGTTAGTCCCCTCGCCAAACCGAGACCCCGCCTTCAGGCAAATGTTGGTGCGGCCATAGTTCTCTGGAAGCCACTTAGGCTAAGAGCAAGGCCGCGCCTCCTCAGGGGCGCCCAATCACAGGATTTCCCCGCCCCTTCCCAGGACCGTCCATCACACCGAGGTCCCGCCCCTTAGGGAATCGTATTTGGTGCCTCCCCTCTTTGCCCTGCAGGCCCCGCCCCCCGGGAGGAGCCCAGGTTCTGTCCCGATTCCGGGCCAAGCACCGCCCCCTTGGGCCCCGCCCCCTCCCTCAGCTCTCCCGGGTTGGACCCCGCCCGCACCCGAGGCCCCGCCCCTCACGGTTGCCGCGCCACAGGCGGTCGGCCCATTGTGGCTCCGAGGCGCAGGCTTCTGCCGAGAGCTTCCAGCCCATGTGGTTCCTCCGGACACTCCTGCGCTCAAGGCGGGCTCACCGCAGCTCGAGCCCCGGGCTCTTCTGCCCTCGGGCTCCCCGGGCCCCGGTCCAGCTGACCGGGGCCCGCTGCTGTCCCCCGAGGTGACGCTCACTGAGCTGTTGCTGTTGTCGCTGTAGAAGTTGGGCGTGTGCTTGTGAGGGGACGTGGCCGAGCCCGGGCGGGGGCTCCGCCGCATCCCGACCCCGGGGCGCCCTCTCTCGGACGCCAAAGTCGCCGCCGCAGCCGCCAAGGCCCTCGGCTCTCGCTCAGCGGGTGTGCGCCGCCGGGACCCCACGGACCCTGCGTGCAGCCGGCGGGGCCCCAGTCCGGATTCAACCCTCTCCCCTGTGGCTGAGCCCGGCTGCTGACGTCATAAAGGAGCCTTTGGTCTCTACGGAACGCCCTGAGGGTGCGTCACAGAGCTAGTGGTGACGTCCCTGGGAGCCATGGCAGTCTCTCATTCTTTCCCATGTTAAAGCAAGCGATGACATCGCACCGCTTCCCAGAAGGCCCCGTCTACGCGCTCGTCGTAAAAGAATATCTATCCCCCTTCCTGCTTAGCTTTTCTCCTCAGCTCATATCACCAACGTGCTGTATATTTGACTTACATATTTCTTCATTACCTGTCACACCCGCCAGAACTTTATGAAGGCAGAGATTTTTGTCTTGCTCACTAGGGTATCCTCCAGGACCTAGATAGGCCTAATGAATGAATGTTAAGAAGGGGCAGGGGGTCGGTCACCTGGGGCAGTTCTAAATAGTTTCTTTTCCTCGAAAACCCTTCAGGACCCTCCTCTTGTCCTAGTCCTCAGGCCAGAGAATTCAGACCTTGGGATCTGTGGTTCCCTCCCCAAGACCCATATTCACCAAGGGTCTGTGGGGTGAGAATTCAGTACCCATCAACAACCATACCCACACTCCCACCAACCATCTGAGGTACTGAAAATGGAATGAGGAATTGCAGAGGGTCACAGCCAAGTCTGGGAACCTCTGGTCTCCCAGACTCCTGCTGTGTAACAGAACAGAAATTCAGGTTCCCAGGCACATTTTGAGATTCTACTTCAGCATTTCCTGAGTGGGTGCAGGAATGTGCATTTTTAACAACCAGGTGTGTGATCCTGATTAAGGACCACACTTTGAAAGGCAGTGCAGTGGGCTTTTGGGTGGCTCAGTGGTTGAGCGTCTGCCTTTGGCTTAGGGTGTGATCCCAGGGTCCTGGGATCAAGTTCTGCATCTAGCTTCCTGCAGGGAGCTTGCTTCTCCCTCTGCCTATGTTTCTCATGAATACATAAATAAATCTTAAAAAACAAAAAAGAATATTAGGTAGAACTGACAGTTTTCAGAGGGGTTAAGGGGAAGTGAGAACTAAAAAAAAAAAAAAAAAAAAAAAGGGGAAGTGAGAACTTGCCAGGCTGTGTTCCTGCCCAGAAAGGGGAAGTGCCCACATTAGTTTCTGGAGGGGTGGCATCAATACTCTTGCTTGACTAGATGCCACAGAATTCAGAGGTGAAGGGAAGGAAAGACTAAGACACTGCAAGCTAAGAATTCTGGTCCCCCACTCTGCCTTTTTTTTTTTTTTTTGAGATTTTATTTATTTATATGAGATAGACAGTATGAGTGGGATGGGGAGGAGTAGAGGGAGAAGCAGACTCCCCACTGAGCAGGGAGACTGATGTAGGGCCCAATCCCAGGCCCCCAGGATCATGACCTGAGCTGAAGGCAGAGACTCAACAGACTGAGAGATCCAGGCATTCCCTGCCCTTCTTTGGATCTCATTGCCCCTATCTGTCAACTGGAAGATGAAGCCCTCCCCCAACATCTGGGGCCTTGAGGTCTAACCTAGACCTTACTTAAAAATAGAACAACCCGGGATCCCTGGGTGGCGCAGCGGTTTGGCGCCTGCCTTTGGCCCGGGGCACGATCCTGGAGACCCGGGATCGAGTCCCACGTCGGGCTCCCGGTGCATGGAGCCTGCTTCTCCCTCTGCCTGTGTCTCTGCCTCTCTCTCTCTGTGACTATCATAAATAAAAAAAAAAAAAAAATAGAACAACCCATGGGCAGGCCTGGTGGCCCAGCAGTTTAGCTCTGCCTTCAGCCCAGGGCGTGATCCTGGAGACCTGGGACCAAGTCCCACGTCGGGCTCCCTGCATGGAGCCTGCTTCTCCCTCTGCCTGTGTCTCTGCCTCTCTCTCTCTCTCTCTCTCTCTATCTCTCTCTCTCTCTCTCTCTGCCTCTCAGGAATAAATACATAAAATATTTTTAAAAAAATACAACAACCCGAGTCGCCTGGGTGGCTCAGCGGTTGAGCATCTGCCTTCAGCTCAGGGTGTGATCCTGGTCTGAGGATCGAGTCCCACATTGGGCTCCCTGCATGGAACCTGCTTCTCCCTCTGCCTATGTCTCGTCTCTACCTCTAAGTCTCTGTCTCTCATTAATAAATAAATAAAATCTTAAAAAAAAAAGAACAACCCATGCCTGATAATCTGATGTTTTGTAGACCTCAAAGCTTGTTTGAACAGCTAACAGGAAACAGGTAGAACAGGGCTTTCCAACCCCTCTGTTGAATCAGAGAAGCTGAAGCACAAGGAGAGACTATGTCTGGCTCGAGGCCACACAGCAAGACCCAGATCCTCTGAAGGTCTAATCTTATCTCTGCTGCTGCCTGATACATTCCTTGTACACAGCCCAAAATGACACATCATAGGTTCTGGAACACACCCTGCATTCCTTCTCACTGCCTTGATGTCTTCTCTGTTTAACTCCTGTCCTCAAAACCCATTTTATTTAATTAATTTATTTTTTAAGTAAACTCCATACCCAATGTGGGCCTTGAACTCATGACCCTGAGATCAAGAGTCACATGCTCTACTGATGGAGCCAGGCAGGCATCCCCTCAAATCCCATCTTAAACACTCCCTCCTCAGGGGAAGTACCTCTGGCCTCCCTCCTCTTGAGTTCCTGAGTCCTGACCCTTTCCTGCTCTGATGGGAATTGCAGTCTTTCTACACTTTGGTGTTGGAGTCCATGAAGCTACTGGAAGACAGAGAACATGTCTGATTTACCTCTGTGGCTGCATCTCATCCCCTACATGGTGGCATAGCACAAGTCTTACATATAAGAAGTGTCATTAAACAGAGTGATTAAAAAAAACAAAAAAAAACAGAGTGATTAAATGGATGGCCAGGATATGCACTCAACACATAGTTACAATCACACAGGGGTTTAAACTATGGTGTACATTCCTTCATTCAGTAAAAGTACTGCACATCTGTTTAAGGGTTACTAACCTAAGCGAGGAGCTCTATGTCCAGAAAAAATGCACAATTGCTCAATATTTTATAGATGATTTCAAGAATTTTCAGACTACCTGGATCTTATCTATGGTCCCACTAGTAGGACCCCATGTCCCCAGGTTAAGGCCCTCTGGCTCCTGGTTAAGTAAGAAGTGTTCTGAAGGGCAGCCGGGTGGCTCAGCGGTTTAGCGCCACCTTCAGCCCAGGGCCTAATCCTGGAGACGGGGGATTGAGTCCCACATCGGGTTTCCTGCATGGAGCCTGCTACTCCCTCTGCTTCTCTCTCTCTCTCTCTCTCTCATGAATAAATAAATAAAATCTTTTAAAAAAAGTGTTCTGAACACTTGCTACATTCCAGTTAGGGACATACATTCAACCACTCATTAATTCAAAGGTGTTGAGTATCTACAGCATTAATGCCAGGGACTAGGGTATTCATTTATTAATCCATCAATTTATTTAGTCATATTTTGGAGGGTCTACCATGTGCCAGACCCTCAGCTGGGCATCGAGGACAGAGAGATGAATAAGGAGCACCATGAGACTTGTACCTCAAGGCCTCACTGGCTAATGGGGACAGACTAGGGTTCTGACTCTCCCCTTGACTCCACTCCACCTTAACCCAGCTCCCACTTCACAAGGATGCATGCAAGATGGAGGCTAAAGCTGGTGCAGGCAGGGAGGATTGAGCTGACCACAGGGACCTTACCCCTCTTTCTCAGTCCTTTGGCTCCCTCTCCACCCATGACCCCCAGGCTGGTCTGTGTTTGACTAAAGGGCAGGAATTGCTCAACCTGTTGGGTGAGTCCAGTTGAGTCAGAGGTGATTCCCGTGAGCGGGCAGGTGGGCAGGCGGGCAGCCGGGCAGAGGGAGAGCCAGTGGCCCTGGGACAATGGCTCTGACCGTGTGTGTGAGGCGACTGACAGGGCTGCCAGGCACCCATGACCGACAAGTGATGCTCAACTTTCGTGGTGAGGCTTGAAAGGGTGCTCTAAACATTTTTGGAGTTGGGGGGTTGCTCTCATTTCTCCATTCTCTAGGCCCCCAGTCCAGAGCCTAGGCATCTCTCCAGCCCGTCTCCTTCCTCCCCCAGATGAATTCTCTGCCTCTTTCCCTATTCATCTTCTACCTCTCTTTAACAGTGAACCCAGGGGGACTGGACCCTGGGCCATGTATGCGTGTGTGTGTGTGTGTGTGTGTGTGTGTGTGTGTTTTGTGGGGAGGGCCTGATAAATGAGTAGTTTCAATTCCTTTTTTTTTTTTCCTAAAGATTTTATTTATTTATTTATTTGACAAAGAGAGTCAGAAAGCACAAGTGGGGGAAGGATGGCAGAGGGAGAGGGAGAAGCATGCTTCCCTCTGAGAAGGGAGCACAATGTGGGGCTCGATCCCAGGACCTTGGGATTATGACCTGAGCTGAAGGCAGATGCTTAACCCACTGAGCCACCCAGACACCCCTTGACTAGTTTCCATTCTGAGCAGGCTTCACCCAGAAAACAAGGAGAATTCACTGTGGTCGAGAAGCAGATATTGATGAGGTGAGTGGGGTTGGGTCCTGGATGGGGAGAAGCTGATCTGTGCCGCATCTAAGTCCCTCTTTAGATGAGTTGGGGGACATATTTCTGGGTTGGGAAACTGTATTCTCAGGAAGGAAGGTCAATCTCAGGCTTGAGAAGCTGGACCCAGTCAGAATCAAGACTGGGGGGGATTAGTTCTTGACTGGTAGTTACCCTCAGATCAGAGTCAACTCTATGTTGGAGGAGAAGCTGGTTCCAGGTTTGGGACAATATTCATAGAGTTAGCTCCACGTTTGGAGGATTGGATCCTGTCTCAGGGCTAGGATGGACTCTGGACTGGGGGGTCAGGGTCAACCCAGCATTGTGTATCACAAGATTCTTCCTACCCCCAGCTGTTCCGTTGGCCACACTATGGGGCTCCACTAGTTGGGGAGTGTCTGTCTGTGCAGGTGGTTAACTGCAGCCGTGTTTTCAGCTCCAGGTAAGTAGCCTGGGGAGCCAAGGATGCAGATGGGACTGGGTGTGGCAGGGAGCCATTCCCCTGGGTCATTCTTCTGCTCCCTGCCACGCCTGCAGGTCTCTGGGGACCCTGGTGATCTCCCTGCAGCAGCTACAGAGTACTGGGCATTTGGTGCTACGGGAGGCCCTAGTGGATGAAAATCTGCGACTGTCCCCAGTGAGTCTCACCAGTTCTCAGCCTGCCACTCCCAAGCCTGAAAGTCCCTCTAGATAGAGAGTTCCATTTTTCAGAAGGAAAAACCCAGATCCAGACAGGAGTGATAACAAGGCCCCCCAACTAGGGCTCCTTTCATTGTAGCCCCTGCTGAAGTTTTACATGGGCCAAGAGCCAGGCTCAGCCCTGAGGACCAGGGGTGTGGCAGTGGGGGAAGATAAAGAGTTCTGTTCTGCTCCCTGGTCCGGTAGGAGACTCAGTTCTCATGAGAGGCAAAGATGAACCTGGCTGGATTTTCCTGGTATTTCATGAAGGGTCATATAACCTGGTGGGAATGGACCTGGGTTCAAATCTCAGATCTACCATTTCCCAGCTGAGAACTTGGACAAGTGATTTAGCTTCACTAAGCTACTTCCTCATTTACATTATGTGGAGTCATAGGAAATATTGAACTTTTCAGTCTGTTGTTTGTTAGCTCTAATTATAAACTGTGCCAGGTGACGAGTGGTGAGCACAACCAGATAAGGATTTGCCCACTTAGAGTTCCATATCTAAAGAAAGAGGCAAACATTAAACAAATTTTCTCATGAATAAATGCAAAATTGTCACTGATGGGTGTTACAAAAGGGGGCTGGAGGGGATCCCTGGATGGCTCAGCGGTTTGGTGCCTGCCTTCGGTCCAGGGCGTGGTCCTGGAGTCCCAGGATCAAGTCCCATGTTGGGCTCCCTGCATGAAACCTCTCCCTCTGCCTGTGTCTCTGTCTCTCTCTGTGTGTCTCTCATGCATAAATAAAATCTTTAAAAAGGGGGAGGGGGCTGGAAAAGTGTATAACAAAAGGATGCAACCTATTTGGTGGTCCTTGAGGAAGTAGTGGTTGAACTTGGAATGGAAGAATGATGGGAGTTAACTAAGTGGGAAGGGAGAATGTTCCAGGCAGAAGAACTGGCATATGCAAAATCCCAGCACTCTGAGAGAGCATAACTGAGATACAGAGCAGGAGTAGACCCCATATAAAACAGGACTAGAAAGGTCAGCAGGGGCCAGACCATGCATAGCTGTGAAGGCCACAGTAATGAATTTCCAAGAGCAATGAGAAAATCCTGGAGTCGTGTTTGGCCCCTTCAGGTGGTAACTTGCACATGCTAAGTTCTTAATGGGTTGTAATTAGTCAATATTATTAATGACCAGAGAGGTATCACCAAGTCCTCACAGATGCAGGCCAGGAGGGTCTCTGTGTATAGATGGAGTAAAAGGCTTTGTCTTTGGATTTCTCTTAGCCCCAGGCAGTTTGAGGGCACACTGTGTGTCTGGTTTCAGATCCAGGTGGAGCTTGACCTGAAGTATCAGCCCCCAGAGGGTGCAACTGGAGCCTGGGCAGAGGAGGATTTTGGAACATCCATCCAGGACAGGTAACCCCCACTCCCACCTCCTGCAATCTAAGCAAAGCCTGATTGTCCCAACCTCAGCAGAAGAGAGAAGTGGAACCTAATTCTTCTCTGGATATCTGCTGGATATGGGGACCCTTGGACCCATGCTGCCCAGTATGGGCAGCTCTGTAGTCATGCATGGCCCCTCATTCCTTTCATTTATCCTCCTTCCTGCTCAGAACTGATCATTCCCAATGTGGGCTTCCAGGAGCTGGAGTAAGTATGTGGGGATGATCTGGGGTTACCAAGTCAGTCTTAGATTAAGAGTCAGTGAAATAGGGTCTGTTCCAGGGCCCGGGGTCAGTATTCAATCAATTCTAGGGTGAGAAGTCAGTCTTAGAATCAGGAGTCAGTTCTGGAATTTTGGATTAGTCTTGGCAATAGTGGGATCAGCCTGAAGGTCAGAGGTCTGTCCTAGGACCAGGAAAGTCAAGGGTGTCCAGGATGGGTGATAGGTCCCTTGAAAGCCTTTCCTGGGATCCCTGGGTGGCGCAGTGGTTTAGCGCCTGCCTTTGGCCCAGGGCGTGATCCTGGAGACCCGGGATCGAATCCCACGTCAGGCTCCCGGTGCATGGAGCCTGCTTCTCCCTCTGCCTGTGTCTCTGCCTCTCTCTCTCTCTCTGTGTGACTATCATAAATAAATTAAAAAAAATTAAAAAAAAGAAAAGAAAAAAAGAAAAGAAAGCCTTTCCTATCAGGCCCGGGGAGGCCCGGCTGGAGCGGCGGGCAGTAGCATTGGGCCACAGGCTAGCTCGAGGCCTAGCTCAGCAGGATGACGAAGACGAGCTGGAGCTGGAGCTGGAGCTGGAGGACGAGCCTGATGTGGAGCTCTCCGGTGTCGTATTCAGCCACCTCAAGAGGTAATTTGTACCCACTGCACTCCTGCTCCCACACCCACCAGAGTGTCAGCCTCACACTCTTATACATGTAGGCCCATGCTCATCCACACTCAAAAGCACACAATCCTAAAGTATGGGTGAGGAGTGGCTATCCTGGGGTGAAGGGTCACTTACTCCTAGACATACACACTGCCACAGTCACACTGGTCCACCTAGAGCTTCTGGAGCCCCCTTAGGGGGTGAAAGCTTGATGAGGGTAAGGAATTTTGTCCCTTTCATTCCCTGCGGTGTCCCAGGACCTAAAATAGGTCTGGCACATAGTAGGAGTTCAACAGATCTCTGTTGAATAAATGAATGGTTTCACGACTCCAAGAATGAGTCAGATTCGGGTGGTATAGTTGAGATGGATGCAAGACAGACTGAAAGGACTCAGAATCCAGAAGTTCACAGAGAGAGGAGATCTAATCCCTAGCACCCAGAAAGAGTGTGTAGCTGGTCGGGGAGAGGAAGTGAGGTAGGAGCTGACCATGTCTTTCCCAGCAGCCGTGCTGGGGGCCTGACTCAAGGGGATACATTCCAGATGTCCAGAGCTCAGGACTTCCAGGTACCGCTCTCCCTCTAGGCCCTAACCCTTGATGAATACCACCTACTCTCCACACACGTGGGTTTCCCCCCCAACTTTGGCAGAGAAGGCTTCCTTTTTTCTTGCTTCTGTGCCCTTAGGTGGGGGTAACAGTGCTGGAGGCCCAGAAGCTGGTAGGAGTCAATATTAACCCGTACGTGGCAGTGCGCATTGGGGAACAGCGTCGAGTGACTGCCACACAGCGTGGGACTAATTGCCCTTTCTACAACGAGGTGTGTGCGACCAGGGAAGAGTGGGACCCGGGATTTACCTCGTCTGCAGAGGGGGCGTGGCCAACGTGCAAGTGAGCCAGTGGCTGAGGCCTGGAGGGGCTGGGGAGGGCAAGGGTGTAAAGAAGCTTCAGGAGGGGAAGGAGGGCGTTCCCTTTGCAAGAGGCAGGGGCCAGCTGGCGTGAACTCTTCACATATACTTTATTTCACCTCTGGTTATCCTACCTCAACCTAGTACTTCTTGTTCGAATTTCACGAGACCCGGCTTCACCTCCAAGACTTGCTCCTGGAGATTACGGTGAGGCGAGGCGGGTAGGGATGAGAGGTGTCTGCCGGAGAAAGGAGGATGCCGAAGCTCCAGAACTAACCCCACCTTCCCCCAGGCTTTCCATTCGCAGACCCTCCCCTTTATGGCCTCCCGGATAGGCACCTTCAGGATGGACTTGGGCATTATCTTCGACCAGCCAGGTACCGAACCCTCCTCTCCTTTAGACTCCTCTGCACTGACAGGGGAAACTGACCCTCTAGGCCCTGATCCCTAGATACTAACTCTGGAGACCAGCCTCTTCCGAAGCCTCCCTACCGAGTTGGGCCTGAGGCCTGGTCAGCGCAGTCCCCCCACCGCCCCGGACGGCTCGCGGGTCTCCCCTGACCTGTGGCTCGCCCCTCCCTCCCCAGATGGCCACTTCTACCAGAAATGGGCTCCGCTGCACGATCCCCGGGACACCCGCGCCGGGACCAAAGGCTTCGTCAAGGTCACTTTGTCTGTGCGGGCACGCGGGGACCTGCCCCCTCCGCTGCCAGCCCCGGGCCCGGGGCACAGTTTGGACATGGAGAGGTGAGCTGGGGTCGGGCGGGGCGCAGAGAGCAGGACCCGGGGAAGCCTCCCGGACGCGACAGGGGGAGCGGCCGAGACAGCCGCGTCCCCGGCCTCAGTGCGCGGCTCCCCTAGGAACCTGCTCCTGCCGCGCGGGGTGCCGGCTCACAGACCGTGGGCGCGGCTGCGCGTGCGCGTGTTCCGCGCGGAGGGGCTGCAGGCGCTGCGCCCCGGGCTGCTGGGGAGTCTGGCCCGCGCCCTGCAGAACCAGCGCGTCCTCATGGACCCCTACGTGCGCGTGTCTTTCCTGGGGCAGCAGGTAAGTCCCTCCCGTCCCCGCTTTGCCGAGGCTCAGGCCCTGGGCCCGCGCTGACCCCGACCCCTCTCCGCCGGCCTCGGCTGCGGCTCTCAGGGCGAGACGTCCGTGCGCGGCCAGACCGCGGCGCCCGAGTGGAACGAGCAGCTGAGTTTCGTGGAGCTCTTCCCGCCGCTGACGCGCGGCCTCCGTCTGCAGCTGAGGGACGACGCACCGCTCGTCGATGTGGCCGTCGCCACGCACGTGCTGGACCTGAGGCAGATCTCACACCCGGGCCGCGCGGGTGAGCCCACCTGGCCGGGGCTTGCTGCCTCCGCGCTCCCCGCCCGCCCTGGGCCCCGCCCTCGGCGACCGCGACTCCGTCCTGCCCTCCCCGCTCGGTTCAGACCGTTCAGGCCGCCCTACCCTGCGCTCCAGCCGGCCCCTCCCTTCGGAGCCTAGACTACGCACCCCGCTCTCGGGTTGCCTCTGTCCACGAAATCCCCAGGACAGCCGCAAGTCAGTAACCACGCCAGCTGTGCCCTCCCTGCGCAATCACGACCCGAAACAAGCCCAGTCACATCGACGGTTCACCCCGACCCTCCAGGGATCACTGTAGCTCCGCCCCAGGCGTGACTCCACCCCCAGGGCTCTGGCTCCGGCCCTCTATAGAGCCTAAGCGCCGTGGGTCCCCAGCGCCTTGGGGAGCAGGACCGGTTTAGAAGTGGCTCTCGCGTCTTGGTCCGTGACCGTGGTCCGCAGCTGTCCCTCTCAGAGCTGCCAAGGCCCAAGCCGATTCCCCGCCCCCTTGGATTTGCAGGAGATAAGGGTGTGCTGCCTAGACTGACCTGGTACCCATCTGCCCCCACGCTCCCCTCTAAAACGCTGTTCTTGACCCCCACAGCGGGGTTTAACCCCACCTTCGGCCCGGCATGGTTGCCTCTCTATGGATCTCCCCCCAGTGGGGGGCTTCGGGATGGTCTTCAAAGTCTCAATGAAGGCTTTGGCCAAGGCAATTGGTTCCGTGGCCGCCTCCTGGTGGCTGTGTCTATGGAAGTGTCGGACGGGAGAGCAGAACCGGAGCCTCCTCAGGCCCCACAGGGGCCGAGATTGTCCCGGCTCATGAGAAAGAAGAAGAAAGCGAGGCGGGACCAGACCCCAATGGGGATCCCACAGCACCTGGATGCCAGCTCCAGTGGTGATGGTCCTGAGATTCCTAGTGCCATGGAGGTGGAGGTGGAGGAGTTGCTGCCTCTGCCAGAGGTGGGGGCTGGGGTTTAGCAAAGCAATAGGGTCACTCTCAGCTCTGGGGTGTTAACTGGCTCATAGGCATTTAACACAGGAGGTGGAGTCTGAATTTTGGGGTGTGGATAAAGAATGCAGTGTGTGTGTATACATGTGCTTTTGTGAATATACATATGTGTAGGGAGGGGGCTGACCAATCAGAATTGGGATACTTGTAGTGACATATATAGGCCTTGGTTGCCGCCTCTTTCAGTGGGCCTTGTGGCCAAGCAAAGTAGGGTTGCAATCTGGGTCGGTGGGGGCTGACTGCAGCCTGACCCTCCTTCCTCAGAATGCCCTGGCACCCTTGCAAGATTTCCTGCTTTTCGGTGTGCTTTTTGAGGCCACCATGATTGACCCTGCCTTGGCCTCCCAGCCTATCAGCTTCGAGATCTCCATTGGTATGTGGCCCAGCTGAATCCCTGAGGGTCATGGGTTTGAGGGTGGTGACTCTTATTCCAGACTCAGGCCCCTGAAAGGGACAGTTGACCCTCAGTAAGGGGTGGGTTCTGAATTTTATTGAGGCTTGAAGGAAGGGTCAGACCCTCAGCCTGGTGGCCCCTGACCCTTGCTGCTCTTGTAGGTTGTGCTGGCCGCCGGGAGGAGCAATTGGGCAGAGGGGCCAGGGCCAGGGAGGGTGCGGAGGGCGTGGCAGGGGAAGAACAGCCTCTGCTGGAGACAGACACAGGAGATGGACCAGGGGATGAGGAGGAGCTAGGGACCCCTGCTCAGCGGCCTGAGCCCATGGATGGCAATGGGTGAGTGCTCCTGGTGGCTGGAAGGAGGGCATTGGGAGATCCCCAGCACCCCAAGACTGCCCCTCGCAACCTCTGTTTTTCTCTGACCGGCACAGGCCATATTTCTGCTTGCCCCTGCGTCACCGCAAGCCATGTGTGCATGTGTGGAGCCGCTGGGAGGATCACACCTGGCGCCTGCAGAGCACTAACTGTGTGCGAAAAGTGGCTGAGAGGCTGGTGAGAGCGAGGCGGGTGCCCACAGGGAGAGGCCAGGACGTAGGGGTGTTGGGAAGACTGTAGCCTTTGAAGAGAGCTCTGGAGCAAGGCTAATAAGTAGAGCTCCTGGGAGCCAGAGAGCACAGCTCTGGGTGAACTGAGGCCAGAAATTGTGGGAAGACAGGGCTTTAGAAGTGTTATACCCAGGAAGGGGTCAGATGAAAGACATGAATAGAGCTACTGGGGGTCCAGCGCCACAGGTGTGGAGCCAGTAGAGAGCTAGGAAAAAGGAACCACGAAATGGGTGAAACTAAAGATGCCCTGGGCCCAGAGGTGTGGCCCTGAATGGATGAGGCTCTGGGTGAGGGTGTCATCTAAAAGAGGTGGGAGTCTGGGACCCTTGTGACCTGACCCTCAGGCCCTGTTGCACAGGACCAGGGGCTGCAGGAGGTTGAGACTCTGCAGCGCAGGCCCGGGCCTGGCGCCTGCACACGGCTCAAGCAGGCACTGGAAGAGCTGGTGGCAGGGAGCAGGTGAGCTGGGAGCCTTTGCCTCACTGCTACAGGTCATCACGGGAAACTCCAGGGTGAGGGAGGCTCACAGTGGCTGTTTGGAGCCAAGGGTGACTGAAGCTTGTTTGCTCAGCACTTTTACAGAAGAATGAGGAGGAGATGATTGTATCAAGGGAGCTTGATGGAAATTATTGGAGGTTAGGCCACTCCCCTCCAGTAAGCTGCCTTTCTTGCTCTCCTAGAGACTGAAACTCCCTTACCCACCCTCCCCTCAAATCTCCCTTGCTCCTTTCTGCCAGATTTGTTCCAGATACTGACTTTCCCTCCTACTTCATGGAGAAAATAGAAACCTTGCCTTCCTCCATCCAATCTATCACCCTACCAGGTTCTGTATCCATCTGCTCAACTTCCCTCCTGCTACAGTGGAGGGAGGGTTCTGGTCCCATAGCCATGGCTGTGATCTTGATTTCATCTCTCACCAACTGGAGGAATTAGCTCTGCAGTTGTCTACTTTCTGTCCTGCAGCATCAACTGGTCCCTAGTTACCAGGTCATTATTGTAACCATATATACTTGTTCTAGTGACTCCCATCTTCAACCTTCACTGCCTTGAATTCTATAACCTGCTCCAAGTATTTCAGTGTTTTCCTGATCCTATTCTCAAAAGATTTATCAATCCATTTATTCAATAAATATTTATGGCACATACCATGCCAGATACTGCTTTAAGTGCAGAAATAACAGTGAAAAAATCATTCTTGCCCACAAAAAAGTCCTGAAATTTATATTCTGGTGAGAGATAGAGTGGGAGTTGGATGGAAACAGATAAGAAACATGTAAACATCAAGGAAGAAATATAAGAATTATAAGGATAATATTAGGGAGAAAATAATCTAGGAAATATTAGAGAGAGGTGTTGTAATTTTAGAAAGGGTGGCAAGGAGAGGCCACTATGAAGTTGACATGAAGAAGCTCAAGGAGCAAGCTGCATCTGTAAGGGCATTCCAGGCAAAAGGGACAG
The DNA here is from genome assembly GCF_011100685.1 of Canis lupus familiaris. NCBI lineage: Eukaryota > Metazoa > Chordata > Mammalia > Carnivora > Canidae > Canis > Canis lupus. The sequence goes on along the minus strand of NC_049245.1, from coordinate 25,047,570 downwards.
CATGTGCAAAGGCACTGTGGTGAAACATGCCTGGTGTGTTTGAGGAGGGGAAGGGAACCAGTGTAACTGCAGCAGAATGAGCAAAGTAGATGAGTCTGCAGGGTATGGAGGAGGGGGGAAGATGATGGTGGGGAAAGGCATGTGGAAGCCTCATTGGCCATTGTAATGACCTTGGCTTCTTCTCTGATTTAGATGAAGAGCCTCTGAAGGTTTTGAAAAGAGAAGGAATATGCTCTAACTTATCCTTTTTTTTTTTTTTTAACTTATCCTTAAAAAGGGATCGGTGGTGGAAGGATGATATAAGAGAAGAAACAAAGAGATTACTAAAGAGGGCTTGTAATAATCCAGGGGACCAATTATGATTAATTGAATCTAGGGTGGTCACAGTGGACATAGACATGAATGGATTCAAGAGCAATTTGGACTTTGGAGGTGACACCTTAGGACTTGTGAATGGAAAGAACAGGGGATGAGGAAAATGTTTGAAGAAGAGTCATGAATGACTCTCAAGATTTGGCTTGCACAACTGTGTAGATGATGTTATTTACTGAGCAATGGAAAACAAGAAAGGGAGAAGGTCTGATGGGAGCTAAGGGAATATAAGAAACTCATTTTGGGGTATGTTAACTTTGAGGTTTCTGTTAGACTTACAAGTGGACATGTCTGCAAGGTAGTTAGCTATAGGAGTTGAGTTCTGGGGAGACTTCTAGACTGGAAATGAAAAATTTTGAACTGTCAATACGTAGATGAAACTGGGTAACATTATCTAGGAAGCAGAGAAAAGAGAAATCTGAGGACCTGGAGATGTCCAGCATGCAGAGGTAGGGTGAGAGGAGGACTCAGACAAGAGCCTGCTTGTAAGTGGTCACTTTTCTGCTCTCATCTTTCAACCTCTCAATGTCAGTAGATACAGTTGATCCCACTGTCCTCTTCAAAGGCTCTGCTCTTGGCTTCCATGCCCCTGGTTTTCCTTCAGCTTCCCTTGCCATTCCTCCTCTTTTGCTGGCTCCCTCTCTCTTCTTGACTTGTACATATTGCAGATGTTCTTATGATTATGTCCTAGGGCTTCACTGTAAAGCTCTTTTCTCTGCCTATGTTCTCTACGTCTCCGAAAGAGTAACCACCTTTTTTTTTTTTTAGAGTAACCACCTTTAATCCAATTTCATTCCTTACTTGATTTTCTATACAATGCAATTAAATTGTTTCTATTTTCACTTTACTAAAATTATTTTATTATTGAAATTATTCTTTGGCAGGGAAATTTTTTTTTAATTTTTATTTATTTATGATAGTCACAGAGAGAGAGAGAGAGAGAGAGAGAGAGGCAGAGACATAGGCAGAGGGAGAAGCAGGCTCCATGCACCGGGAGCCTGATGTGGGATTCGATCCTGGGTCTCCAGGATCGCGCCCTGGGCCAAAGGCAGGCGCCAAACCGCTGCGCCACCCAGGGATCCCTTGGCAGGGAAATTTCAATGAAAGATTTATCTGTGTCACATTTCACTATTTTTTAGCTTTGGCCAGTGTGTTTTTCTTTGTGTGGCTATTATTTCTATCAGATCCAATTTCCCCGAATCAAATCCTGTGGATCTAAACTTCATCAAGAAGATTTTTTTTTAAGGTTTTATTTAAAAAAAATAAAATAAAATAAAGGTTTTATTTATTTATCCATGAGAGACAGAGAGAGAGGCAGAGACATAGGCAGAGGGAGAATCAGGCTCCCTGTAGGGAGCCCAATGTGGGACTCGATCCCAGGACCCTGGGATCATGACCTGAGCCAAAGGCAGACACTCAACCACTGAGCCACCCAGATGCCCCTATCAAGGTTTGATTCAGTTTTAATTTATGTTAATAAATTAAATAAATAAATTTGCCTGCTGGGGCAAAAATAATATTTTGACCAATAGAAGTCTTGGAGCAAAGAGTATTAGTAAGCTAAAAGCGTAAGCCCTGGGAGCAGTGTTGGGTGAAAAATCATTGGAGTCATTTATTTTACATATTTTTGAAAATTTCCATAATAAAGACTTAAGAAATCATTGCAGGTCATAAAGGGCCCAAATATTATGTCTCAAAAATCATTTGGGGCACCTGGGTGGCTCAGTTTGTTAAGTGTCTACCTTTGGCTCAGGTCATGATCTCGGGGTCCTGGGATCGAGCTGCAAGTCAGTCTCCCTGCTCAGTGGGAAGTCTGCTTCTCCCTCTCCCTCTGACCCTCCCCTCTATTGTGTTTTCTCTTCCTTTGTGTGTGTGTGTGTGTGTGTGTGTGTGTGTTTTCTCTTCCTCTCTCAAATAAATAAAGGAAATCTTTTTAAAAAATCATTTTACATTACCTAGCAAATATTTTTTCAGCATCCATTGGGTGCCAGGGCCTGAGAGTACAGTGGTAATCAGAATGATGTCCCTGCCCTAGGGACTTTCTACTACTTTTTATTTGGAGAGACTGATAAAGCAGAATATGAGGATAGAGAAAGTGGCAAGGGCTCATTAGAAGGGATGACTAGAGTAGGTCTGAGAGGAGGTAACATTTGAGGAGAGGCCTGAATGAAGAAGGTAAGTGAACCATGCAAAGATGGAGCAGCCAAACATTGTAGCAAAGGGAGCAGCTAATGCAAAGGCCTTTAGGTGGTGATGGGTTGAGTGTATTCATGGAGGAGCAGAATGGCCAGTGTAACTTATTGGGTTGTACATTAGGGGAGAGTAATATTTGATGAGGACATGGAGATTAAGGGAGCCTGATTATGCAGGGCCTTTAAAAATTTTTTATCTATCTATCTATCTATCTATCTATCTATCTATCTATCTATCTTCATCATCATCATCATCATCTATTTATTCATTGAGAGAGAGAGCAAGAGGGGGAGCAACAGAGGGAGAGGGAGAAGCAGGCTCCCTGCTGAGCAGAGAGCCTGACAAAGTGGGATGACCCAAGCTGAAGGCAGATGCACAGCTGACTGAGCCACCCAGGTGCCCCTGTTTAGGGCCTTTTTAAGAATTCTGTTGTTTACTCTGAGATGAGAAACCTCTGGAAAGGAGTAAAATAGTCTGGAAAAGTGTTGAAAGCACCACTCTGGTTGCTGTATTAAGAATATTTGGAGCAGGAGGGGGAAAAGAGTAACATAGCGAGAGCAGCTGGGAGGTTGTTGCAGGAGTCCTAGGTGAGAAATGATGGTGACTTGGACTGGGCCGGTGCTGGGAGACAAGAAACGTGGCCTGATGCTGAACATATTTTGAAGGTAGAGCCTAAATTATATGCCAATGGATTGATGTGGAATGCGAGTGAAAGAGAAAGCAGTGAAGGGTTTCACTGAGGTTTTGAAGTAAAGCAGGTTTTTGGAGGGATGGGGTGAGGGTGAGGTTAATTGGAAATTGTACACTTTGAGCTACCGCTAGTCAATTTTGGGACTGTCAGACACAGCCCTTCTGAGCCTTTAGTGTGCACTGGAATCCCCCAGGGTATAAGCACACAGGTTCTAGGGCAGGTCTAGGGTGGGGCTGATGCTGTATTTCTAACTTGGTGGTACTAATGCTATTAGTCCTGGGCCACCTTTGAGTAGCCAGGCAGTAGATAGTTACATGTTAGTGCATCCTGGGACTTCAAGGTGAGGCTGGCCTCTGAATTTGGGAGTGGTCCACATACAGAAGTCATAGTTGGCTTAGGAAAGGTGCCTCTTTGAGAACATGACAGAGAAGGGCTGTGAGGAAGTCTGAGTGTGGGAGGTCTGCTCTGAGGGAGGTGGCCCCTAAGGGTCAGTGTTCCTTCCTTTGACTCCCACCTGACATACCTGCCCTTGCTCTCCGTAGACAGTTTTGCCACATTGCCGAGCGCAGGACAATGACCCGGCCCAATGCCCTGGATCGATGTCGAGGGAAACTGCTGGTGCATAGCCTGGTATGGTCCAGGGAAGGGGGACCAGGGACACTTAGCTGGGGCCCTCCACTCATGTTTTCTTCCTGCCCTTCTAGAACCTGTTGGCAAAGCAAGGACTGCGGCTTCTACGGGGTATTAGACAGGGCAATGTGCAAAAGAAGGTGGCACTGGCCAAGAAGCTCTTGGCAAAACTGTGCTTTCTGGCCCAGGAGGTAACACCTGCCCACCCATTTCCCTACCCTGAATGTCCTGATAGTGATGGCTGCATAACAATGATTGATGTAGAATAATGTACAACTGAAGAATTGTTGCAATGGTAAATTTTATGCTATCTATATTTTACCACAATTTTAAAAAACAGGAAAAAAAAAGTCAGATTGGACTTTGAGGTTGCCTGTGAGGTATCCAGGGGAGAAATGTCTAGGAGGCAGGTGGCCACATGGATCTGGGGTTTACGGGTATGTGTCAGGGCTAAGATCGGGATTTTGTCCATCTGTCCAGGGGGAGTTGTGGAAGCAGGTGGTCTCAGCTCTATCCGTGACCCAGTTCTCTGTCCGCAGCCCCAGCCACCCCTCCCGGATGTGCTAGTCTGGATGCTCAGTGGGCGGCGCCGTGTGGCCTGGGCCCGGATCCCTGCCCAGGATGTGCTGTTCTCTGTGGTTGAAGAGGAACGGGGCCGGGACTGTGGGAAGATCCAGAGTCTGCTGCTCACGGTGAGGGGGTGTGGGTTGCTGGAGACTGGAGTGGAATGAGGCTCTGAGGGCGGGGGTGAGGGGCACACGGTGGAGGCCTGTGGTTTCCAACAGGGGGCTCCCAAACTCTTTTTTTAATGAAAAAAACTTTAAATATTTTTATTTAAAAATTTTTTTCAACTAGAATTTTTTTAAGTTAAAAACAGGTTTTAATTTTTACATTTTAAAATTATTTTTAAAGTATCATTTAAAAAAGTACACCTGGACTCTTTTCAGCTATCTCAAAAGCCAAAAGACATCATGCCTTTACCTAGACCCACTTTGATGTGAGATAAACACCAAGTTTTGTCACCTCTGGGCCTTCACTGGCCCCTTTGCTGACTAGGCTCTGACAGACCAGCAGGTGGTAAAGATAGGGAGTGACTAGTCAGTTCCTTATAAGTACAGCTGATTTGGGGGCAAAATGTTTCTGATTGAAGTGTCCCTGAAATAGACACCAAAGGGGTCCCTAGTGCTGAGAAGCTGTGACTGATGGGGTAAGGGACTGGGAATCTAAATGTGTTGGGGCTGAGGGGGCAGAGGAGGTAAGTGTGGGGTGTGGGACACAGCTTGGGGGTGTGGGAATTTGTATAGGAAATGACAGTGTTGGGGCAGGAGGGCTAAGGAATGGGAGTGTTCAGGGTAATGTGGTACTAGATGGAGGGCATGAAGTGAGTATAAGGGTAGGATACAGGGAGTGTTCTTTGGATTTGGCACCAGGGAATGGTCTATTAATACAGAGTTTGGGCATGCCTGGGGGAGCAGGGGCTGGTCTAGCTGGGGTAATAAGAGGCAGACCCTCACAGGCCACCTCCCTGCAACAGGCACCCGGGGCAGCTCCTGGTGAGGTCTGTGCCAAGCTGGAGCTCTTCCTGTGGCTAGGGCTGGGTAAACAAGCCAAGGCCTGCACCTCAGAGCTCCCGCTGGACCTGCTGCCCGAGCCCTCAGTGGGACTGCCCCACCACCTGTACCGGGATGGTGAGTATAGGGCCCAGCTCAATATTTGCCAAAGGTGTGGGGCTAGATGCTCAGCTGGGGCTGGGGGGAGGGGTCTGGAGTCAGGAAGTCCAGTGGTCCCCTGAGCAAACATCTTTTTCATCTCCCCACCCCAGACTTTAGCTACTTCCAGCTTCGAGCTCACCTGTACCAGGCCCGAGGGGTGTTGGCAGCTGATGACAGTGGGCTTTCGGACCCCTTTGCTCGAGTCCTTATCGCTACCCAGTGCCAGACCACACAGGTGAGGGCTGAACTGGAATGTGGGTCAAGGTGGGGGGCTCCAGGAGACAAGAACGGGGTGAAGGCTGAGCTTTTTTCTCTCAGGCCCTAAGTCTCTCTTCCTGCCCTGGGTTTTCAGGATAGGATACTGGTTTGGACTGCCCCAGTTTATTAGAGAGTGGTAACTGGAGGGCCCTTCAGGATAAGAAATTGTTTTCTGGGGTTGACTGTAGGGCTAGCCCCAAGGGTGGCCGATTACAGTTAAGGGAACCAGGCTAGGAGGGCAGGCTCCAACCCCACTCTGAAGGGCACTCTCATCTTTTGTGATAAACAGCTATTTAAATTATTACTTTAGGGCAAGAATGCTCACCAGGGATGTATGTTTGGAGATTCTTTTGATGCCTGCCTTTGACTCCATCTCTGCATGGCCCTCTAGGTCCTGGAGCAGACGCTGAGCCCTCTGTGGGATGAGCTCTTGGTGTTTGATCAGTTGATCATAGACGGGAGAAGGGAGCATCTGCAGGAGGAGCCTCCACTAGTGATTGTCAATGTCTTTGACCACAATAAGTTTGTGAGTGTGGCCTGGGAAACCTGTTTCCACCTCTCAGCGTCCCCGCTCCTCATCTTGATACACCCCTCCCCTGGCTCTTGGGCATCTTCCACTTTTGTCTTCACTGCCTTGTTCTCCACAGGGCCCCCCTGTGTTCTTGGGCAGGGCGCTGGCCACCCCAAGGGTAAAGCTGATGGAGGACCCTTACCAATGCCCTGAGCTACAGTTCTTCCCCCTGAGGAAGGGGCCCCGGGCAGCTGGAGAGCTCATTGCCACCTTTGAACTCATTGAACTGGACTACAGTGGTCGGCTCGAGGTCAGAGTACCCTAGTTTAGCTGGCACGGCTGTGGACTCCTTGTTCTGTCCTGTCCCCTCCCCTTCCTTCCTTCCTTCCTTCCTTCCTTCCTTCCTTCCTTCCTTCCTTCCTTTTAGAGAGATAGTGAGAAAGAGAGCACAAGCAGTGGAGAGAGGGAAAAGCAGGCTCTCCACTGAGCAGAGATCATGATCAAAGGCAGCAACTTAACTGACATTGCCACCCAGGTAAGAGAATATGGAATATAGGCATGTCCTAGGATTACCCCTCCAAGTACTTTGCCTTCAGAGAATGCAGGCTACAATTCTGTCCTGGGGTCCTCATTGGACTTCCTGATTCAGGGAACATTAGAAGTAGACACACTGTAGGTTTATCTTGCCAAGCTTCCAACCCAGAGACCCGAGGCTGCAGGGGATCTTCATGCCTCAGACACCCACCCTCCCTTCCTGTACTTAACTGTTTTCTGGGATGCTCCCTTTCTGCCCCTCCAGCCTTGCCAGTTCCTCTGGATTGATATTTCACTGGCAGCTGTCAATGTCCCCTCCCTGAGACCAAATTTCCTTCCTTTGGCCTGATTCCCCTTGACCTCTGATCTCTTGCCTCCTGCAGCCCTCTGTGCCCAGTGATGTAGAGCCCCAGGACCTGACACCACTGGATAAGCACCTTTCTGGACGCCTGTCCCTGCCACCTAATGTGCGTCCGGTGCTCAGGGAGTTCCGTGTTGAGGTAGGTAGGGCACACTCCCATCCTCCCATCCCTGCCACACACATGTCTGGGTGCCCTCTGTCGGGTGCAGGCCCCTGAATTTCTCACTTCCTGACTCCAGGTGCTGTTCTGGGGTCTGAGGGGCCTTGGCCGTGTGCATCTGTTCGAGGTAGAGCAGCCCCAGGTTGTGCTGGAGGTGGCTGGACAGCGTGTGGAGTCAGAAGTCCTGGCCAGTTACCGTGAGAACCCCAATTTCACTGAGCTCTTCAGGCATCTGACAGTGGTGAGGACACAGGCTGGGAGCAAGAAAGGCTAGACTAAGAAATGAAAGGGCAGTGGGATGGTGAATTCCCACCCAGTTATCTTAGATTAGTCAAGGGATCAGCAAACTTTCTATAAAAAGCCAGTTAGTAAATATTTTAGGTTTTGTGGGCCATGCAGTCTTAGTAAGCAATTACTCACCTCTGCCAAAGTAGCATGAAAACAGACATAGACAGCAAGTAAATGAATAAATATGACTCTGTTCCAGTAAAACTTTATTTACAAAAACAGGCAGTGGGCCAGATTTAGTTTGGCCAAATCAGTTTGCTGATTTCTGAATTAATCCATGAACTGGTGGTGTGCTCTTGGTTCTGTTGAATGAGTGGGTTAGGTAAGTGTCATGAAGTGTAGGTCAGAAGGAATCTGTCTAGTCTCTGAGACCCCAGGGGCTAAGAAGAAAATGCATTCTTTGTGTATTTTATAATTCCTGTAGTATGGACTTTGGACTCAAATTCTAGCAATGCCACTTAGGAGCTTATCAGTTCACTTGTTTTAGTTGAACTTTAGTGTTTTTTTTTGTTTGTTTGTTTGTTTGTTTCTTTGTTTAAAAGGAGTAGCAGGTACAAAAGAAAAAAGATTGAAGGCAATACACTAAATGCCTCCTTGCAGGAATGCTATGAGAAACCAGTGAGGGAAAGGATCTTGTTGAAAGGGATTGTAAACTGAAGAGTGCTGTGCCTGTGTGAGGGGTACTGGGACAAAGTGTAATGGTTCCAGACTAAAAGGGGGTAAAACCCTGTAAGAACAAACAAACAAAAAACGAAAACAACCAAAACCTTCACACTTTCTTGACTGTTCCACATGCAGGAGTATTCAGTTTGAAAACTTCATTGTGCTGGGACACCTGGGTGGCTCAGCGGTTGGGCATCTGGGTTCACAACTTGGGCTGCTAAATAGAATCACCTGGGAGACATTGAAGGCAAAGTCTGGGCCTTACCCTTAATTAAATTTTGATTTTTTATTTATTTGGGGTGGGTCTCCAGCATTTATGTTTTTAATACGTCCCCAGGGGGATCCCTGGGTGGCTCAGTGGTTTGGTGCCTGCCTTTGGCCCAGGGCGCGATCCTGGAGTCCTGGGATCGAGTCCTGCATCAGGCTCCCAGCATGGAGCCTGCTTCTCCCTCCTCCTGTGTCTCTGTCTCTCTCTCTCTCTGTCTATGTCAATCATAAATAAATAAACAAATCTTAAAAAAAAATACCTCCCCAGATAATTCTAAGGTATGGCTAGCATTGAGAAATACTGCCTAAAGACTCCAGTATATTTCTTGGAGGAAAATAGTTCCCCAACACCGCCATTCTAAGTAGCTGTGTCATAGAGGAGGTTAAGAATGTCAAATCTGGGCACCCGGGATGGCTCAGCAGTTTAGCACCACCTTCAGCACAGGGCGTGATCCTGGAGTTCCAGGATGGAGTCCCACTGAGGACTCCCTGCATGGAGACTGCTTCTCCCTCTGCCTATGTCTCTGCCTCTGTGTGTGTGTGTGTGTGTATCTCTTATGAATAAATAAAATCTTAAAAAAAGGAAAAGAAAAGACTTCATTGTGCTATAAGATGGTGAAGCTGAAAGCAGTTTGCTCACTGAACTTCTAGGGAGTGTTTCCTTTCACTTCCCATTTCATAGTGCAAAGTGAGGAAAACATGTCCCTCTCTCCATTGTGCATTGTTTTTGAGTAGAGTGCTCTATGGATGTAGAGATTAGATTAGATAAAGCTAGGTTAATAATGTTATGTTAACCTTCTTAAAAAAAGCCTTGTTGGTGATTTTCTGATGAGTTGTTCCACCATTGTTGTCCACCAATAGCATTGGTGTTGTCCACCAATAGTATTCATATGCTACTGAAATCTCCAACTATTATTGTTTAATTGTTTTTTCCCCTTTAATTGTGTCAGAGTTTACTTCTTATATTTTGAGGTTCTGTTATTAGGTGCATATATGTTCACAATTGTTATAGCTTCCTATGAATTGATCTGTTCATCATTATAAAATGTCCTTCTTTGCTTCTAGTAAAATTTTGTCTTAAAGTCTTTTAAGACTTTTTGCCTGATAGGATAGCCACTCCAGCTCTCTATAGTTACCGTTTGCATGACATATCTTTCCCCATTCTTTTCCTTTCAACCTATGTTATGAGTCTTCTAAAGAATGTTTCTTAGATATCACTTAGATATCATGTAGTTGCATCTTTTCATTTTTTATTAAGATTCATTTATATGAGAGATGGAGAGAAAGTGTGAGGGGTAAGAGGCAGAGGGAGAGGGGAGAGAGAGAGAATCTCAAGCAGACTCAGTGCTGAGCATGGAGCCTGACATGGGGCTTGATCCTGTGTTCCTGAGATCATGACCTGAGCCAAAATCAAGAGTCAGACCCTTAGCTGGCTGAGCCACCCAGGTGCCCCAGCAGATGTTTCTTTAAAAAAAAATAATAATAATCCAAGGTCCCTGGGTGGCTCAGTCAGTTAAATGTCTACCTTCAACTCAGATCATGATCCTGGGGTCCTGGGATTGAGCCCTGTGATGGGCGCCCTGCTCAGCAGGAAGTCTGCTTCTCTCCCTTTCCCTCTGCCCCTCCCCCCTAACTCGTGCTCTCTCTCAAATAAATAAAATCTTTTTAAAAACCCAGTTGACAATCTCTGCCTTTTTTTTTTTAAAGATCTTATTTATTTATTTATTTATTTATTTATTTATTTATTTGAGATAGTGTGTGTGCAGGCACACCCAAGGGGAGGGTAGAAGGAGGGAATCTCAAGCAGACTCCATACTGAGCACAGAGCCCCTCGTGGGGCTCCACACAGGGCTGGATCTCAAAACCCTGAGATCATGATCTGAGCCAAAACCAAGAGTCAAACACTTAACTGACTGAGTCACCAGGCGCCCCAATAATCTCTTCTCTACCTTTTGATTGAAGTGTTTAATAAAGTTGATGTGAAATGCTGGGGTCTGGGAGCAGACCCCAGTCAAGAGAGAATTCTTGAGCTGTCTTTGGTACAAAAAGGGTAGTTTTATTATTATTGTTGTTATTATTTTTAAGGTTTTATTTATTTATTCACGAGAGACACAGAGAGAGAGGCAAGACATAGGCAGAGGGAAAAGCAAGCTCCACGCAGGGAGCCCAATGTGGGACTCGATCCTGGGACTCCAGGATCACGCCCTGAGCTGAAGGCAGACACCCAACCGCTGAGCCACTCAGGCATCCCAAGGTTTTATTAAAGCACAGGTATAGGACCCGTGGACAGAAAGAGCTGCACTGGGGTCATGAGGAGTGGCCCATTATATACTTTCAAATTGGAAGGGGGTTAGGGATAGTGTAAGTCTCTAAAAAATTTAGAAGCAAAGTTTCCAGCATCTTGAGGGGCTACCTATTGTTAGGAAAGGGTCATTTATTACCATCTAACAAAGCCTTAGTCATCAGGCCCTTCAGGTGTACTACCAGTGGGCCATATGCTTGGGGGATGATGATTGCTAACATATATCTTGGGAGGTAGAGATAAAGGAAGTTTCCAAAGCGATTTTTATATGTTAAAGAAGACTTACAGGATCCTGGAGGTCAAGTTAATATTAAGGTAAGGTTGCTTTTTGCCTTTAGCAAAGTATTAACATTTAGGCAGTTGAGTTCCTGGAGGAAAGTCATCCTGCCTGTGTTAAGTACTTGTTAATGGGCTGCAAAGGAAATTTACTTTTTCCCTATATTTCTACATTCTTTAGCCTTTGTTTTCACATCAAAGTCACATTTATTATTTTATTGATGTGGTTGGATTTACATCTGCCATTTTGCTGTTTGTTTTCTATGTAGCTCATATATTTTTTGTTCCTCCTTTACCACCTTCTTTTGTATTACATAGCTATTTATTAGCATACTACTTTAATTCCTTTGTTGATTTTCACTTAGTAGTTGCCCTAGAGATTGCAGTATGCATACTGATTTTTCACAATCTACTTCAGATGAACACTACTCCATGACAGTGCCATTCTTTCCTTCCTCCTCTGTGCAATAATTGTCACATACATATAAAATAAACCCAACAATTCAATATTTTAGTTATTTCTCCTCCCCCTTAGGATCCACTGATAGATCTAGAATTTCTGTATTAAAAGACCTACACATTTTTATGGCTGAGTCTATATTAACAAACTGAACATCCATCCTTTATATAAGAACAACAATCACCACCACGTATTTCTGATAGTGCTTTGTAGGCTCCAAAGTTGTTTTGTATCTGTTATGTCATTTGATATTTACAGCAGTCTTTTGAGTCCAGGAGTGTGTCCCCTTTTGCCAGGAAAACAGGCTTGGTGACTTCCCAGACGTGACAAAATGAGACTCTGGCAGAGCTGAACTGAGAAAGCAGATTTAACTGCACTGTTTTCTCTCTGGCTCTGTGGCTGCCTCTCCTTCCTCCCCAGGCCTGCAGAGACTGAGTTCCTCTCTCCCCACCCCCAGGACCTGCCAGAGCAGCCTTACCTGCAGCCCCCACTCAGCATCCTGGTAATTGAGCGCCGGGCCTTTGGCCGTACAGTGTTTGTCGGGTCCCACATTGTCTCCCACATGCTGCGATTCATACTCCGGGGTCATGAGGATCCCCCCGAGAAAGAAGGGGAAGAGGAGGAAACAGGGAACCTAGTGCTTAAGGGACCACAAGGTAAGGGGCCTTCCCTTTAGGGACCACCCGACAGAAGCCCCTCTGGTTCCTGGTGGAGATGGCTACAGGGGACCCTTCTGTGGGGCATGGAATCTGACTCATACTCACCTGATCTCCTCCTGGTGTCATTTCCCCTCTTCCAGGACAGAAGACCCCGGATCCCTTCTTGGCTGAAGTGGGGATGCCCAGACGGCTCCTGAAGGTGATGGGATATCAAAGATGGATGGAGAAGGGCAGGCGAGGCTTAGGGTGGTGCTGGGTTAGGGGCACTGAGTTCTCTCTCCCTCAGGCTCCTCTGAAGAAGCTCCCCCTGGGAAGCCTCCTAAACCAAGGCCCTGAACTGGAGGAGGATATCCCAGATCCTGAAGAGCTTGACTGGTGGTCCAAGTACTATGCATCGCTGCAGGAGCTCCAGGGGCAGGTGGGGGCAGAGGCGGGTTCCAGGCTGCAGCTGGAACTAGAGGAGGATAAATGGGAAGAAAAAGGATCTCATGAAATGTGGAGCCCTAAAGTTTTTCAGAGCTCTTCATTAGACATTTTTTCTCATCTTCATAACAGTTTTGGAAGCTGAAAATTACTAACTCTACTATCTACAGCTGTGCTGTCAGAAATATGTGAGCCACCCACTTTTGAGGTAGCCCAAAGTCAAAGGAGAGAGGTGAAATTGATCTTAGTAATACATTTTGTTTAATCTAATATATCTAAAATATCATACCAACAAGGAACCATTATAAAAAATAATAATGAGATATTTGACATTCTTATTTTATACTGAGTCTTTATTTTATTTTTTTTAAGATTTTATTTATTTATTCATGAGAGACAGAGAGAGAGGCAGAGACACAGGCAGAGGGAGAGGCAGGCTCCCTGCAGGGAGCCTGATGTGGGACTCGATCATAGGTCTCCAGGATCACACCCTGGGCTGAAGGCAGCGATAAACCACTGAGCCACTGGGGCTGCCCTATACTGAGTCTTTAAAATCTGGTGTGTAGGGATCCCTGGGTGGCGCAGTGGTTTGGCGTCTGCCTTTGGCCCAGGGCGCGATCCTGGAGACCCAGGATTGAATCCTACGTCTGGCTCCCGGTGCATGGAGCCTGCTTCTCCCTCTGCCTGTGTCTCTGCCTCTCTCTCTCTCTCTGTGTGACTATCATGAATAAACAAAAATTAAAATCTGGTGTGTATTTTACACTTACAGCACATCTCAATTCAAGTGCTCACTAGACACATGTAGCTGGGGGTTACTGTCTTGGGCAGCAGAGGACTAGACAAACTGAAACTTTGAAAATGCAAGTGGTTCACACAGTTGGACCTTGAACTAAGGTTTCTCAACTCCCTATCCTGGAAAAGGGGCAGATTAAAGAGGTGAAGGGAGTGGATGAATCTCTCACTTGCCCTTTGATTTCAGACCAACTTGGAGGAGGATGAAATGGATGATTCTGGAGAGTCAGGTAGGAGATTTCGCTTTCTTGCTCCTGCTCTTTCTCCCTCCTTCCTCTGACACCAGTATTTCTAAGTGTGGCATTTCTGCTATTCCCAGATGGAGTCAACCTCATTTCTGGGGATGGGGAGGCCCAAGACCAGGGTCAGGGTGAGGCTGAAGTCAAAGGAGTCAAAGGCTCCGTGTCCCAGAAGAAAGCACTCGCCACTTTGAAGGTGAGTGGGTGGTTGTGAGAGGCCACTGTGCTAGGATTTGAACATTGGCCTGTCACCGAGGCCCTTGCCTTTCAGATCTACAACGGCACCCTGGAGGAAGAGTTTAACTACTTTGAAGACTGGTTGAATGTGTTTCCCCTGTACCGAGGGCAAGGCGGCCAGGATGGAGATGGAGAGAAAGAAGGGTCTGGGCACCTTGTAGGCAAGTTCAAGGTATGTTTGGAGAAAGAAGGGTGGCCAAGGAGTACAGGTAGGGATGCAGAAGGAAGACTGTCTTTCCAGGGACTTTTTTTTTTTTTGTCTTCCCACCAATCCAGGGCTCCTTCCTTATTTACCCTGAATCAGAGGCAGTGTCATTCTCTGAGCCCAAGATCTCCCGGGGTGTCCCACAGAACCGGCCCATCAAGCTCCTGGTCAGAGTATATGTGGTAAAAGTAAGTACCCATCACCCCAGCATGCCCCCAGCTCCAGCAAAGGTAATGTAAATAAAAGATACTAACTGAAGGATTTGGAAGGGACCTCCAGGAACAGAGTTCACCTTCTTCATTTTTCAGTTGGGGAATCTTAGGCACAAGTTAAGAGACTCCCCAGGGTTGCAGAGCTTGTTTGTGGCACCACCTGGATGTAGAACTTATGTCTTCTGGCTCCTTTGCATGGTTCCACACCATTAGTTTGTAGAATGGGGAGCATAACTCCAAGGAGAGCGCAGCTCTGAATCTCAAGGTTCACAATGGCTTGTTATCAGATACCTTCATACAGATCCTTGTCTTGCAGTAGTTTTCAGACAGCACTCAGCAGGGCCCTGAAGTTTCCTGAAAGGCATCTCAGGGAATGAGAGGAGTGAGTGGGTAGCTCTGCCCCCTTCGATCCCAGCACCAGAATAGATCCCGTGCTTTTATCTGGTTTAAATATAAGGATTCTAAGACAGAATTTAAAGAAATGTTCCATGGCACATCCTAGTGCATAATTCGATAGTAGGAGTCATCTTGATCTTCTGCTTCTAGCAGTGTCGCAGACTAGATGGTCTGAAATAACCTCCTGAGGTAATATATTAGAACTGCTTGATAAACAATCTTAAATGGATGCTAAACTTATGAGAATGGGAATTCCCAATGGGCATAGGATGAAGAGGCAGCAGGAATCCCAGTCTCTGAAGTGCAGGTTGTCTTGAGAGGTTTGTCCATACCTATCAATACATACCTCCATGTAAGAAAGAAGAAAATACAAGAAAATACATGTTTGCTCCTTTGTGTACAAGAAATACAGGAAAGAGGAACTGAACTAAGGATACTGGTTACCTAAAGAGCGTGAATGGCAAAAGGTTGGAAACAAAGGGAGAACAGGATTGGACTGGCATTCCCATAGTATAGTGTCTACCAGAAGCCAAGCCTGGACACTGAGCCCTGGGATCTAATAACCTATCTAAGATGGGAGCCACAACCAAGACCCCTGCATGAAGCAGCACCCAGGAAGGGCTTTGCTTTTAGTGACAGGTGGGCTGGAGAAGTTGACACACTAGGAGAAGAGCCTGTTAGGTAAACGATCTGTTTCAGCTTCTGCTCCAACTGGGGGAAATAGAAAACAATGTCTTCCCCAAGAATTTATAATTAGAGTTTTGCTCTCACATTGGTTTAAGACTTAAATTTATATTATCTGCGCAGTCCAGAAAACTCAAAGATGAGGAACTGGCTCAAAATGGTCCCAAGATTTCCCCAGCTTCATAGATTTAGATGACCAGGTTTGGGCTCACAACCCCAAATTAAAAAAATAATAATAAGAAGAAAACTATCAGGAAACATTGTCAGAAAAATAAAAAAAAAGAAACATTGTCAGAAAAACAACACAAAGGAGAATGAAACTTGTAAGGGCTTGCTTGGGATGTTAGAATTTTCAAGTATTAGCAATGGAAACCAACTACCTAACATATTTTACAAGCAGAAAACAAAAGGCTTTCAAAAGTGACTGGGAAGTTTTGAAATAGTAAAATTGAATTCTGAAGATGGAAGGCCATTAAACATAAAATTTGATTAAATGTCCATATGGGGCAGCCCCGGTGGCGCAGCGGTTTGGCGCCGCCTGCAGCCTGGGGTATGATCCTGGAGACCTGGGATGGAGTCCCACGTCGGGCTCCCTGCATGGAGCCTGCTTCTCCCTCTGCCTGTGTCTCTGCCTCTCTCTCTCTGTGTCTATGAATAAATAAATAAAATCTTTAAAAAAAATAAATGTCCATATGTAGCAGAACAGTTGAATAAACTGTGGCATGTCCACACAAGAGAGTACTATGCAGCTGGAACAAAGAATGAGGATGACTACAAATGGAGTGATTTCCAGGACAGTATAAAGCGGAGAAAGCAAAGTACAAGAGTCCCTATAGTGTGCTACTCTCCATGTAAGAAAGAAGAAAATACATGTTTGCTCCTTTGTGTACCAGAAATACAGGAAAGAGGAACTGAACTAAGGATACTGGTTACCTAAAGAGTGTGAATGGCAAAGGGGTGGAAACAAAGGGAGAATGGGATCGGGCTAGCATTCCCATAGTGTAGTATCTACCAGAAGCCATGCACGAGGCTAAGAGCTGCTACCCTGGAATTAACAAGCCAATTCTAAAATATCTATGGAATGGGATGCCTGGCTAGCTCATCCAGTAGAGCATATGACTCGATCTCGGGATCATGAGTTGGAGCCCCACTTTGAGCAGAGAGATTACTAAAAAATATTGTTAATAAAATAACTATAAAAGGACAAATGCCCAAAATTGCCAACACAATTTTGAAGAACAATGTAGGAAGACAATTATTATAAAGCTCTAGTAATTAAGACAGTGTGGTTTTGGCATAGGGATTGATAAATAGGCTAATGGGTCAGGGTAGAGATTTAACAAAACATACCCAGACATGGATGGAAGCTTATACCAGAGTTGGCAGTGCTGATCAGTGGGAGGAAAATGGGACTACTCTATGACTGCTCCCATGAAAGCTGATTATCCATGTGGAAAAAAAGAAAACTAGACTCCTAATATACAGCATCCACAAAAAAATCCAGTTAAATATTTGATTATGGAAAGCAAAACTGTAAGGAAATGTCAAAATATTTTTGTGATCTTGGGTGGCAGGAGATTTTCTTAATACATAAATGAATACGAAATGTAAATTAGGAAGCACATGATATATGTGACTACATTCGGATTCACTTCTGAGCATCCATAAACACTTTCAAATAAGTGATGGGACCAGCTACAGGCTGGGGGCAAGGTGTCTACTTGATGGATAATCAATAAAGGGTTAGTGTCTACAATACATAAATAACTTCCACAAACCCATAAGATGCAGAAAAACAATTTGGGAAAGAACATGAAAAGGCAATTGATTGAAGAAGAAACCCCAAGGCCAATATGCATTAAAAAAAAAAAAATCCTAGGGCAGCCCCGGTGGCACAGCAGTTTAGTGCCGCCTGCAGCCTGGGGTGTGATCCTGGAGACTCGTCGGGCTTCCTGCATGGAGCCTGCTTCTCTCTCTGCCTGTGTCTCTGCCAGGGCCACACAGGGAAGTCTGAAGGAGAACGCAAGGGCCAAAGCCTCTATTGTGGTTTCTGCAGAAAAAGTAAGACAAGACAGGGTAAGCAGGCTTAGGATTGGTTTGTGTGAATAATTCCAGCATGCTTTTTGGTACAGGGACTGTCTCTCTGTCTCTAGTCTGGCACCTGGCTCTGAGATGATTAGGGCAGAGGAATGTTCCTAGAATGAAGGGCCAAATGAGGAGATGGTTCAGAGCATGGGCTCTGGATTGGTTGGTTTCCTTATGAAAGGTGTCCTGGGCAGTGAGTTGTCATACACAAGGTGAATAAACACATGCAATGATGCTCAATATGCCTAGTCATCAGGGAAATGCAAATTAAAACCACATTGAGCTACAACTTTGCACACACTAGAATGGCTAAAATTAAAAAGATTGACAGTACCAAGTGTTGACAAAGATGTGGAGCAACTGGAATGCTCATACACTGCAGATAGGAGTGTGAAAAACACTAAAAATATATTACTGTATATAAATAATACTTCAAACATTTATGTATGTTATACATTTACTAAATTGTGTAGTTATCAAAACAGAAAAGTTTAATACATAAAGTTAAAAAACATGCAAAATGGTGCTATGCATTGCTTAGGGATATGTGTACATGTAGTAAAAGTATATTTACTTTTTCTGTGTGTGTGAATCCTAAACCTCAAGTAAAGAGTTCTGGCTACTTCAGGGATGAAAAAAGAATTAAATCAGGTAAGGGGATTCCATTTGTTGGTAGTGTTTTATTTCTTAAGCTGGGCACATGCTCATTGTATTACTTTTTTATATTAAAATATCTTTATCATTGTAAAAAGTAAAAAATACAGAAAGTTATGATTTGAATATTAAAGTCCTATACATCTTTCTTTAAAAAAAGAAAGATCTTATGGGGCACCAGGATGGGTCAGTCAGTTAAGCATCTGACTTAAGCTCAGGTCATGATCTCAGGGTCCTGGGATCGAGCCCCAAATCAGGCTCCCTGCTCAGTGGGGAGCCTGCTTATCCCTGTGCCTGCTGCTCTGCCTGCTTGTGCTCTCTCTCTCTAAAATAAATAATTAAAATTTTTAAAAAATTATTTATTTGACAGAGAGAGGGAGAGAGAGAACACAAGTGTAGGGAGGAATGGAGGGAGAGGGAGAAGCAGACTCTTCGTTGAGCAGGGAGCTTGACTCAGGACTCGATTCCAGGACCCGGGGATCATGACCTGAGCCGAAGGCAGATGCCTGACTGAGCCACCCAGATGCCTCCCTATGCATCTTTTTACATATTATCTGTTTCATTATATTTTTCATTATAGCATTTGTATGTCTTAAACATTTCATAATATACTTAAAAGAAAATAAAAGTCATCTTGTCCAACCCCTCAGTTAATTCCTCATGGTGGGAGATCTCTGTGGTAACTCACTGCTTTCACTTAATCCGTGATTTGGTCCCGCGAGGGTAACCCTGGGTTAGGACAGTGACACTTCTCTCAGCCCCACCCCATACTGTCCCCCTAGGCTACCAACCTGGCTCCTGCGGACCCCAACGGCAAGGCAGACCCTTACGTGGTGGTGAGTGCTGGCCGGGAGCGGCAGGACACCAAGGAGCGCTACATCCCCAAGCAACTGAACCCCATCTTTGGAGAGTGAGGCTGGGCCCTGGGCTTGGGAATGGGAGCACCTTTACCATCTGACCCTGTGGCCCCAGGGCTCCCACTCAGGCATCTGGTGTGGTGATGGTGAGGGAGTGGACAGAGGCTGCTCCAGGCTGCCCTGGAGCCCCTGTCCCCACAAGACCATCTCCTAGGGCATGGAGATGACCTCAGCCATTCTCTCTCCCGGCCAGGGTCCTGGAGCTCAGCATCTCTCTCCCTGCTGAGCCAGAGCTGACCGTGGCTGTGTTTGATCATGACCTTGTGGGTTCTGACGACCTCATCGGAGAGACCCACATTGACCTGGAAAACCGATTCTATAGCCACCACAGGGCGAACTGTGGGCTGGCCTCCCAGTATGACGTGTGAGTCCTACAGGCCCTCAGGAGCCATTCTGAGTCTGACCAAAGACATTCAAATTTATCTTCCCATTGGTATGTGCAGATCCTTTGGTTTCATAGAAGGGGACCTCCCCATGACCAAGACCTTATAGCATAGTAGTCAAGACCTGGGCTTGGGATTTGGCATCTTATAAGTCACTTGATCTCTCTAAGCCTCAGTTTCCTCAGCTGCAAAATGGAGGTAATATCACTGCCTCCCCCATTGGAACATGTGGCACACATCTTTGATTTTCATGGTTACCATAAGCGAGGATTAATCTGCCTTGCATCGGAGTTAAACCTGGATCACGTGTCCTCAAGGGTCCCATCCCTGCCCCACCTGAGGCATTTTTCCCTTTCTGTGCACAGGGATGGGTACAATGCCTGGCGTGATGCATTCCGGCCTTCACAGATTCTGGCAGGGCTGTGCCAACGCTGTGGCCTCCCCGGCCCTGAATACAGAGCCGGGGCTGTCAAGGTGGGCAGCAAAGTCTTTCTGACACCGCCTGAGACTCTACCCCCAGGTACCAGCCCCCCTCTGCAGGACAACCCACAGGGAGCAAACTGGCTAAGCAAGGTACAGGGGGCTCCTGGTGCCCGCTCTAGTGTGTCCCCAAAAGAGCCTGCCTCCTTCCACCAGCAGAGGAGGTGAGTTTGGCTAAGGATGAGGTCCTTGGATGGTGGGGAGAAAATGGTCTTTGTTGGTGAGCACGATCCTCAAAGAGTTGAAGTAGATCCCTCAGAGGCTAATCAAGCTTCTAGGACATAGGGTGGCCCATGAGGGTGGGTCCCATATGACAAAATGTGGCTGTAGAACTGAGCTCCTGCCTCACAAATGGCTGGTGGTATGTCTCTAAACAGAGTCTGTGCAAAGCCATGGCCCCTTCAATCCCACTGTCCCTCGACTGCTGGCTTTTCACTGGCAAAGGTTGTCAGAGAAACATCTCCCCACGTTCTGTGCCTTGTGGACTTGCCCTTCCAGCCCATGGGCTTTGTCCAAAACAGTAGCTGCCTCGGCTTTGCACTTCTGTTGTGGGGTGAGGGAGGAAGGCAGGAGAGTTGGGAAATGTGCAGAACCCAAGCTCCTACCCCTCTTGTTTCAGGTAGGGGGGCCCCCAAGGTGACAAGTGACGTCCCCGAGGAGGCACAGGCATTGCTGGTGCTGCGGCACTGGCAAGAGATGCCAGAGCTTGGGATCCAGCTGGTGCCTGAGCACGTGGAAACTCGGCCCCTCTACCATCCCCGCAGCCCAGGGCTGCTGCAGGTGAGGGAGGGCTCAGCACCCAACCCCAGAACCCCAGGACTCCCACCTGCTCCTGGACCCTGGGCCCTCAGGGTGCCCCTCCCCCAAGACCTCTACCTACCTGGTTACTACCCTGCCACTTCTGATTCTGGATTCCATACCTCCACCTGTGATTTTGTTCCTGCTGGATCCCCACCCCTGGGCCACCAAGGCTCAGACCTGGAGACCCAATCTGACCTCAACCCCAGGTCCCTAGGATCTGGACCTTGGGAACACCAGATCTTACTTTTGATCTCAACCTCCCACTCAGGGCCTTATCCTTAACCTAACCTCAGCACTGGAACCCCCGCTTCAGACTCTACCTTCACCCTCATCCCCCAGGACCTGCCTGACTATGCTATTCTGGCCCCAGCTCTGCCCCCTAGACCCCCCGCCACCGCCAAGTCACCGCCTCTGGCCACAGGGCTATCACAGGTGTGTCCCAGTAGGACCCTTCAGCCTGGTCCTATATTCCCAGGGATCCCTCCACATGTGGATTGACATCTTCCCCCGCGATGTGCCTACCCCACCCCCAGTTGACATCAAGCCTCGGCAGCCAATCAGGTGAGTTCTGACCCTCCTCCCCAGACGGGGGGCGGGGTGGGGGGGTGGCTCCAGTGAAGCAGGCAGAGGCTGCTGCCTCAGGCTTTTCAGTTAGGTGAGCCATTAAATTCGCTTTCTTCTCATAAACCCTTGTGAGTAGAGTGTCTGGCACTTACAACCAAAAGAGTTTAAATACCAGCAAATGCCCTTCGGACTTGAGCTAGTCTGAGTGGAGTTCCGTGGAGGGTTATGCACCTCAGATGTCAGCAGTCTGTCACTTTCTATCTCTGGGCTCTGCTTTCCTTGGTGTTACTCTCAGGGACGTTTGCAGTCTGGGGA
This sequence comes from Canis lupus familiaris, assembly GCF_011100685.1. Taxonomy (NCBI): domain Eukaryota; kingdom Metazoa; phylum Chordata; class Mammalia; order Carnivora; family Canidae; genus Canis; species Canis lupus. Next base: position 25,025,846 of record NC_049245.1, on the reverse strand, counting down.
CCAGGGGGCTGCTAACAGTGGCAGGCTTCCACCTTACCAACTCGACTACTTGAGCAGAAAAATAAACACTTCTTCACCAGTAAGAGCAAAAGTCTCGGGACCCTCATTGGATCAGCTTGCATCAAACGCTGAGCCTTAACCAATCCTTGTGGCCAGGGCGCTGTAATACGCTGATGGGTAGTCCTGGGTGATGTCCTAGGTGATATACCCGCCTCTACCTGGCTCCAGAGGAATCTCCCAGATTGACAGCGTGGGGGTGAGGGTGGAGGGCTCAGCAACAGAGAATCGTGGTGCTGTCAACAAATGGAGGGAAATGGATGCTGGGCAAGAGAAAACAACAGCTAGCCAGGAAAACCTGTGACAGCCAAGGACAGGGCTACTGGGGTAGGATCAGGAAAGCTGGAGCCCGTCCTGCCCCTCAGGGACTGCACACTCTTATTTCCACTTTGTCTCTCTCCCTCTCCCATTTGTTGCTGCAGACTGGCTTCCTCTGTTCTGTACCCTACAACTTCAGTCTGCATGGCATCCTGGCTTGTGGTGGCTCCAACCAACTTTGTATCTGATGTTACCCAACCTTTCAGGATCCTGATTCCAAATTTATGGGAGAAACTTGTTGGCCCACTTTTGGTCAGTAGACCATTCCTGGTGCCTTCTGCTTGGTGGGGGTGATCAGTGATGCCAGAGCTGTCCCTTTACATACCCAGCCGCCCTGATCACCCAGCTGGGCACATAGAGGCACTTGGTGAATTTCAAGGCCGTGGCCTAGGTCCTTCCTGCAGCCCCTCTCAGGACCCTCTCAAGAGTCTGAATACTCTCTTCCAATACATTCCCCAGCTATGAGCTCAGAGTCATCATCTGGAACACAGAGGATGTCGTTTTGGATGATGTGAACCCACTCACTGGAGAGATGTCCAGCGACATCTATGTGAGGAGGTGAGCCTGTTGGCCGGGCCAGCAAACGGCTGTGTCTTAAGGTGCAATTGCAGTCAGGGGCTCGGGCTTTGGGCCAAGCCAAAGCCTTGTCCTCTAGGCCCACGCTGGTGCCAGGTGGGAAAGGGCCCAGCCCAGTGGTCGGGGGGCTAGATGGGTGAGAGCTGGGTTCTGGGTTTGGCTCCCGTGCCGAGGCCCACCCCTCCGCCTGCACCTCTCCCCTGGCTGCAGCTGGGTGAAGGGGCTGGAGCATGATAAGCAGGAGACAGACGTTCACTTCAACTCTCTGACTGGGGAGGGAAATTTCAACTGGCGCTTTGTGTTCCGCTTCGACTACCTGCCCACGGAGCGGGAGGTGAGCGTTCAGCGCCGGCCTGGACCCTTCGCCCTGGAGGAGGCCGAGTTCCGGCAGCCAGCTGTGCTGGTCCTGCAGGTCTGGGACTATGACCGCATCTCTGCCAACGACTTCCTTGGTACTGCCTCACCTCCCTCCTACCCCGCCCGGCCCGTTTCTGCCCTCATTGCCCCTCTCCCCCTGGCCTTTGGTTTCCTGCTCTGGCCCAGCCCTGAATCCTGGGTTTCAGACCCTGCATCACTAATCTTTGCTCTCTGGCCTCATTCCTGAACTTATCCCTGAGTACAATGACGCCCATTCCCATCCAGAGTCCCCAACTCAAGCTTCTGATGTGATCCAAGCTCAGGTCACTTTGGATGATGATACACGGTCCCATCCTTGGCCCTGCTCCGCCAGGGTGTGATAACCTGCCCACGTGCGGGCTGTGCCGTGTGTGGCCCGCAGCTATGGCCTGACCGCCATAGGCTGGCTTCTCATGCCCCAGCACAGTCCTGATGTGCTGCCATCCCGCGAACCCCCCACCCTCCCAGGGCCCAGACACACACTGATCTCTTGCCTAACCGGGAGAGCTCTGGACTTGCAGGATCCCTGGAGCTGCAGCTGCCAGACATGGTGCGGGGTGCGCGGGGCCCTGAGCTCTGCTCTGTGCGGCTGGCCTGTGATGGGGCCAGGCCCAGGTGCAACCTCTTTCGCTGCCGCCGCCTGCGGGGCTGGTGGCCTGTAGTGAAGCTGCGGGAGCCCGAGCAGCACGAGGAGCGGGAGCAGCGGGAGGCTCAGGCTGGCAAGAGGAGGCAGAGGAAGAGGAGGGGCCGGCCAGAAGACTTGGCGTTCACAGACCCTGGAGGCAACGTCCACATCCTCACGGTGGGGGCAGGGCAGGTGCAGGGCAAGCGGTGCTGGGGGCTGGGCCTGAGCCCACCTGAGAGCTGGGCCTCTGTTCCCCCTTTCTCTAGGGGAAGGTGGAGGCAGAGTTTGAGCTGCTGACCGTGGAGGAAGCTGAGAAGCGGCCAGTGGGGAAGGGGCGGAAGGAGCCCGAGCCCTTGGAGAAGCCCAAGTGAGGGGGCAGCGCGGAGGCCGGTAGAGCCTGAGAGGGAGGTGGGGCAGATGGGGGGCTTCCTCGTCATTCTGACACCACCTCTTCCCCCACAGCCGCCCTAAAACCTCCTTCAACTGGTTTGTGAACCCCCTGAAGACCTTCATCTTCTTCATCTGGCGCCGGTACTGGCGCATCCTGGTGCTGCTGCTGCTCCTGGCCCTGGTCGCGGTCTTCCTCCTCCTCGTCCTCTACACCATGCCTGGCCAGATCAGCCAGGTCATCTTCTGCCCTCTCCACCAGCCCTGACCCTAACTGATCCTGGACGCTCTTCCTGTGACTGCAGCCCCTCAAATCCCGCTTCCGGGGGCAGGGGGTCCTTCTCGCCAATACGAGCAGAGTTAAGTGCTTTCTTTGAATAAATTTGACCGTGCCTCCCCTCTGATGCCTGAACTCGGCTCTACGTGGTAATACAGGGGGCAGAAAACAGAGCTGTCCCTGGATGACCCGGGCTGAGGAGTCATCTAGAGATGGGAGGCTGCCACTTGGAAGAATGGGACCTGGCAGGGAGTTTAGGGCCGCGGAGTCCTGGCCACCAAGCTGTCATGCCCTCTGAGCAGCCCACCTGTTGCTCCCACTCCTGACAACGGCTGGGTCCCTTTCACTTAACTTGCTTATGGCTTCTACCATCCTGTGACAGCTAAGCACTTTCCATACTTCATTAGCTTGTTTATTCATCAACTCTGACAGCAGCCCTGTCAGCACACTTCTGGGTGCAAGTGATAGAAATCCCAACCCAAAATGGCTTAAGCAGAAAGGGATTTGGGGGGCTTGCAATTCCCAGGGTTTAACTGGCGACTTGTCATGGGATTCAAGCAATGTCCCTAGGACTGGTTCTCTGCCTCTGGGCTCAGCTCTGCTGTCCTCTGGGGGCCAGCTCATTTGTAGACAATCCGCCCCCTCAGGACTGTAGTATAGCGGCACCAACCTCATGTCTTCCCACATTCATATCCAGAAGCAAACTTTCCCAGTCCTGACACAGTCTGGCGTGCCCTGGCTCACTGTGGCCAGGGGGATGCGCTATGCTGACTGGGGGCCTCCCTGGAGCTTAGGGTGGGAAATCAAACCTCCTTCCCAATACAGAAGGTGAGAAGATAGGGAGGTGCCCAGGGGAAATTCGGGATACTGTTCACAAGTAGGAATGGTTTCCAGCTGACCAAAAAAACAAGACTCACTACAGCGGCAATACGATTTGCAATTTCTAGATGAGACCTGGCCAAGGCCACACAGCTCGTGAGTGATCACATCAGAGCCGGATCTCAGGCCGGTCTGCCTCTAGAGATGTTGCTCTCATCATCCCACTTTGCTTCCTGTCTTTTCTATTCCTGCTTCCAGTATCTTACCCAGACACTCCCTGAGAAAGGACTGAATGAACTGACCAGCTGGCAACATCCTTGCTTCCCTGGGCTGCAGCATGGTCGGGGTCTTGGGCCTGGTTCTGCACACGTATTCGGGGCTGTAAAGGGAAACCCTGAGGAGACCCAGAGCTGGGGGTCTGATGCCAGCCCGGCTCCACAGTGGCCATTGCTCCCATCTCTCCAAGTTTTTAGTTCTGCCTCCACCTAGGAGACTCAACCCAACCTGGCTGGACCCCTCTCAGTAGACTGAGCCCAGGGTAGCAGGGAGAAGCCCCGGCTTTAGCCCTCACTGAAGAGGTGACAAGCCCCAGCCTGCACCCAGGGCCCTAGTACCACTGGGGTCAGCCACTCATGATCCTGAGGGCCATAGTGGCTCCAGGAAGCTCATACGGGAAAGGTCCATCTCAGCCCTGGAGCTGGACCCAAAAGGCCCAAAGACCAGTGCAGAGGAGGGACTGAGGACAGGGCTGTGGGGTAGACATCCGTCAGGTTTGAATAAAGCCCTATTAGCCAGGGGATGTCTATGTGGGGCTCCCAGAGAGCATCTGGCCTGATCTGTCAGTCCTGACTGCTTTCAGTAAGTGGCTGAATGAGGGGTTGTTTCTAGGCTCTGGTCAGATACAAGAAGCACACGGAGACCAGTGAGTACTATCACAATTAATAGATTTATCAACCTGGGCTCAGAACGACGGAGTGGGGGTGCGTGGGGACGAGGCTGGGAAATGACCAAAGGGCCAAAGAGAAACAGGAGAAGGCAACAACAGAGGGGGAAGGAGACAACTACGTTGTCTTCCCGAGATCAATTTTCTTCTGGATGGCTCGAGCTGAGTGGTAGATGAGCGAATCGATGAGTCCAGCCACTGGGGAGAGAGATAGAGGCTGGCACTCACCCAACACGTGGCTGGACCCCAGAGCCTCCTCACCTAACCAGCTAGGCCAGCATCTCCCCTTGGCTGCTGAGGTGCCCCTCCTTCCCCTCTGCCACAACTCCAGCAGGAAGCCCAGGCTTTATCTTCTCTGCCACACCCCAGCCCCAGCCCCAGCCAGCCTAGAGCTTCTGACCTGTGAACATGCCCCCGACGATGGCGCACACGCCCGTCAGGAAGTGTGTGAAGGACCTGGTGGAGGGACAGGGTGGGTGCCAGGGGCGGGTGTTAACAGGTACCCCTCCTCCCTGAAGCCCCAGGCCCCTCTCCGTCACCCCTGCCCTCACCTGTGCTTCTCTGTCAGCTTCACCATCATGGGTGACAGCTCATAGAGCACAAAGACTCCAGGAAGCCCCTGGTCACCCATCAGCCCATTGGCGACCTTCTCATGTCTGGTCACAGAGAACTGATTTGTCCTCAGCACCTGGGACAGGAAGGGAGTCAGGGCCAGGGCTGAGTCTGTGACCTGGCTCCCAAGTCCCCCAGCCCTATGCCTGTTCCTGCCCCTCATGTGTGGTGCCTGCACTGTGTGGGAGGGAAAACAAGGCCCCGGTTGCTAGTGAACACCTCAAGGCTTAGGGACCCCCCAGACACTCTCTCAGCCAGCCTCACCATCTCAGCTTCTCCTTGGTCACCAGCTCTTTACAGTTTACCAATCCCAGCTACATGCAGAGGGTTCTCTCAGCAGGGGTTCAGGGATGGGAAGCAACTCTCCAAGACCGCACACCACGAACTCCTGGCAAGGCCAGGCTTGACTTCCCGTCTGCCAAGATGCTGCTCCACCGGCCACAGTAGAAAGGGAAGGAGGGGACCCAGGAAGGGTGAGCTCCCAGCCCAGGCAGACCATGTGGACAGTGAGCACCAGAGGCATGGATGGAGGCAATCTGGGCAAGTAGAAAGCACAAGTGCTCTCAAGCCTCCCGGGGCCTGCACTCTGGCTGTGGGGGTCCCATCACCTACTGCCCCTGCACGTCAGCTTGTCATCCATCAGCTGGGGAGAAGAGCAGCACCCCACTTCCCAGGTTGACAGGACTCAAGTGTTTGGCACCAGGAGGGATTTGGATACCCAAGCTCCTGCAGACTCACCTCTCCATCTACCTTCATGTACACCGTGGGCACCACCTTCACAAAGTACTGGAACATCATGGAGGCTGCAGGGAGAAGAGAGCACTGGGCATGAGTGCTGGACAGGGCTTTGGCAGCTGGGGGCCACCTTCCAGGCTGGTACCTTGGGGTGCGGTGACGTTGGTACGGTCCAGGGGGTTCACAATGCCTGGGTAGTCCTCCCCAAATGACAGGTGCCGGATATAGTGGGTCATGTTGATCTGCAAGCAACACCGACACGTGAGCCTCAAGCGCTCAAGGCCCCAACAGCCCTCACCCCATCGGAAGTTCTGTAGTGCAGCACCAGACAGGGGTACCTGGCTCTGGGGAGGGGGTGTGGGGAGATGGGGGAAGGAAGAAGAGGTCCTGCCTGGGAGATGTGACCAACACAGGCACCCCCACGCCCCACCGGGAACTCCTTTCTCCCAGAGTTCACAGCCTCTGGGCCTCCACAGTTTGAGGCTCCGGCTGCATCCAAACACAAGGCACATAAAGACTGGGCACGGACTCCGTATGGCAGGGGCCCACTTTGCCTGGGAGTCTCAGGCCAGGGAAGCCCCGCCTAGAAGCGCCCCAGATTTCCCAGCTCCGACTCCTGTCCTGCTCCAAACTTTATCAACCTCAGTCCTTAGAGGGATCTTTAAAAACCTGCAAATCTGATTATATCATGATCCTGGTTAAAGGGCCAACATCTGGAAGCCAACAGCTTCCATCGCTCTCAGGAGGAAGACCGACTACTGCTTGACCAGAGTCCCCGCCAACCTCTCCAGCCTCACCCCCCACACCAGCCTGGGTGGGGTCTGAGAGGTGCTCCACTCTCTCCTGACTTTGCCAGGGGGTCTCTGCCCAGGACGCTCCTGTCCCCCATCCCCCACCTCTGGCCTGTGCAGATCTCAGTTCCTGACCCTCAGACCGATCCTCTTATAGAATACGGGATCTTTTTATCTGTGCCCCCTTCCCCAGTCATCCCCGTGGACACATGAAGCAGCAACCACTCCCACCCCATCCGCCTGCACGGCTTCTGGCTGGTACGTACGTTGTCGAGGCCGAAGCTCTGCAAATCATGGACTAGGAGAGAAGGGAGAATGTGTCACCGGGTGGAGCAGGACTGGCTTCCTGCCTCCCTCAGTGTCCTCGCTCGGGCCTCCTCACCCCTCCCTGAGTATGACTGCCCAGCTCCTCTTCGGCCCTTCATCCCCCCAGCCTGGCCCTGCTGAAGGGCAGCCCGTCAGGCCTGTCTTGGGCCTGTGTGCGAGTCCATGCCCTCCTCGGGCCTTAAGAACACAGACCCCATTTCCTTCCCAACATATACAGGGAGCCCTCTACGGGCATCTCCCAGGTTTCCACTCTCGCCCAGTCCCTGCTTGTACCTCAGGAGCCAAACCCTGCTGACTCTGGTCTCTCACTAAACACAGCTGATGGCCAATCACTGACAAGGCGAAGTGGGCCCTCAGAATGCTGTCCAAGCACTTTCCCTGGCCCCTTGGCCCCTACCCTCAGAGCCCTCAAAGGAAATGCCATGGGTACCCTGTACCGTCTATTCTAGAACAAGTGCTTCCTGTCCTCTGGTCCTGATCATTTCTGCTTCAAGGAACCCTACCTGAAAAGTAAGACCCCAATCCCAGGCCCGTCCAAACCTCCCCCCATCCTGGGAGGGTAGGGTGCCCCAGAAGCCGGGGCTTGGCCTCCCTGGCGGGGCAGGGCCACTTACTCTCCACAGCATGTACTGCAGCATGAGGTAGGGAAGGAGAGAGAGGGGAGGAAGAGAAAAAAGATTGAGAGCTTCACAATGAGAACTATGGAGTAAGAGACATGGTAGAAAGGAAGCCTGGAGTATTCCTGCCTCGGCAGCAGGGTGTGGAACCAGCCAACAAGCCTCCTCCTGGTCCCATCCCCAGGAGAACTCTTCCCTAGCCAGTGAATGCAGGGGCTCTTGAGGGCAGAAGTATGGTGGCCTGAGAAGAATAAAAGACTTAGAGCCAATAAGCCACTTTCCTAGCTGTGTTACCTTGGGCAAGCCACTTGCCCTCTCTGGGCTTCAGCGATCTCTACAAAGGGCTGTCCTGAGGACCAGGTAGGATCTAAGACGGAAAAGTACTTGGTGAACTTTATAATTCCTGCCTCCTCCTCCAAGCAACAAGGATGTCAGGATCTAGCTTCCAAACCTTCAATCTAGCCAGATTATCTGGCCTCAGGCAATCAGAGCTTTGTCTTTTAAACATCCTCCCAGGACACAGACCACCCCTTGCCCTGGGCTCCCTGACTCTGTCAGCAGCCCAGGTGGGGGAGCGGAGAGGCTGCTGGGGCCTGCCAGCCCACTGCCTCCTCCCGAGTGCCTCCAGGCCCCATGCCAACAGCTCCACAGTGACCATCTTCCCACAGTCCCTGTGAGACCACCCTTCTCGACCCCCTCCAGGCCCACCTCCCATCCCTGACCCACACTCTGCCTCACCCCACACACTGCCTTCCACACCAGCAGGGCTCTCCTATTACTCCTGCTCACTACAGCCCCTGGGCAGCTCAGGACTGCCGCTCATCTCTCACCCCTAGACTGCTGTCACACTGGCTCTGCAGGTCCCCTAACACCATCCCGACTCTCAGCCCTCCCATGGGCCCCACATCTCACATGAAAACCCCTATATTTTCAACCTCTACTCCTTACACTCACCTTGTCACCCCAACTGCAGCCTGGCCCTCTTCTCAGGGAAAGATCCTTTTCCCGGCAGCCTCCTCAGGGGTGACAAATTCTTCCCCACACTTACCCTCCTCCATGGCCTGAAGCGAGGCCTTGCTCCTTAATATCACTTCCAGATCACTGTCCCTCGAGCTGCCCCCCAAATCTCCAGCTTTGCAGCTCGTGGCAAACTATACCAACTCTCCTTTCTCATTTTCATCACTTAAAGAGATCCACACAGAAGCACTTCTCCTTGGTGGCTCTACCCTCTGGCCACAACTTTCTCCTCACAACCCCATCACCCTTCCCCACAATCTCCTCATCACCAGGCATCCTGCCTGTCCCAACTTCATTTGCCTTTCCTCCTGTCACCAGGTTTGGGCTTTCTACGCTTTTACAGCACTCCATTTTGTCTTCTTTTTCCTTCTCAAGGGTTTCACTCCAGCGACTGTCCCTCCCACTTGGAGCATGACTCTGGCTTTCTACGTAGTAGACTACTTCCATAGCATTTAATCTACGGTGACCTCACACATCTCCCTCAAGCCCAACATTTCCATCCAGCTCCAGCCCACTCTCCTCCTTTTGGAGCGAACTCCACAGAAGAAAGGTGCTTACTCACCCACTCCAACTCCACAACCTGTCCCTCCTGAGCCACATAGCAGGTGCTCCCTATCACTCCATGAAAACTGCTGCCAAGGTCACAATGACCACTGTCCTGTCACACACCGAGTGGGCAACTCTTACTTGTCGTCCAGAAGCATCTGATCTGGGTTTGGAAACACCTCCATCTGAGGGCTTTCAGGACACCACCTCTTGGCTGGCATTCTCATCTGACCAGCGCTCCTACGGGTCTCAGCGGCTGCTCCCTCCCCATGCCCGCCTGCATCCTCTGACCTGGAGGCACACTGCTCAGTCCTTGGAGCTCTTCCTCTCCACCTACCCTCACCTCCAGGGCAACCTCATCCAGACAAGAGAGCAGCCTACCTCTGCAGTCAGGTCCCCTCATGTAGCACATCCTCAGAGCCCTAGGATGGCTCCGCGTCTCATGGAGGCTAAAAGTTCTTGGCCCTGGGGTGCCCTTCAGAGCACAGGGATGTGGCCCTGTTAGCTGGCTCACCTCATCACTGAGCACCAGCACCAGCTTGCTGTGCACCACCGCCCCCCCTTCTTTCTGTGCCTCCAACTTGCCAAGCCAGTTCCCAGCTCAGAGATTTGGATACATGACAGCACACTCCTACCATCCCCTAGAGCCCCTCGCCTCCGTCCTCTTTACCCTGCCTTCCTTTGGTTCATAGTACTTAATAGCACCTGAGAGTCCATATATTTCACACACTTGTTTTCAGTCTGTTTCTTTACTAGAATGTTGAGGACCAGGACTGTTTTGTTCAGAGCTGTATTGTTAGCACCCAGGCTACAAGGGGGCACACAGTGACTGCTAAATATCTAGCGAATATACAAATGAATGAAAATAAATTCCATTAGCTCATCCCTGTGGACAACCGTGTGAGGGAGGTACTAGTATCTTCAGCCCCATTTTATAGGAGAAGAAACCGAGTAGGGCTCAATGGCCCCCAAATCTGATATAACTCTCAGGAAGTGGGTGAACCTGCACTCCAATCCAGCTCTGCTGACCCCAAGGCCTTCCACACAGCTCACCTGATATTGGGGGCTACCTTTGGAACAAACGCCCTCCACAGCTGGGCTTATGCTGCCCTTCAGCTCGTGCTGTCCTTCATTGACACCAGCACCCCAGGACAGAAGGACTTGCCTGTCCATTTTATAAAGTAGGAAACAAGCTCAAAAAGGTTAAGAAACTTGCTCAAAGTTTCACACAGCCGGTATGGTCTGAAACTGAACCCAGGCAGTCTGGTTCCTCAGCCTGTGCTCTTATAACTGCTGCCCCGAGCTGAGGGTCTCCTTCAGGCCAAAGACACACAACCTGGGCAGGTGAAGCAGCGCTCAAACTTGCCTGGGCTCCCAGGGTTTGAGGCTTACTCACCGTGCACGTGAGACTGCTGGAAGCTCTTCCCGGGAGCAAAGTGGAAGTTTCCAGCCACCTGTAGGGGACATTCCTGCTCATTCTCCAGCCGTCTCCTCCCTTCCCTCTCTCTCCTGAGGGCCTGAGTGGGCCCTGGGCTCACAGTGGAACAGGCCGATCCATAGTTCGGCTGGCCCTCTTCCGCCATAGTCCCTCCTGTACCTTGTTGACTTCTAAGAAGCCATATACTTGGCAGCCTTCATTCTTCTGCTCCTGCATCTTCTGGCTGAAGCCTTCTCGCCGGCACTGCTCAATAGTGTCAGGGTTCTTGAAGGCCCAGCCCCGACGGCGATAGGCCTCCCGCACATCCTCACAGGTGTTACAGCACCTGTGGAAGGGTGGGGGGCAGTGGGGGGTGGGGAGTGAGAGCGTCACAGAAGCACAGACACAGAGTTGGTACCTTGGGACATAGAGTGGTTCTGTCCGCTAGTGAAGAAGCCTCTACCAACTGCGTCCCTGACCACCAAATGTTCTCAAACTCTGTGCCCTTGGAGGGAGCAGGACTCTTAAAAATACACATTCCCGTTCCGTTTGTCATGATGAAAAGTTTTAGGACATAGCACGTGATGGTTCCACAACAGTTAAATGTAGTTAATGCCACTGAATTGTACAAGTGAAAATAGTCAAAATGGTAAGTCTTAGAAGTCACATATACTTTACCACAATGCAAAAAAATATTAAATACATATTCCCAGGCCCTACCCTAGACCTGCCTCTCAGGGACCAGGGCCCGAGGAACATAACAGCAGTGGCCATATATCAAGGGCTGAATTACCTGGGCTGGGCCTTCAAGCTCAGGGCTTTACATACACTACACGGCTCATCCTGATGTGACTGTCATGGGTGTTATCATCATCCCCCTTCACGAGAGAGGTTAATTATGTGGCTTTGCCCAAGGACACAAGGGTGGAACCCAGGCATCTGGACTCTAGAGACCACCTGTGAACCAGAGTGGGGACTTCAGCCTCATTCCCTGCTGTGGCCTCATGCAGGGCCTGGCCACAGAGCCCCAGCTATTTGCACGAGGATCAGTGACTGAGGTGCGCACCCCATCCCTGTTAAGCACTTGGTCCAACTTCTTCCCCAGCTGTAGTCTGACACAGGCTGAGGATGGTTGACACACAGCACCCCCAACCCGGCCCCCCAGGGTCTGGCTCACTTGATGTCTTCTGTCTCAGCACCGTAGCAGCTCTCACAGCGATCAGGGTTCAAGGAGTCAGGGTCAAACACCTTTACCTCGACTTTCCCGAGCTCTAAGGGGAGGGCAGAGGTAGGGGCATCAGCTCGGAGCAGAAAGAGTGAAATCCGCACCCCTGATCCCTGCACAGGCCCTTTGGCCTGTGGCTTGGGAATAATAAAAGCCATAGTAATAGCTAATATTGGGGCATCTAGGTGGCTCAGTTGGTTTAGCAACTGCTTTTGGCTCCTGGGATTAAGCCCTGTGTCAGGCTTCCTGCTCAGAGGGGAGTCTGTTTCTCCCTCTCCCTTGCTCCTCCCCCTCACTTCGCTTTCAAAAAAATAAAATCTTAAAAAAAAATAGCTAATATTTATATGGTGCACACTATGTGTCATTCACTAAGCACTTCCACACATATATTATTTCCTTAAATAAGTACTAGTCATGAAACAGTAACAGCAAATGCTAAATGTTAGCTGACTATAGGTTGCTGTGCACAGAATGTCTCCTTTCACCCAGACGCAGACCCTATGAAGCTGGGGATTATCATCTGCATTATACTTGCAAAGGTACAGAGGCTCAGAGACAAGAAGTGGCTTTGTGACACAATAAGTGGCAGATTTCAGACCCAGTTCCGAAGCGTATGCCTTTAGCTACCTCTTGGTGGTGCTCCTCAGACCTCTCCACACCAACCCCCTGCCAGTAACTACATCCTCACTGCAGATTTCAATATTCAATACCCTGACCTCCTGACTTCCAACCGTCATTGTATCTTGTCATCTCATTATCATCCCCCTTCATTTCCACACACACACAGCTAGACCTTGTTATTTCCAATGACTGCAAACCTTCTACAATTCAATTTCAAGGATCCCAATCTCCAACTACTTACCCTTATTTTCCCAGCTCACTATCTCCAGTACCCAGAAACCAATTCTTTGACAACAGTGACACTATCACACCCGCATGCCCTCAATTCCCTCCTTATTTAAATTCCATGGTCCAAATGGGGAATGGACTATCTCTCTTCAATAGATGCTGCTAGGAAAACTGGATATTCATATGCAAAAAATGAAAACGGACCCCTATCTTACACAACTCACAAAAATTAACTTGAAATGATTAAAGACTTAAATGTAAGACTTGATACTGTAAAACTCCTAAAAGAAAATAAGGAAAAGAGCTCCTTGACATTGGTCTTGGCAATAATTTTTTGGTTATGACACCAAAAGTACAGATAACAAAAGCAAAAATAAACAAATGGAACTACATCAAAATGAAAAGGTTCTGCACATCAAAAGAAACAGTTAACAAAATGACAAGGCAACCAATGGAATACAAGAAAATATTCACAAATGATATATCTGATAAGGGGTTAACATCCAAAATATATAAGGAACTCCTACAGCTCAATAGCAAAACAAACAAACATGCAAGCAACCTAATTTAAAACGGGCAAAGGACCTGAATAGTCATTTTTCAAAAGAACATATACAAATGGCCAACAGATGAATGGAAAGGAGCTCTACATCATTAATCATCAGAGAAATGCAAATCAAAACCATAAGATACCACCCCGTTAGAATGGCTATTATAATAAATAAATAGGGCAGCCCCGGTGGCGCAGCGGTTTAGCGCCGCCTGCAGCCCAGGGTGTGATCCTGGAGACCCTGGATCGAGTCCCACGTCAGGCTCTCTGCATGGAGCCTGCTTCTCCCTCTGCCTGTGTCTTTGCCTCTCTCTCTCTCTGTGTCTCTATGAATACATAAATAAAATATTTTTAAAAATATATTAAAAATAATAATAATAATTAATTAATTAATTAATTAATTTATAAAAAAAAAACAAGAAGTAAGGGACGCCTGGGTGGCTCAGTATTGAACGTCTGCCTTCGGCTCAGGGCGTGATCCCAGGATCCAGGATCCAGTCCCACACTGGGCTCCCTGCAGGGAGCCTGCTTCTCCCTCTGCGTGTCTCTCATGAATAAATAAATAAATCTTCAAAAATAAATTTTTTTAACTTAAAAAAAAAAAAGAAATAATTAGTATTAGGGTGCCTGGCTGGCTCATTCAGTAGAAAATGTGATTCTTGATCTTGGGATTGTAAATTTGAGCCCCACATTAGGTATGGAGCCTACTTAAAAAAAAAACAAAAAACAAAAGATATAACTAGTATTGACAAAGATGTGGAGAAATGGGAACCCTTGTGCACTGTTGGTAGGAATGTAAATTGGTGCAGCCACTATGGAAAACAGTACAGAAGTTCCTTGAAAAATTAAAAAGAGAACTACCATATGTTCTAGCAATCTCACTTCTGGGTATGTATCTCCCACCCCCCCCCCCCCAAAAAAAATCCTATCTCACATAGGTATCTGCAGTCCCATGTTCTTTGCAGCATTATTTACAACACCCAAGACATGGAAACAATCTAAGTGTCCATCAGCAGATGAACAGATAAAGAAAATGTGTATACACACATAATGGAGTATCATTCAGCCATTAAAAAGAAGGAAATCCTGTTATTTGCAACAACATGGATAAACCTTGAGGACATACGCTAAGTGAAATAAAACAGAAAAAGACAACTTTATGCTGTCACTTATACGTGGATTCTAAAAAAGCCTAATTCATAGAAACCGAGAATAGAATGGTAGTTGCCAGGGGCTGGGAGGTAGGGGCTGGGATATGTTGGTCAAAGTGTACAAACTTCCAGTTATAAGATGAAATAAATTCTAGGATGCAATGTACAGGATGGTGACTATAGTTAACGATACTTTATTGTATACTTGAAAGTTGCTAAGAGAATAAATCTTAAATGTTCTCACCACACACAAAAAAAAGGTTAACTATGTGAAGTGATGGATGCGTCGGCTAACCATATTGTGGTAATCATTTCATAATATATATGTAATCGGATCATCACATGGTACACTTTAAATTTACAGTGTTACGTTTTTTTCTTTTTTTAAGTAGGCTCCAATGGGGCCTGAACCCATGACCCTGAGATCAAGACCTGAGCTGAGATCAAGAGTAGGACACTTAACCAACTGAGCCAGCCAGGTGCCCTCACAATGTTATATTTCAATTATATCTTGACAAAGCTGGATAATAAATTCCATGGTCCACTACTCTAATTCTTCTCTTGCACATAACCAGAACCCATCTGTTCCTCTCTCTGTGTTGTACAACCCTAGCAAAACCCAAGCCCTAGTTAAATTCAATTCTGTGCCTACTTGCCTGTGCCTCCCTTAAGACTGCCTGGCAATCTTACTTGATTTCGCTAATCAGCTCACTTGCCCATTCTCTGGGATGACTAATTTGTATCTTTTCCTCTCATCTTAGGCTTCCAAAATCCCTTTCCCTTTCTTCATTCTTAGCTAATGATCTTGCTCTCAATTTCCATGAAGAACAGAGAAGCAAGAGAACCCATTTCATCTCCCCACCAAATCCACTATGCCACCTGCATTCTCTGCCACCCCCCACACTTTCTCTGCTCTCTCTTATGGCAAAACTCCTGAAAGCGTTGTTTTTCCTCAATGTCTCTATTTCCTTTTCTGTTCTTTGATCAGATTTTCATCCTTAACAGTATCAAAACTATTCTTTTTAAAGTCTCCACTGGCCTCCATGTTGCCAATCACAATGGTCAACTCTTACTCCTTTTACTGGACTATCAGTGGTTTTTGACAGTTGCTTACCCTCTCTTCTCGAAACTCTTCCTCCACTTGGCTTTTGCAACATCTCTTGGTTCTCTTCTACCTTAATGGCTCTTAATCTTCCTTCCTGGATCCTCATTTCCTGACTTCTAAATATTGGAGGAGCTCAGGGTACAGTCTCTAGACCTCTCCTCTACTTACATTTACTCCCTATGTTTTCTCTTTTAGTCCAATGGCTTTAAATACCATCTGCATGCTGATAACTCCTATATTTATTTCTCCAGCCTTTCTCTAACGTCTAGACTGGTATATCTAACTGCCTCCTTAACATCATAAGGGTATAAAATGGGCATCCCTAACTTAATATGCCTCAAACATGAAATCTACCCCCAAATTCTCGTCCTTCCCTGTGGGACCAGTTCCCAAGAAGTCCCCAGTGACCACCACCTCCTGGTATTCACATCCTTATGTAGCCCTACCTCCCATAATGAATAGGGCTGATCTGTGTAACCATTTGTGTATTGCAGAAATGATGGTGTCCAAAGGTGTTCTAAGGTCACAAAAGAAGCTGTGATTTCTACTTTGTGCTCTCCCAGATCACATACAAAAGTAGAAGCCAGATGCCATGTTGTGAGGACATGCAAGTAGCTCTTCCTAGAGGTGCATGCGGTGAAGGCACTGAGGCATCTTGCCAATAGCCTTATGCATGAGCTCCCTTAGAAGCAGATCCTCCAGCCTTAGTCAAGCCTGCAAGATGACTGTAGCTCCAACAGCTTGATTGCAATCTCATGAGAGACCCTAAGCCAGAACCATCCAACCATATCACTTTTGAATTCCTAATCCACAGAAACTGAAAAAACAAATGTTTGTCCTATTAAGCCACTAATTTTGAGGGTAATTTGTTACACAGTAGCAGATATATAATACAACAAATTGTCTTTTTCTTCTCTGGTCATGCAAGTCAATCATTTGTTCAGGCCAAAAACCTTGGAATCAACCTTGACTCTGCTCTCTTATGCACAATATCCAATCCTACAGCAAATTTTCTGGTTTTACTGGTGTTCAAAATATATCTGTGAATAAACAACTGATAAAGCTCACAAAACAGCAATCCCTAAGGTATGAGAAATCATAGCTTTGAAGAGGGTTTTGCTATGGTGGGAAGCTGAGTTAATATAGGTGTTGTGCGGCCACCTAGAAGCAGGAAAGGAACCTAGGGTAAAGAGCCACTCTATACCAGGCATCATACATATATGACTTCATTTGATCTGGTAATTCAATGTGGTGGGTAGTATGGTTTATCACCACTTTACAGCTGAGGCCATAGACTGTAAGAGACAAAATTACATCTGAATTCAGGCAATCTAACTCAAGAATGTAAATTTAACCTGAAGGCATCCTGCATTCCAAAGGGGAAGAGCATTGAGGACTGAATTCAGCTAACGGATGGGGAAGCAAACACCCAGAGAAATGTGGGTCCATCTAGATGAGTTCTGCCAAGGCAAGAGCACATAAGACCCAACCTCAACCTTCTGTTACTCAACTGTGATGGGTAGGGACTGGAGACTGCTGAAGATGATAGCCAACTAGAGTACTCTACTCAATATACAGAGGCCAGAAGCTTGGATTTCAGGCCACTCTGATTCTTAATAACTGGGGTACCCTAAGCAAGCCACTTGACTTTCTGGGTCTTAGCCGCTTCATTTGTCAGTTGGTCGGCCACATCCCAGAAGGAAGGGCTTGGACATGACCAGCTCCGAGATCTAAGATCTGGCCTCCTCCCCACAGTTACCATGACGCTCGGCCTCTGAGCTCACGGGGATGCCATCCTTATCTAGCCGTTGCTTAAACAGGTTGTGTTCCACATCCAGCTGCTGTTCCCCAGCCACATCCATGGCATCGATGCTCAGATCTGGAAGCAGGAAGTCAGGGTAAGGTACTGGGAACCTTGGGGCAAGGGGGGAATCTGGGTTTTGGAGGGTAAGGGGATGCTGGGACTGTCTTGGGGCACCAATGGATTAGGGGAAGGAGGTTGTCCAGGGGTCGGGTCCAGAACCCAAGCTGGAGCTGTGCAGCTGGAAGCCCACCTGAGGACTTGCAACTCCCACCCCTGGTGGGTACTCACAGGCACAGGGCATGTGCGGAAAAAACACGTCGATGTTGATTTTCAGTTTATCTCCCCGTGACTTGTCCACGTAGAGTTCAGGATGCACCTGGAGCAGCACTACTTCAGTACAACTTGGCCCCATGCTTCTCCTTCCCTACTCTCCTCCCTAAAATGCCAAGCCCCGCCCACGCACTAGCCCCGCCCCTTACCTCAGTGGTGAGGTAATACTGCAGCTCGGACAGAAACAGTAGCAGCATGAGAAGGCCACTGACAATGGTCACTGCAGGGAAGGGAGCGAGGGTCAGAAGGGCCTCTGCTCACTCTCTCGAGCCCCCCATAGGCCGAACTGGGGCCGGGAGTCCCGGCCAGCCTCTCGGACACCTCTGTCCCCGCGACCCCGGCCCCACCGCGGCCTACCCGTGGCGCCCCCGCAGGTCTTGACCCGGAAGTCCTCCAGAGTCTTGGGGTAGGCATCGAACTGCTTGAGCTTCCCCAGCGCCTCCATGGGGACCAGCCGGAAAGGGGACGCCAGCCGGCCCGCCCCTGCAGCCTCCTGCTTCCGGCCCGGAGCTGGAGCCACGCCCCCCGCCCGCACGCAGGCGCAGCAACGCGCACGCTTGGCCCCACCCCTCGCTCGCCGTCGGCCCGGAGCCGCCCCGCCCACCAGTGTTGGGGGCTGCGGCGTCTAAACCCCGCGGTGGGTTCTGGTCCTGTGGTCGCGGCAGCCCTGTCCAGTGGACCCGGTGCCCGGAGGCGAGTCTGCGGGGCAGAAATAGTAGTAGCAGCATTCGCTTGCCTTGACCTGGGAGCTGCGCCAAGAGTTTCACATCAGACTCTTGGAACAACTTGGAACCTCCCAGAACAGCGCCTTTCAAAGTGTCCCCAGCCAGAAACCTCATCATCACCTGGGCACCTGCTTATAATGCGTTATTATTGGGCCGCACCACAGACCTGCTGAATCACACTCTAGGAGTGGCTCCCAGGTGATTCCCTGCAGTTTGGGAATCAGTGCTGTAGAAAGTAGGTGTGACTTTTATCTCCATTTTCTGAAAGAGAAACTGCCCTGTAGAAGCAAGAAGTAAGTTTCCCTAGATCACAGCCAGTTAATGGCAGGCCCTGATTCCGGCCATTTCTTCTGGACCTCAAAATACCCCGGGTGCCAGGGCCTGTTGGGTTGATTGTACTCGAACAGCCTCTCAGTGGTTCTGGCTCATGAAGCTGCTTGGCTCAGATCATTTCAGTGATGTAAGACCAGAACTTTGATAAAAGGTGGCACAGGGGACTGTGATAGTCTGTAGGAGAAAGGGACTTGCTGGGTTAGGGAAGGCTTCCAGGAAGAGGAGGAGGGACCCCTGTGGGTGCCCTGTGGCTCTGACTCAGGAGAAGCTGAGCAATGTCTAGAGTCCTCCTTCTGCCCTCAGGCTGCAGTTTGCTAGGGAAGTGCAGAAAGAAAACAAGCTCCTGTTAGCTGGAAACTGACAATATGCCTAGGGCTGTAATCCTTTCTACCCTCAGAACAACCCTGGAGGGTAGGTGCTATTTCAAACCTCACTCTTAGATGAGGAAGCCATGGAGTGAACTGACTTTGCTTGCCTAAGATTAATAGGTTCCAAGCCTGGTTTTTCTAGCTCCAGAGCCTGGGTCTTTCTGCGCATTAGCTACCGCCACCAAGTGTGAGTGACGTGCATTCTCGGGTGAAGTCCCAGAGACGTGAGCAGAAATCGTCCCCTGCTCTCTGGCCTGTGCCTATTTTGTGCTCTTCCTAACCCTCTCTACTCAGTGGGGCTCCAGGTAAATGATGCTCATTCACTCCTTCAACACATATTTATTGAGCTCTTCCTGTTTCCCAGCTCTTCCCTGGGTTATGGGAATACAATGGTGAATAAGACAGACTGGGCTCATGCCTACTCTCAAGGAACTTTCAGTGTGGGTTAGAAAGAGGTATACAAGAAGTATATACATTCGACTTAAAAATGGTTAAGATGGTAAAATTTATGTTATGTGTATTTTACAACATAAACAATTGGAAAAAATAAAAAGCAAGGGCACCTGAGTGGCTCAGTTGGTTAAGCATCTAACTCTTGATCTCAGCTCAGGTCTTGATCTCAGGGTTGTGTGTTCAAGCCCTGTGTTGGGCTCCCCACAGGGCATGTAATTTACTAGAAAGAAAGAAAAAACTGAAAAGCAGAATGTGCCTTGTACTGTTAAGCAAATAATCAGGGAACTGTAACAATGACAACTGGGACAAGGGACTTTCTGTTTTAGGAATTCCAGAATTAAAAAAAAAAAAAAAAAGGAATTCCAGAATTAGATGGTCCTTCCCTTTCCAGACTTCTTTTAGGTGGCCATGACAGGAGACCAAGACGCTGAATAGTTAGAGATTGCACTCTTCATAATGTCAGGCTTTATACTCCCGCTTCAACCTTCTCCATCAAGGTGGGATCCATCAACCTTTGGAGCAGGTGGGGCCTGCACAAGACGGCTTCACTGTGCACGTGGGGCAGCCAGCAGAGGGGGTCACTGGCCCCGGTTGCTGCAGCCTACAAAGCCCAACGGGAGAAGAGGAAGATTTCAGTCTCTTTCGTTGGTTTCTTCTGCCCTGTCATAGTCTTCTTTCACCTTATTTTCACACTGATGAATGAACTTTTCCTAATTGTTAAAGAAATAAATGCATTTGGGGCACCTGGGTGGCTCAGTGGTTAAGTGTCTGCCTTCTGCTCACATTGTGATCCTGGGGTTCTGGGATGGAGTCCTGCATCCAGCTCCCCGTGGGGAGGCTGCATCTCCCTCTGCCTGTGTCTCTGCCTCTCTGTGTGTCTCTCATGAATAAATAAGTAAGTAAGTAAGTAAGTAAATAAATAAATAAATAAATAAAATCTTAAAAAAAAAAAGGAAAGAAATGCATTTGCAGATGTTACATATTCTCCTTTCCCAGTGCAGATGGACCATTTTTCTCTTGGGAGAAATATGGAGACCTCAGTGTATCTGGATTAAACACAATAGTCACAGTGTAGAAATCCCACTGCTTCCCCTGAGAAGGAAGACTCAGAACACAGCTGTGTCAGTGGGGCTCAGAGTCCAATTAGGAGAGCTTACAGACTTTAATAATATTGAGGTCAGAGAGTGGACCTCAAGATGAGTGACATTTAAAATGAGACTTGAGGGCAGCCGGGGTGGCTCAGTGGGTTAGCGCCGACTTCAGTCCAGGTGTGATCCTGGAGACCCGGGATCGAGTCCCACGTCAGGCTCCCTGCGTGGAGCCTGCTTCTCCCTCTGCCTGTGTCTCTGCTCTCATGAATAAATAAATAAGATCTTTAAAAAAATAAATAAAATGAGACTTGAAGAAAAGGAAGGAACAGAGAGATGAAGTACTAAGCGGGAGGGAGTAATGTGTTCTAGGAAGAGGAATTACAAGTGCAAAGTTCCTGGGACAAGATAGAACTTAAAGTTCTAGAAACAAAGAAAAAGCAGAATGCCTGGAAGATGTGAGAAGTGAGGATTTTGGATTTTATTCTGCATGCAATGGGATGCCATTTTAAGCGTTTAAGCAGGAAATCAACTTAAGGTCATGCCAGTTGCTAGGTGAAGAATGGATGAGGGATGGATAGAACAGAAGTAGATATACCAGTTAGGATGCTACTGCAGGCTGTGGAAGGAAATATAAGTTTCCTCTTTAGAAAATATAAGCAGGGATCCCTGGGTGGCGCAGCGGTTTGGCGCCTGCCTTTGGCCCGGGGCGCGATCCTGGAGACCTGGGATCGAATCCCACATCGGGCTCCCTGCGGGGAGCCTGCTTCTCCCTCTCCCTCTGCCTGTGTCTCTGCCTCTCTGTCTCTCTCTGTGTGACTATCATGAATAAATTAAAAAAAATAAAAATAAAATAAATAAATAAAAAGAAAATATAAGCAAAAATATAATTAGAATATGAGCTTCCATTTTAATAAAGGAATCTTTTATTTCTGTAAAATACTTTTCTGGCTAGCTCTGTTGAGCTAAGACAGTGGTTCTTTGGGATGCTTGGGTGGCTCAGTGGTTGAGCATCTGCCTTTGGCTCAGGGCATGATCCCAGATTCCCAGGATGGAGTCTCACGTTGGGCTCCTTGCATGGAGCCTGCTTCTCCTCCCTCGTCCTGTGTCTCTGCTGCTCTTTCTGTGTCTCTCATAAATAAATTAAAAAATCTTAAAAAAGAAATTAAGGCAGTGGTTCTTAAAGTCTGGTCCTCTGAACCAAAAGCATTGCTACCACCTGAAAACTTGTTAGAAATGCAAATTCTCAGGCATACCCCAGAAAAACTAATTCAGAACCTCTGGGGATGAGGCTCAGCAGTTTGTGTTTTTATTAAGCTTTCCAGGTGATTCTGAGGCATGCTCTTGTTTAAAAAGCACTGGGCTAAGAAAATATGAAGCAAATACTTTTAATGTGTACTGTGGTGCAACCCGCATAAGGAAGGATCTTCTTTCAGTATTTGTAAAACATTATTTAATTACATGAATCATGAAATAATGACTAGTAAGCAAGCTAATTATAAAGGTTGTAGTTCTAATAAAATAATATGTAGACTTAATCCTGGAAACCTTCCGGCTGAGAAACATCTTGAAATGCTAAAAAACAATTATCTCTTGGAACAGATAGCTGACTCATGAAAAAGTAAGAGAAATCCCCAGGGGCTAGAAGTGAAAGAGTTGAAAAAAGCAGTAAGCTTGTGAGCTGACTTTGTGACTCTGGGATAGGATGAGGAGAGGTGGCTAATGGACCTGGGGTGTCAGTAATCTACAAGTTTGGGGTTTCTTTCTTCCTTCTCTCATTCTTAGCATATAATAATTCATAGTAACATAGATATTTACAGCTCACAAATCACTTTCATATAAAAGATCTTATAGCCTGGAAAGTAATGTGTTGGTAGCTATAATGTGGTAAGTGCTACATTAATTTAGCAAGGCTTTGGAAGGCAGTGACTTTTTTTATTGGAATCAAATAGATGGGAGGAGAATGGTTTCATAAAGTATTTTTTAGTCAGTGTGGCCTGAACTCCCCATGACCATATTGTATTGTCTTATAATCATTGTCAAAAAATAATGGGCGATGTCTTTTTTTGGGTATTGGCTATTAATGCCTATATAGGTAAAGGAGATGATACCTCCAGGCCTCAATAAAAAGGTGGCTTCTTGGAACGCCTGGGTGGCTCAGCGGTTGAGCATCTGCCTTCCACTCAGGGCATGATCTCGGGTCCGGGGATTGAGTCCCACATTGGGCTCCCTTCAAGGAGTCTGCTTCTCCCTCTATCTGTGTCTCTGCCTTGCTCTCTGTATCTCTCGTGAATAAATAAATAAAATCTTTTTAAAAAATGGCTTCTTAACAGAGCTAGGCCCATAGAAAAAGGGTAGGCCAGAAAAAAACAAAACGAAGTATACACTTGTGCAGGAAGAGAAAGAGAATGCTTGAGAGTATCTCAACTTGTGTCTTTGATAAAAACAAATCATTGCTGGGACATAGTAATCACAGGCCTGTCTTCATAAAAGTTTGGAGTTTGGATTTATATTCTTTGCTTAGTCTAGAAGCTCCAAAGTGGAGAAATTAAGTAACAATCGAGGGTGCCTGGCAGAAGCACACATGAAACTTCTCTGAGGAAACACAACTCAACCTAAGGCACATAGCATTCTCAAGGAGAAAACTCTGCTCCGGATGAGTACCTGATCTAATCTCCCAAAATGCATGAGGACAATTCCTCATGAACAAGAGTCAATAGACACCATCATCAGCATCATACTTCTGTGAACTTGAGATAATGGATTTTTCAGATAAAAACTATGTTTTTCTTTAAGATTTTATTTATTTGGGAGATAAAGAGAATGAGCATGTGAGCCTGAGCAGGAAAAGGGGCAGAGGGAAAGGGGGAAGCCAACCTTGCATTGAGCGTGGAGCCCAATGCAGGGCCCATCCCAGGACCCTGAAATCATGATCCCAGCCCAAGTTAGATGCTTAATGAACTGAGCCACTCGGGTGCCCTGATAAAAACTATGTTTGTAATGATTAACAACATTTAAGAAACAATGAAGATGTAAAAATGATACCACACCAAGAAGAGTTGAAAATAAATTGAAATTTGGGTGCTTCAGTAGCTCTGTTGTTTGAGTGTCTGACTCGTGATTTCAGCTCAGGTCATGATCTCAGGATTGTGAGATTGAGCCCCACATCAGGTTCCATGTTGGATGTGGATCCTACTTAAGATTCTCTTTCTCCCTCTGTTCCTCTCTCACTTCTCTAAAAAAAGAAGGAGGAAGGAAGGAAGAAAGGAAGGAAGGAAGGAAGGAAGGAAGGAAGGAAGGAAGGAAGAAAGAAAAGGAAGAAAGAAAGAAGAAAGAAAGAAAGAAAGAAAGAAAGAAAGAAAGAAAGAAAGAAAGAAAGAGAAAGATTAAAAATTTTAAAAATTTCTAGAAATGAAAAATATAGTAATTTAATTTAAAAAATCAGGGGGAGGGTTAAACAGCCAATTAGACACAGTCAAAGAGAGGAATATTGAACTTGAAAGAGCTAAATATAATATAGAGAAATAAAATCATAACTATAAAAGAGAGATTCAGAATGAAGAAATTAATATCTCACTAATAAGAGTTCCAGTAGGAGAAAGTAGCAAGAAGGAAGGAGAGGCAATATTTGAAAGGTATGGATAAGAATTAGCCAGAATTAATGATAGGCATGAGTTCTAATATTTGGCAAGCTTGAATCTATTCAAATAGAGTAAATAAGCATATGTCTACATCTAAACATCAGAATACCAAAAACAGAGGAAGTGTTAAGATCTGGGGAAAAAAATGGATACTGACTTCACGAAAGTATCATATTATTCACTCTAGTGTGGTTAATTTTATTATTCAATCTAGTATCCTTGACACATTTTTTTAAAGATTTTATTTATTTATTTGAGAAACAGAGAGAGGCAGAGACACAGGCAGAGGGAGAAGCAGGCTCCATGCCAGGAACCCGACCCTGGGTCCCCAGGATCACACCCCGGGCCGAAGGCAGCGCTAAACCGCTGAGCCATCTGGGGGGCCCTCCTTGACATATTTTATAATAATAGAAGAGAAAAATTAACAAGGACTCAAGAACATATTGGTTAAGGGATGGGGCCTCCAAAATAACTGAGGAGCTCAGTAAATCCTCTCCTTAAAAAGGAATGATAAGACTATGTAAAATTGTCATAGACAGTCACTTCAGGACTCTAGAAATTGACCAAAAGGCATACATCATATTGAGAAGCATTCATTCAAGAAAAACTACCAAACCTTCATGTCATTTTACCCAGGGGCTTGTCCAATCTTCCTCACTCAGTTCTGTGGTGAGTCCTAATGGGGCAGGGAACTTTGTGAGGAGTAGGAACTTTGTCCTTAGAAGGAGCCGATTGGATTTGGAGCAGAGCTTAGAAAACACTTGCCCATGGACATTGTTGAAAACAATAGCAATCTAGTGGCAAACAATCAAGGCAAGCCAACACTGCAGCTAGGCTGAAGTTATGATACTAGTGGGGACAAGCAATAAAATGGCACGCCTGCCAGACATTTAGCAGAGAGATCTGGGAACAAGATAGCCACAGTGAGCCTTGATAAGCTTTCACACAGCCCTGGTGGTCTGAAAGGCTGCACACTTGCACGAGACTTTACACATGCTCACGAGAGCTTAGAGAGCATCCTAGCTATCTAGTCATCCCTGACTGAATGTGAGGCCCAAGCAGGCAGAAAGTAAAAGGCGGGTAAATCTGTAAACTGCTTGAATTTTCAGCATGTTTCCAAAACCACAGAGAGCTCCATTGGTATAGACTAGAAGTGTTATTGGCTCAAGATGCTTAATTAAGTGTAACCTAGATAAATAAAATGTGGCATATCCACACAATGGAATATTAGTTGTCCAAACAAAACAAAACAAAAGAAACTAACTCCTGGTACCTGCTATAATATAAACCTCAAAAACATTATGCTAGAAAAAGAAGTCAGATACAAGAAACTACAAAATGTATGATCCCATTTATATGAGATGATCAAACAAGGCAAATCTTTTTCTCTTTTTAAAAAAACATTTAATTTATTCATGAGAGACACACACACACACAGAGAGAGAGAGAGAGAGAGAGAGAGAGAGAGAGAGAGGCAGAGACACAGGCAGAAGCAGGCTCCATGCAGGGAGCCCAAGGTGGGACTCAATCCTGGGTCTCCAGGATCACATCCTGGGCCAAAGGCAGCACTAAACCACTGAGCCACCGGGGCTGCCCAAACAAGGCAAATCTATAGAGGAAGTAGGTTTGAGTTGCTTGGAATGAGGAGAGAGATTGATGGTAAATGTGAATGAGGGGTCTCTGATGGGAACATTCGAAACTGGTTTGTGGTGATGCTTACATAACTACAAATTTACTAAAAAAAATCATTGAATTTAAAATGTGTGATTTTTTTTGACATGCAAATTGTGCCTCAACAAAGTTGTCAAAAAGAAAAGCAAGGCTAATATTTTAAGATGTTTTAATTTTTAAAAACTCCTACCTTACCAGAGGCTGGAGAAGATGAAAATAGGACTTGATTGCTTACCGGGAATGGAGCTGCCTCTTGTGGGGATGAATATGTTCCGGAACTAGATGGAGATGGTAGCTGCATAGTACTGCACAATGTACTGTCACTGAATTCTACACTTTAAAATGGTTGGAAAGGTAATTTCTGAGTGTTTTACAATAATAAAAAACAATAATACAATAATACAATAATAAATAAAATAATAAAATATATCACTTGATATGAAGGAAACTGCAATAAAGCTTACTATACATTTTTTTCTAGAGGATTTTTAAAACCTTTTTATTTTGAGGGGTGCCTGGGTGGCACAGTCTGTTGAGCATCCCACGCTTGGTTCTGACTCAGATCATGGCCTCAGGATTGTGAGGTTGAGCCCGAGTCAAGCTTTGGGCTCTGCACTCAGTGAAGAGTCTGCTTGAGATTCTTTTCTCTCTCTCCTTGTACTTCTCCCCGTTCTCTGTCTCTGTCTCTCCAAAATACGTAAATAAATCTTTAAAAAACAAAACACAACACAACTTTTTGTTTTTAAATAACTATAGGCACATAAGAAATTGCAAAAATAGTAAGGAGAGGTCCTATGTACCCGGTTTCCCCTAATGGTAGCATCTTATATAGTAGCAACAGGACATTGTCCAAACCAGGAAATTGGCATTGGCACAGCACAATTAATTAAAGTATAGACCTTACTCAGTTTTTTTTTGTGAATTGTTTTAAAAGCTATAAAATACCCAGCTGGGGTGCCTGGGTGGCTCAGTAGTTGAGTGTCTGCCTTTGGCTCAGGTCATGATCCTGGGGTCCAGGGATCAAGTCCTGCATCAGGTCCCTGCATGGAGCCTGCTTCTCCCTCTGCCCATGTCTCTGCCTCTCTCTGCGTGTCTCTCATGAATAAATAATAAAATCTTAACAAAAAAGGGGGGGTGGTGGTAGTGGAAATGAAGAAGGTGGTATGGAGACAGAAACAAATGGATGGAAAATGGTTTTGGAAATCACAAGAGAAGGAGAAATCCAGGAGAGCCCATAGGTTTCTGGCTCGAGCCACTTGGTGACAGGTGGGACATTTACCGAGATGGAGAAGTCTTGGGAAGGAATTGGCTTACAGGGAAAATCCTGAGTTAGGAGAGGTCTCTGAGACATCTAAGGGTAAGTCCATAAGGCTGTTGGGTATGAGGTCTGGAGAATAGAAGAGAGATCTGAGCCTAGTTACACGTTTGGAGAGAGGGGCATCACACAGACACTAATTAGTCTCTCAGTTCCCTCTCATCTCTGCTCATGTATCCCACAAATATTTATTAAATGATTCTCAGTCTTAGGGATGCAGAGCTAAAAAAGACAGTCAAGTTCCATCTCTGCCCTCATGCAGACTGCTGGTATATCGCAGACAGGACTGGGTAGCGGCTCTGCCCAGGCAGGCTACAGAAGGGAGGTCACAATGTATACTTTATGATGAGATCTGTGGTATGATTGGTGGCATGGGGGACCACACTGAGAGCTAATCCTTCCTCCTGATGGAGGATACGGGACCCACCATATGTTATCTCTCTGCACTTGCACTTTCCATCCCAGGGCCAGCTAGGTCCTCTCTGGAGGTGAGCAAATGGGCAGGGAGGCAGGAGGTATGATGTGGTGGGTTGGGGGGCCATAGGGGCCAAAGGGACAGAGAGAGCCTAGGGCCTCAGTTTCTCCTCCTTCTCAATCCCAGGTAGAGAAGTCAGTCTGCTGTCTGCCCCAGGACATGAAGCACTTGTGGCAGATTTTTGTCCTGTGGGTCTTCTGGGTACTCATCATGTGGCTGATGGCACCCTGCCTGGATCCCAAACCTGAATCGCCACCCCAGGGAAAACTGATGGCCTTGGTACCACGGCATTGCAACTGCCCTTGGCTCAAATTCAGGAGAAGTGGCTGCCCATCCGAGACACTAAACGCCTCCCTCTGCTACCACAGAGTTGGAGAACGGAACCGATTTGCTACCTGCTATGAGAAGGCCCTGGAGCACCTGATGGGGGCAACAGAATCCATGACCCCTGATACTGTACTCTGTTGGTTGGTCAGTGGCCAACCCTGGCCCCAGTCCCACCCCTGGTCCTTCCAAGGCCCAGCCCATGTCCCACTTTCTCACCCAGCCCCTGCCCTCGGCCCTGGTTTAGCGCACCTCTCCTCCTCATGGCCTCAAACCCTGACCACCAGTATAAGGGTCTCACCCTACAGGTCTGCTTTCTTTCCACTAGAGCCGATACCCAGCTCCCAGCCCCCAGTCTTCTTTCTGCTGTTTCCAGGGCATGAACTCAGCAAGTGGCCTTGGCAAAATGTGGGAAAAGCTGTTCAAGGTGATTCCCAGGCCCTCAGCGAGCCATTTCCATATCTACTGTGGGACTTGTGCTTTGATGGGGCACTCACAGACCCTGTGGGGCCCTGGCCTTACCAGCAACGTCCACCAACCCACTGCAGCCTTCGGGTGGGTGCCAGGAGAGGGCAGGGCCTGGGAAGGGCGTGGCTGCCCTCAGAGCTCTGCCAGTTTCTGCCCTCCTTCCCAGGATGAACGAGGGCTGTGTCCAGGGCTTCGAGACAGTGGGGAACCAAGCCACGGGACACTTCATCCATCCCGGGAACGCCAGCAACCAGGGCTCCTGGAGAAAGCTGCTGCTGCTGCTGCTGCAATTTCCTGGTCTGGTGTGGACTTCAGATGCTCCGCTTGAGGAGGTGATGGTCCGGGAACCCAGATATTCTTAGCACCGGAGTGAGGGGCGGTCACTGCAGGGAGGACAGAGAGGCTCCTGGCAGAACCTTCCCAGGTTCTCAGTCTGCCAAGACTCCCCCACCTCCCAATTCTCTTAGATTTTGGAGGGTGGTCCAGTGCCCTCGTGAAATGGAAGACCACAAAGACCAAGTAAGGGGACGGGAGGGAGGAAGATGCGGCTGTGGACTGCCGTGCGAAGGGGCCCAGGTCAGCCCCCTCCTGTCTTCCCCACCTCCTGGTGATCAGCCTTACCTTCCTCAGGTATAACCAGGGCAACTGGCTGAATGATCAGGGTCAGTATGCTTCTGTGGGGCTCGTGGCTCTCTTCTGTACACCTGTGACCAGGTTAGGAAAGGTTCTTGTCCATTTCTCACACAAGATTTCTCTCCTTCAGGCCTTCAACACAGAGTCTAAAAATTTCAAGACCCTGCATCATCTCCCAGGCTCACACACTGGGCTTCTTGGTGTCCCCCAAAACATACCAGCTACCTTCTGCTTTCTCACACACTGCTGCTTCTGCCTGGAATGCCTTTCCCTTGTTTCCCTGGGGAGTCCTCTTTTCCTCCAATATGATGAGGAGCAGCTAGTTGATGCTCTCCTTGCCGGGCTCTGGGATCACACTGTGTGTTCAGTGTGTGTCTTCCCTGGGGAAGGTGAGCTCTGTTCTCCTCCCAGCTCCAGGAGGCAGGCTGTCACACTTGATGCTGAGTGAGGGCAGTGGGGACAAAGGCACGAATCAGCCTGCTGACACATTATATTCCTCTCTCATTCACCAGGATGCCTGCTTCAGATTTGGATCAGAAAAGCAAGAAGAGGGATGCCAAGACTGGGAGGGTGTTAATTGGACTAAGAGCACCAAGGAGATTCTATGTGCAGCACGGAAGCAGGAATGGAAGTCAGCTACGGTGTGGCGGGTGAACTCACTGTCCACACCCGACACCGACCAGAGTCCCCACAAGTCCTAGTCCTTTGAGCGTCAAGGCAGGTTCTTGGGACAGTGGTGTTGGCGGCAGCAGCAGGACCATGAGGACTTTCAGGGGTCAAAAGCAAGAGGAAATTTTATGGAGACCAGTCAGTCTAGTGCTGAATAAAATTTTCGTCGGATCTGTTGCCTACAAGGACAGGGTAAGGAGACGAAGAGCCAAACTTGATTTCCAGATCTCAGGGGCAGTATTTATGTTACTTTCTCTGCTTGACCCTGGATCATGCAGGTGGTGTAGATTTAGACCCAATCTCACACAAAATGCAAGGCCAGACAGAGTTCTTGGGGGAAGCTCTTTTCCCATCTGAGGAAAGAGTTGTATAAGCCTTTGTATTTCATCCTGTACTGGGGGTGGATTTTTTTCTAGCTTAGCTTTTCACCAAAGGTTCAGCTCCTTGAGGTTCCTAGTGTTTTACAGTGACCTCTGTTCCTCCTCTGCCTCCCCTGGGCTCAAAGTCCTCAGCCCCCATAGGCATTAAACTCCTAAGTTCCTGGACAAGCACTCAGGCAGCTAGAGCACTCCTTGTGCTGTTTTTCAGGGGACTTCCTGTTTTATTTGGGCCTCTGCTCTGTGTTTAAAATAATTCTTGCTAAAAAAAAAAAAAAAAAAAAAAATTCTTGCTAAAATAATATATGCACTTGTAAATTTTTCAATTAACTCAGGAAGGATACACAAGACATTAGGGATGGTAGTTGCTGCTGGTAGTTGCCAGATATAAACTGTCTCTGGAAAATAAGTGGGGGAAAAGATGGGGATGGATTTTCTTTTCTTTCTTTACTTTTCTAATGATTTTGGATTTTCTTTTAATTCACTTTTTGTACCTTTTGGACTATGTGTCATGGACCCATAATACACATTAAAAAATAAATACAACTAAAAAAATTTACTATTTTTAAAAATATTTATTTATTTATTCATGAAAGAGAGAGAGAGAGGCAGAGACACAGGCAGAGGGAGAAGCAGGCTCCATGCAGGGAGCCCGACATGGGACTTGGTCCCGGGTCTCCAGAATCATGCCCTGGGCTGAAGGCAGCGCTAAACCACTGGGCCACGGGGGCTGCCCAACTGAAACAAAAATTAACACTAAAAGGGCAACAGGGTAGCTCAGCTGGTTGAGCATCCAACTCTTGATTTCAGCTCAGGTCATGATCTCAGGGTCGTGAGATTGAGCCCCATGTTGTGTGTATGGGGGGGGGGTCCCCACTCAGCAGGGAGTCTGCTTCTCTCCTTCTCACCCTGCCCCTACTCTCTAAAAATAAATAAGTAAGTAAGTAAATAAATAATAAAATCTTTTTGAAAATTTAGTTACTATATTTTGACCAGGGGTTCTGGATTTTTGTAGCAGGAGAGTTTTCAGGTTATCTTTTCATTTACTATTTTGCTAGAACTGGAGCCCAAACTAAGTCTTCATAGCTCTCCTGCAGTGAGTATGAGTGAGCTGGGTGAGTATGTGGTAAGTTTGATGATTCCTCAGAAAGTTAAACAAATAATTACCATAGGAGCCAGCAGTTCTACTTTTAGGAAAATACCCAAGAGAAATGAAAACATATGTCCACACAGAAACTGGTACACAAATATTTAGCAGCATTATTCACAATAGCAAAAAGGCGGAAACAACCCAAATGTCTAGTGGTGAATGAATGGGTAAACAAATTGTGGTACGTCCATACACTGTGATATTATTCAGCTATCAAAAGGAGCAAAGTATTAATACATGCTACAGGAGCACCTGGGTGTCTCAGTCAGTTAGGCATATGCCTCAGCTCAGGTCATGATCTCAGGGTCCTGGGATCAAGCCCCCAGTCGGGTTCCCTGTTCAGCAAGGAGTCTGCTTGTCCCTCTCCCTCTGCCTCCCCGACTGGTACTCTCTTTCAAATAAATAAATAAATAAATAAATAAATAAATAAATAAATAAATATTTTTTTTTAGAGTGGTTATTTTTTTAATAAGATTTATTTATTCATTCAGAGAGAGCGAAGAGAGAGGCAGAGACACAGGCAGAGGGAGAAGCAGGCTCCCCGCAGGAAGCCCGACGTGGGACTCGATCCCGCGTCTCCAGGATCACACCCCGGGCTGCAGGCGGCGCTAAACCGCTGTGCCACCTGGGCTGCCCTTTAAAAAAAATAATACACGCTACATCTTAGAAGAACTACAAAAACATTATGCTAAGTGAAAGAAGCCAGACACAAAAGATCACATATTGTATGATTCCTTTTATATGATATATATGGGATAGGAAAAGCCACAGAAAAAGAAAGCAGATTAATGGTTACCAGGGGTTGGGGACAGGAGGCAACAGCGAGTGATGATTTAATGGGAACATGGTGTTTTTAAGGGAAGTTGAAAAAAATCTTTTTTTAAATTTAATTTATTAATGAGAGAGAGAGAGAGAGCACGCAGCAGAGACATAGGCAGAGGGAGAAGCAGGCTCCACGCTGGGAGCCTGACACGGGACTCGATCTCGGGTCTCCAGGATCCCGCCCTGGGCTGAAGGCAGCGCTGAACCTCTGAGCCACCCGGGCTGCCCTGAGCCACCTGGGCTGCCCAAAAAAAAGTCTTGAAAATAGAGCTGGTGGCTGGCTACAGAACATTGTGAGTACATTAAATGCCACTGAATTGCATACCTGAATAGTTCATTGTGTTATGTGTGTTCTGTGAATTTCACTTCGATAAAAAAAGCAGTTGCATAAAAATGCATATCACGTGATTACATCTAATGTTAAAAAATATACACAATTAAATAATATACTGCTTAGATACACAATGATGTAGTAAAAATAAAATGCCAAGGGAATGATAAATACAAATTTCTCCGTACTGTTAACATCTGGCAGGGAAGAAGGAGCATCAAGGTCTTCAGTGATTAAGATAGGTGCATGGGGGACACCTGGAGAACCTGGGTGGCTCAGTCAGTTAAGCAGAAAGCTCTTGATTTTGGCTCAAGTCATGATCTCAGTCATGAGATGGAGCTCCACGTCAGGGCTCTGCACTCGGTGGGGTGCAGAGATTCTCCTCTCCCTCTCTCCCTGCCCCTCCCCACCTCAAATAGATAAATCAGTCTTAAAAAAAACAACAACAACAACAACAACAAAAAAAAAACAACAGGTACATGGATATTTGTTTTCTTTTATATTCTTTTATATGTATTTAATATTTTAATACAATTTAAAGACATAATAAGGAAGGAAAACCTGTCACATGCTGTAACATGGACGAGCCTTGAGGACATTAGGCTAAGTGAAAGAAACCAGACACAAAAGACAATTAATACATGATTCCTCTCTCATAGGAACAGAAAGTATAATGGTAGTTTCCAGAGGCTGAGATGGAGGGGAAGGGGAAGTTATTGTTCAATAAGAGTTTCAATTTGGCAAGGTGAAAAGTTCTGGAGATCTCTTTCAAAATGTAAATATACTTAACTGCCCACTTAAAAATGGTTTATTTTTTTTTAATTTTTTAAAATTTATTTATGATAGTCACACAGAGAGAGAGAGAGAGAGGCAGAGACACAGGCAGAGGGAGAAGCAGGCTCCATGCACTGAGAGCCCGACTTGGGATTCCATCCCGGGTCTCCAGGATCATGCCCTGGGCCAAAGGCAGGCGCCAAACCGCTGCGCCACCCAGGGATCCCTTAAAAATGGTTTAGATGGTAAATTTTATGTTGTTTACTTTTTACCACAACCAAAAATTTATAGTAATTAGAATTTAATTTTAGACACGTGGAAGAACTGTTGACAAGTTCAGGTATGCATGAACTCACTAAAAAAGTTGCAAAAATTTTTTAAAAAGTTGCATGCTAGGGTAATAGTGTTCTAGCTATAATTGTAATCATTTGTCAAAGGCAACAAGTAAATATAAAACAAGTGGAACTATATCAAACTAAAAATCTTCTTCTGCCCGGCAAAGGAAACCATCAACAAAATGAAAAGGTATACTACAGGAGACAATATTTGCAAATCCTATATCTGATAAGGGATTAATTAACATTCAAAATATATAAAGAACTCCTACAACTCAATAGCAAAAAAAAAAAAAAAAAAAAAAAAAAAAGGAAAGAAAGAACAATCTAATTGAAAAATGGGCAGAGGGCAGCCCGGGTGGCTCAGCGGTTTAGCACTGCCTTCAGCCCAGGGCGTGATCCTGGAGACCCGGGATCGAGTCCCACATGGGGCTCCCTGCATGGAGTCTGCTTCTCCCTCTGCCTGTGTCTCTGCCCCTCTCTCTGTGTGTGTGTCTCTCATGAATAAATAAATAAAATTATAAAAAGAAAAGAAAAATGGGCAGAGAAACTGAATAGATGAGTTTTTAAAATTATTTAGGTATTTATTTATTAAATATTTTATTTATTTGAGAGAGAGAAAGAGCACAGGCAGAGAGCCCCACATGAGGCTTGATCCCAGGACCCTGGGATCATGACCTAAGGCGAAGGCAGATGCCTAACCAACTGAGCCACCCAGGTGCCCCAAGATTTTATTTATTTGAGAGTGAGAGAAAGCAGGTGTACAGGAGGAGGGGAAGAGAAGAGGGACAAGCAGACTCCCCACTGAGTGAGGAGCCTGATACGGGCCTTTATCCCAGGACCCAAGATCATGACCTGAGCCAAAGTCAGACACTTAATTGACTGAGCCACCCAGGCACCCTGAATAGACAGTTTTCCAAAGAAGATCTGCAAAAAAAAAATGGTCAACAGGGGCACCTTGGTGGCTCAGTCAGTTAAGCTTTTGCTTTTGGCTCCAGTTATAATCCCAGGGTCCCAGGATTGAGCCCTGCATCAGGATCCTTGCTCAACGAGGAGTCTGCTTCTTCCTCCCTCTCTCTGTCCCACACCCCCACCCCCACAGCTTGTGCTTTCTCTCTAGCTTTGCTCTCTGTCAAATAAATAAATAAAATCTGTAAACAAAACAAAAACAAAAAATGGTCAACACGTACATAAAAATGCTCAACATCACTCAACATCAGGAAAATGCAAATCAGAACCACAGTGAGATATCCCCTCACACCTGTCAGAATGGCCATCACCGACATGGTACTATAATACCAAATATTGTATAGTTGAAAAGTGCTAAGAGAATAGATTTTAAAAGTCTTCATCACAAGGGACGCCTGGGTGGCTCAAGCATCTGCTCCTGATTCCAGGGTCCTAGGGTCTAGTCCCCCCCCATCAGGCTCCTCACAGGGAGCCTGCTTCTCCCTCTGCCTATGTCTCTGCCTCTCTCTCTGTGTCTCTCATGAATAAATAAATATATTTTTAAAAATCTTCATCATGAGAAAAAAATTGTAACCATTTGAGATGATAGATGTTAATAAAATTTATTGTGGTAATTATTTCACAATATAGACATATATTACATCATTTTGCTGTGTACCTTAAGCCAACACAACATTATATGACAATTTTATCAATGAAACTGGGAAAAAGATGAAATAGAAAAAATTTCACCAAGACAAAAACAGAATATCTTCATATACAAAGTAATTTAAATCTTACAGACAAGCACAGCAATTTTAAAAAGCAGCCTAATATTTTTGAAGAAAAATCAGACTATTTTAGAATAATATTAGAATATAATATAATTATTCTAATTATATTAAAAGACTGAAAAAACAACCATTAGAATGGTTAATTTGGGGGCAGCCCCGGTGGCCCAGCAGTTTAGCTCCACCTTCAGCCCAGGGCATGATCCTGGAGACCCGGGGTCGAGACCCGCATCAGGCTCCCTGCATGGAGACTGCTTCTCCCTCTGCCTATGTCTCTGCCTCTCTCTCCCTCTCTCTCTCTCTCTCTGTCTATCATGAATAAATAAATAAAATCTTTTTTTAATAAAGAAAATCTTTAAAAAATGGTTAATTTTGCAGAAAAATGTAACAATATCCTCTGTGTCAAAAGCTTAAAGTTGATGAAATTCAATTGGAAGTTAAACTTCCAATTTTAAATACTGAGAAATACTGAGAAATCACGAGCTAGCAAGTTTGATCTGGTATTTTGAACAAGAAATGATGCTGAGAATAGACTTACAACAAGGTGAGTGTGAAAGCAAAGATAGACAGCAGAAGTGGACTTGATGTTAAGCAAACCCATCTGTTATTCCTGAGAAACCACAAGACCACATTTTCCGGTTGTCTTGTACTTAGTTATGGCAATGTAATTTATTTCTGTTGGGTGTGTGTGTACATGTATCTCATGTGCTACTTCTATGCCTGGTCTAAATAATCTCCCATTTGCCACTTTCTTTTCCTTTTTAAATTTTTAAATATTTTATTTATTTATTCATGAGAGACACAGAGAGGCAAAGACATAGGCAGAGGGAGAAGCAGGCTCCCTATGGGGAGCCTGATGCTGGACTCAATCCTAGGACCCCAGGATCACAACCGGAGCCAAAGGCAGATGATCAACCACTGAGCCACCCAGACGTCCCTCTCTTTCTCTTTTCCTAACACCCAGCTGTGTGTGGCGACCCATGAAAATCTTGGAATCCTTTGTTGAAGATGATAGAGACTTGATGTGTATCTTACTGAGTGCCTGAGTACTTGTGGGGCAGAGGTATTACCCTATTCCTATCTATTTTGAATTTATATGAACAAGAAATAAATTTCCATTTAGTTAAAAAAATAGTAGCCATTTGTAACTAGCCCTATATGACAGAAAAGTACTCTTGTCATAATACTTACTATTAATAAAAAGAGGAGAGAAAAAATTAGAAGCAGAAGGAATGCCATTAAGGACACTTTATGATGAGAGGGGAAAAATGCCTCTTTCTACTGGGGACAAACCCAAGATAGGTGGAATCAGGGTTCTGCCTCCCATTTATGAACCCCAAATGGATCCACCAGTTCCCCTTCCTGCCCATGGAAGCTAGTACACGGGCATGTGCCCTTTGTGGGCTCAATCAGATGGTTCTCTCATGAATTTGAAACTTGATGTCATGATGCAAAAGTGCAGAATCAGAGATTACTTTCTCCGTAGTCTGAACTGGGCAGAGTGTCGGTATCCATTACACATTGTTTCATAGGAAACTTCCCTTAAAATGTACTGACTCAAACAGCAATTAGTATTTATTGCAATTCTACGGATCGGTAGGATAGTTTTTCTAATGATCTTACCTGAGGTCGCTTATGCAGCTGCTGATAGCTTGTGGCTTGAGGCTGCATTGTCTCTGATGACTTCACTTTGGTGTCTGCGTCTCACCTGGGGTGGCTGGGGTCACTAGGCAGCTGGGCGTCTCTCTCCACACAATCTTTGATCCTGGGCTTCTTGGTGGAAGTCTTACTGGAGAGTGGAAGCTGCAAGGTGTGTTAAGGTGGAAGCTATGAAGTCACACGGTGTCTGTGCAGCATTGTATTGGTCAGATGAAGTTGTAACATGACCTCAGATTCAAGAAGTAGGGAAATGGACTCCTCATCCTGCTGGAAGGAGCTAAAAATAATTTGTAGTCATATTGAAACTACCGTCGTCCCACAGGGTCAAGGATCTGGTTGCAGTGGCAACAGTGGTGACATTCCAGGCCGGCCATTCCTGGGGTAGTCTTTGGCTACATCTTACCTCCCTTGGTGATAGCCTCAGACTGGCTCTGCAGTTTTCACATCTATTCTGTAAACTGCTAGATATTTAACCAGTGAGTTATTTTTGTGCTTACATTTAGCAATTTGTTTCTGTTTCTGAGACCAAGGATTCCAATTACCTCAGTCCACAAGGATCAAGCATCATACTTTTGTCAACAGCACCAAAGGCTGGAAGATGATAGAAAAATGTCAAAAAAAATGTCATCAAGGTTTGGTTCTATTTTTGCAACCTAGATCCTCTACCCCCAGCCAAACTATCAATCAAGCCCAAGGACAGTGTGGTCGTTCTCTTCTCTGGGGCTGTCATAACAAATGACTAGGTAGTTTAAAACAATGGAAACTTACTCTCTCATAGCTCTGGAGGCTAAAGTCCAAAATTCATGTTGGTTCCTCTGGGGACCCTTTCTTTCTTTCTTTCTTTCTTTCTTTCTTTCTTTCTTTCTTTCTTTCTTTCTTTCTTTCTTTTCTTCTTTCTTTCTTTCTTTCTTTCTTTCTTTCTTTTTCTTTCTTTCTTTCTTTCTTTCTTTCTTTCTTTCTTTCTTTCTTTCTTTCTTTCTTCTTTCTTCTCTTTCTTTCTTTCTTTCTTTCTTTCTTTCTTTCTTTCTTTCTTCTTCTTTCTTCTTTATTTATTTATTTGACAGAGAGAGGGAAAGAGAGAGAGAGAAGGAGTGCACAAGCAGGGGAAATGGCAGGCAGAGTGAGAGGGAGAAGCTGGGTCCCTGCTGATATGGGGCTTGATCCCAGAACCGTGGATCCCAGAACCCTCGGATCGTGACTGGAGCAGAAGGCAGATGCTTAACTGACTTAGCCACCCAGGTGCCCCACCTTCTGGAGGTTCTGAGGGAGAATCAGTTCCATGCCTCTCTCTGAGCTTCTGTTAGTTGCTAGTACATTCTGTCTCTTTATATTTTTTGGCTTGCAGACACACAATTCTAATCTCTGCCTTCATCTTCATATAGACTGCTCCCTGTGTCTTCTGTTCCTAAATTTCCTTCATTTTAGGATACCAGTCATTAGATTAAGGGCCATCTTAATCCAGTACAAACTTTTAAAAACTTGGTTACTTTTGCAAAAACCAAAATAAGGTCACTTTGATAGGTACCAGGGCCCAGGACTTGAACATATTTTTTCTGAGGTCACAATTCTATCCACCATAAGCAGAAAAATAGCTTTTCTAGACTTGCGAAGATTCAGAATGTTTATCTCCTGTATGTCCTTTCTTAGGAAATTACAATAAACAATAAAAGGAAAGTAGTCCTACTTCACTACCAGATTCTATAGGAAACAATATCTGTCTACTCACTGTAATGTGAACATGATCATAGATCTTTGACTTTTTGAATCAGTCTCTAGTTCTCCACCATCAAATGTGATCGATGAGCATGTGACATTAGCTAGTGCAAGTAAGGAATCAAAATTCATCAATCTAAATTTAAAAATGAACACAATTCAGTTATTGGAAAGTCTTTAAGTATACTTGTTATAACTTGGATATGTAAATCTACTTTATAGATAATAACATTTTATTAAATGTATAGATCATGTCTTTCTGATGAAAACTGAGTGTCCAAATTGAGATAGACTGTGAGTGTAAAATACAATTCGGATTTAGAAGACTTCATTCCAAGCACGAAGAATGCAAAATAAATCAATAATATTTTTATATTCACATATTTCTTGTGGTTAGTGCCGCTAGAGGCAAAGCACATGAAACTTAATGACATCACAGCTTACACAACAGAATGTAAATTTTTTTTTTATTTTAAGGGTATTTTTTTGTATATTTTTTTATTGGAGTTCGATTTGCCAACATATAGTATAACACCCAGTGCTCATACCGTCAAGTGCCCCCCTCAGTGCCCATCACCCAGTCACCCCAACCCCTTGCCCACCTCCCCTTTGACTACCCCTTGTTCGTTTCCCAGAGTTAGGTGTCTCTCATGGTCTGTCACCCTCTCGGATATTTCCCACTCATTTTCTCTCCTTTCCCCTTTAATCCTTCTCACTATTCTTTATATTCCCTGAATGAATGAAACCATATAATGTTTGTCCTTCTCCGATTGACTTCACTCAGCATAATACCCTCCAGTTCCATCCACGTTGAAGCAAGTGGTGGGTATTCGTCGTTTCTAATGGCTGAGTAATATTCCATTGTATATATAGACCACATCTTCTTTATCCACAGAATATAAATGTTATCCTTGATGGTATAAAAGTTCAAAATACCAAGGTCGGGAAGTGTAAAAGGAAAATGATTGACAAGTAGAAGTGTATGGCCCAATATTCTCATCTCAGAAGGGCTTCAAGAAATCTTGTCTTGCAGTGACAGAATGAAGAATAGATGTTAGGGCCCATTCTATAAAGTTACAATGTGACCCAAGAGGTTATTACTAAGCATGATGATATGATCATATGTAGCAAGTAGTCTACATGTAGTATCATGATCTAGTGGTATGAGCACATTATTTAGAGCTATGGAAGCAAGTGCTGAAGAACAGAAGGGGAGATATGAGGGCAGGGACAGTTGCTTTATGTTAAAAGCCTTCTTGGAGGCACCTGCATGGCTCAGTAGGTTAGGCGTTGGATTCTTATCAGCTCAGGTCTTGATCTCAGGGTCGTGAGTTTAAGCCCTATGCTGGGCTCCAGGCTGGTGGAGGTCACTTAAAAAAATTTTTTTTAAAAGATTTTATTTATTTATACATGAGCCACACAGTGAGAGGGGAGGGGTGCAGAGACACAAGCAGGCTCCCTGCAGGGAGCCTGATGTGGGACTCAAACCCAGGACTGCAGGATCAGGCCCTGGGCCGAAGGTGGCGCCAAACTGCTGAGCCACCCAG
This sequence comes from Canis lupus familiaris, assembly GCF_011100685.1. Lineage (NCBI taxonomy): Eukaryota > Metazoa > Chordata > Mammalia > Carnivora > Canidae > Canis > Canis lupus. The sequence goes on along the minus strand of NC_049245.1, from coordinate 24,985,762 downwards.
GCTGCCCCTAAAATTTTTTTTTAAATTAAAAAAAAAAAAAAAAGTCTTTCTGTACAATGTGATTTTTTTTGAAAAAATAATTTGTGTGTATTTACCAATTCTCAAAAAGAAAATAAATTCAATGTTTGAGAGGTCTTAAGAGTTGAAGAGACCTGATATTCACTTTCATGAATTCGTCAAGATGAGAAATTTTCTCTGACCTAGGAGGTTGAGTGGCCCTTCCTCTTGCTTCTCTCTCTCCTGCTCATCTACATCAGACCTAGCACACACCTGCTCCCTCCTCACCTTCTTGTTTCCTTGGCACTTCAGCTTCCCCCCCATCAGCTGGGCTCTGGGCTAAATGCTAAAGTGAAGAAGGGGGACCTGCTGACATGCCTACACAGTGGAGGTCACAATGTGGTGGCTGTGATGAGGTCCTTGTTATAACTAGACTGGCATGAAAGACTTCACTGGGTATCAGTCTCCTTTGGGAGACCACAGGACACGTGTCACCTCTCCCATCCTCTCAGCCTCCAGCCCAGACCTTGGCAGAGTTCCTTTTAGGAGTTAGCAAGTGGCTGAGGAGGCAAGAGGTGAGGTGTTGGGGGCATCTGGCTCAGTCAGTGGAGCATGTGACTCTTCATCTTGGGGCTGAAAGTTTAAGCTCCATATTGGGTGAAGAGATTACTTATAATATAAAATCCTAAGGGGTCCTTGGGTGGCTCAGTTGGTTAACTGTCTGCCTCTGCCCCAGGTCATGATCTCAGGGTCCTGGGATGGAGTGGGGAGTCGGGAGTCTGCTTCTTCCTTTCCCTCTGCCAATCCCTTGGCTCATGCTCTCTCTCTTTTTTACTATTTTATTTATTCATTCATCACACACACACACACACACACACACACACACACACACACACACGCAGAGAGAATGAGAGAGAGGCAGAGACATAGGCAGAGGGAGAAGCAGACTCCATGCAGGGAGCCCGACGTGGGACTCGATCCTGGGATCCAGGATCACACCCTAGGCCGAAGGCAGGCGCTAAACTGCTGAGTCAGCCAGGGATCCCCTCTCTCTTTCAATCTCTCTCTCTCTCTCAAATAAATAAACAAAAATCTTAAAGAAAATAATATCTCTTAAAAAAAAAACCTTTAAAAATAAATTGATCAATCAAACTAAAAAAAAAAAAAAAAAAGAGGTGAGGTATTGGGAAGAGGTGTGGTGTGAAGGGTTAGGGAGGGATAAGAGCCTCCAGGACAGGGGATACTGAGGATGTCTGTTGGCCCCAGCCTCTTCTCCTTCCTATTACCAGGTGCCAGAGCCAATCTACTATCTGCTGGGGGATGATTGCCAGGGCCAGAGATGAGGGCTCAATACTTGAAGTGGGGTCTGGTAGCTGCCTGTATAGTTACGTTATGGCTGATGATGATGAACTTCCTGGACCAGGAGTTCAAACAGAATGACTTCCCTAAAAAGACAAGAATACAATTATGCCACTGCCCCAGGAACTCTTTCAGAAAGTGTAGGTGTTCGTTTGAGATCCGCAAGTGCTCTGCCTGCCTCCGCGTACGTGGAACGTCTGTCTGGTTTGATGAACGCTTCGAAACGGCTATTGAGCCTGTGCAGAGACCAGAAGATCCCATATCCTCTGATGCTCTGATATTGTGGTTGGTCGGTGCACAGTCTTGGTCTCTGTCCAGTCCCTACTCCCAACCCCATGCCCTGCCCATCTCTCCGTTCATGGCCCCACACTCTAACCTTCTTCCAAAGGTAGTGAGAGTAGGATGAGTCCCTAAGTTCCTCCCTCCCTCCTATGCTTTTTTTTTTTTTTTAAAGAGATTGAGAGAGAGAGAGAGAGAGAAAGCTTGAGGATGAGGGTGAGTGGGAGCAGGGAGGGTGAGTGGGGAGGGTGAGATCAGCAGACTTCATACCAATCCCAGAGCCCGACGTGGCACTCGATCTCATGACCCTGAACCATGACCCTAGCCAAAATCAAGAGTTGTTTGCCTAACCGACTGAGCACACAGGTACCCTACAACCTGTGCTTTTTGAAACTTCAGGGTGTCCAATCAAAGAGGGAGTTTGAGACTCAGAAGCCAATAGAAGAGCCTCCTGGGCAACCACTGGGCTACATGGAGTCCAGTTGTCGGACCTGTGCAGTGGTTGGAAACTCAAGGTGCCTACGGGGCTCTGGCCATGGATTCAGGATTAACCAAAATGACATGGTCCTCAGGTGGGTGCAGAGTAGGAGGTGGAGACCAAGATGGTCAGGCCAGATCCTCCTCCCCCAAATGTCTACCCTGCTCTCCTTTCCAGGATGAACCAGGCCCCCGTCCAAGGATTTGAGATGGATGTGGGGAACACAACCACCATGCGCATAATGTACCCCGATATGGCTAGCACGCAGAATCCTGGCACCAAATTGCTGCTGCTTCCTCTGAATTCATCTGGTCTAAAGTGGTTTATGGAAGTACTACAGGAACAGAGCTTCAGAAAGCCCATAAACCCTGGGTATGACAGTGAGGGAAGCCATTGTTGGGGGTGATAGTGGGGACTCCAGAGAGATCCTTGCTGAATATTGGGGAATCCCCAAGGCTTACCTAAGCTGCTGTGTTAAATGACTCTGAAACTCCCCCATCCCAAACCCTTTTTAGATTTCAGATAGTCCAGTTTCCTGGTGGAAGTAACACGAGCAAAGACGAGGTAAGGGACCCAGGAGGGAAAAGGGGAAGGAGTCATGTGATGTGGCTGTGGGCAGCCCCAGGATGGACTACTTTCTTTCATATTTCCCAGGTCTTGGTGATCAGCCTCACCTTTCTTCAGTACATCCAGGATCATTGGCTGCGAAAACGTCATCGTTTTCCATCCTTGGGGTTTGTGGGTCTGTTATATGCCCTGCACACTTGTGACCAGGTAAGACATCTTCTGCAACTCAGATTTTCATCCCCCTGCCAACAATGTTCATTTTCTCAGGGACTTCAGATTGAGTCTAAAGTTTTTTGCCTGGCTTACAAGATCCTCCTTGATACCACTCCCTTCCTCTTCTCTCTCTAAACTCACACACTGGGCTTCTTAGGGTTCTCCAAACATACCAGCTACCTCCTGCTTTCTCATACACTGCTGCTTCTGACTGGAATGCCCTTCTCTTATCTCCCTGGGGAGTCCTCTCTCTACCCCTAATATGATGATGAGCAGCTAGTTGATGCTCTCCTTGCCAGGCTCTGGGATCACACTGTGTGTTCAGAGTGTGTCCTCCCTGGAGGTGAGCTCTGTTCTCCTCCCAGCTCTAAGAGGAAACCTGTCACACTAGATGTTAAATGAGTGCTGAAGGGGGCTTTGGCAGACATGGAGGCAGGACAGGATCCAACCTGCGACCCTGTGGCTCTCTCCTGTCTTATCCTATTTCCCAGGTATCCTTATTTGGTTTTGGGACAGATCAGCTCATGAGGTGGTCCCATTACTGGGATGATAAATATCGGTTCGAGAGTAACATGCACAGTTTCAAAGAAGAGCAGAAGCTCATCCTCCAGCTGCAATGTGAGGGGAAGATTGTTATCTACAGCTGACATGTTTCTGTCCTGTTCAGCCCACTGGAGGCCCCAGGAGGCTGACAGGTAGTCAAGGGGACCACAGAGTGTCAGAGAGGGACTGGGGCTTCAAGTGGACCCTGGATATAGATCAGTCTGCTGCTAAATAAAACTACAGCTTATTTCTCCCATGGGATTCCTGGTGGTATTAAAGGGTTGCATTCTATTCCACTTTCTTACCAGCACACATATCACCATATAACATATATATACATCACCAAAAAATAATCAAATGAAAAAGGGGAACAAACTGTAAAGTTGAGAATAAATCAAATGGATCTAACCATATATCAAATTAATAACATAAGCACCAGGGATCCCTGGGTGGCGCAGCGGTTTGGCGCCTGCCTTTGGCCAGGGGCGCGATCCTGGAGACCCGGGATCGAATCCCACATCAGGCTCCCTGCATGGAGCCTGCTTCTCCCTCTGCCTGTGTCTCTGCCTCTCTGTCTCTCTCTGTGACTATCATGAATAAATAAATAAAATCTTAAAAAAAAATAAAAATAACATAAGCACCAGAGAAAAGAATTATTTCAAGTTCCTTTGGAACTCAGTACACTCTGTATCCTTTGCAGGATATATTCTGTAGGCAAAAAGAACTACAAAGAAATTTTAAACTTCACTCAGTAGATTTATTATAATATCGGTATTATTTTTGAACCTAGACAATCATTATCATGGAATAAAGTAAAATAAGTAATTATATTAACATTATTAGGAACCAAATACAAAGTCAGACATGCATAGTCAAAACTCTGTGACATTTGGACGCCTGGTGGCTCAATGATTGAGCATCTGCCTTCGGCTCAGGGTGTGATCTTGGGATCCAGAATCGAGTCCCACATCGGGCTCCCTGCATGGAGCCTGCTTCTCCCTCTGCCTGTGTCTCTGCCTCTCTCTCACTCTCTCTGTCTCTCATTAATAAATAAATTAAAAATCTTAAAAAAAAAACTCTGTGACATTAAGTTCAAACTGGAAATATCATTATAAACTCCATTTTTATTTTTTTGTTGTCCCAAAATATACATCACATTTACCATTTTAACCACTTTAAGTGTGCAGTTCAGTGGCATTAAGTACACACACTGTTGTGCAAGCAACACCACCGTGAACTCACAATTTTCCAAATACATTTTCTGCTCTGTCATCTGAACAATCTAAAAAACCCCTAACATACTGGTAGCAATGATCAGTCCTGGAACTCAGATTTGGTTTTCAATACCTCTTTCCCATGAAAAGATTCCAGGTCTGACAGGAAAAGTACACAGGAAATCTAGGCCTCAAAGTTGGGAAGATTTGAACATCAAAAAAAGCAATTGTCATGATGGAATCACAGGGAATATATAAAAAGTCCTGAGTCCATCATGATATTCAGAAATAAAAACAATTCATTGGAGAAGACTATTACATCAACTGGGGAGGGGGAGGCTTTTTTTTTTTTTTATAAACAATTTCAAGGTATCCAAATAGCCTCAGTTAATGAGGGTGCTTGGTTGCTGGGTGCACAAAACAAATATCCACTACATTCTACCTCCCTGGCTGCCCAAAAAGTACACACAAACTAACAAAATGCAAATATCCCTCATATGGCCAAGAGCACATGTACCTGACTCCCCAAGAGCAATGGGGTCTACAGAGTGTCTAGCTTGGAGCCAGAGTCCAAAAACCCCAAAGGTGTGAACAGTACAGCTGCCTACCGTCATGTTTTCCAAATCCTGAACCCACTAGGACATCCTATCAACATATTATTTAGAGAAATAAAAGTTACCTGCTACAAAAATAGAGTCTTAAAAAATTGGTTGCTCCTGGAGAGAGGTTAGAAAAGAACTGGAGGGCAAACTGCTCCTTCTTTTTTACTTAATTTTGTAATCATGTGCAGGCACTACTTTCATTTTATATAAATGAAACAAAAATCTACAAAACAAAACAAAAAGTTTGGTTGGGTAGAAATTTACTTTTAACCACATCCCAAAGTTTTCCTGTAGACTCTTTTCTCAAGAGGGGCCAGAAGGCTCTTTCTTTCCCCTTTCTGCCTCATGCCTACCAACCCTGTGCTGGCAATAGATGGCTCCCATCTCAGAGAGATGCTCCACACCAGCCTTGGCACATATTCTTCCCATTTTATTCCTATCCCCATTATACTTGATTTCCAAGCCCTTCCTTGTCTGTTGGACCCTGGGCTGAATGCCAAGGCGAAGGCAGTTATCCACAAAGCCTCCATGCAGGAACTCACAATGTGACTTGTGGTGGGGTCCCTGATTCTGGGCTGGCATGAAGAAACCCACTGGGTATCAACCCCTTCTCCTCCAGGGAGGCCACAGGATACACCAAGTATTGCCTCTCCCCTCCCTCCTCTCAGCTTCCAGCGGTGCACCCTGTAGAGCTTAGCAGGCGACTATGGAGTCGTGAAGGAGGCTGCCAGGCTGGCGTGGTGCTGGTGAAGTCTGTGACCACAACTTCCTACTTTTCCCAGTGTTTGGTGTCTGAGTCAGCCTGCCATTTGCCCTCTGCATGGGACAGTGAAGCCTTATGGTGGATTTTAGGCTTGTGGGCCGCCTTGATGCTCACCTGTGGCTGATGCTTGTTCTCTTGTCAGGAAGGTCTAACTTGAACGGGCTAGCTCCAAGGACCTGCAATTGTTCTTGGGACCACAGGCACACCCCCTGGAGCCTAGAAATCTGTGCATACACCCAATCAGCTTGAAAACACTTTGAAAGGGCTCTCCAGCCCTCTCTTCTACCAAGATGTTCTGTGACACTTTCTCATCCAGTGGCCAGTGAGCCTCTTCTGGACATTGCAAGTGTTTGTCTATGTCCAGGCTCTATCTTCCCTGGAGAAGAGGTCTTCTTTTCAGTGTTCGTTGTAAAGCTTCATGACACACAGGTTTAGTATTTGCCAAGTGAATGAAAAGCTGGATTAGGGGCAGGGACAGCAATCAACTCATTTTCTCCACAAGGTTACTATATTTGGAGTTGGGCAGACAAGAGGTGGGCCCCATATAGGGAAAGGAGTTACATCCACCCCAGCACGATTTGTTGAGCCACAACGCTATGGCAGAAGGCAAGGTAATCATATAGCTAGAATGTGGGACTAATTTTGGACAGCAACAAGCCTTAGACTTTTGGATCTGCCAGGTGGGGCTGGAATACTCAGATCTAGGAGAGATTATGACAGGATACCAAGATATGAGGTACAAGAGTGATGTATGGATTATCAGGCACTGGATAAAAGCCTTCCCCGATTCCATCACCTCAACAACTGGCAATAATTAAGGAAGAATCAAAATCGAATATGAATTCTCATCCCCTCCCTGCCTCCACACAGAAGCCCCTGTGCTGAGAACAGAGCAGCCACTCTGTTGGGGACACAATGCACAGCCTCTAGTGGAGAACTGTAACTCTCCTCTGACCCCTGACCCATTCCTCTTTTTACCTGCAAGCCCTCCCACCAGTGTCATGCTTCAGGCCTCAAGAAGGCATATAAAGAGCCAGTGGGATTGGTTAACAAAGGACCAAGAAAGAGGTCACAATGTCCACACTGTGACAGGCTACTGATATAAACCAATTAGTTGGGACCCATGGCACCAGGGAGCACAGCCCTACCTTGTCTGGAAGAGTCTCCCTTCTCAGCCTCACCTCCACTGGGGTCTAGGCAAACCCTGGTCCCAGCAGGTGTAGGCGGAAGAAATTCCAGGGCCCCAAGTTGAGACCCCATGTTCTTCTTGCTCCCTTGGCTACTTCCTAAGTGTAGCAAGCAGAGCTGAGCTTGTACTCCTTCCCCATGGTGCTGGAGGATCACACAGGGGATGTTACTGCTTGTAGCATGCTGATAGACCCTCCTTCTTCATGCTCCCTGACTTTGCCTCCTGCCCCTGCTTCTTCCTGTCCCCCACCTCTGCACCCTGACTCCACTTTTCAGGATCTAGTGTTAGCACAGGGCTCAGCTGCTCCCTTCCCCTGCCCTGAGGAGCGAACAGGTGGTTAGCAGGTCAGGAGATAGGAGGTGAGGTATTGCGGGGTGGGGGTGGGGGTACATAACACAGGAATGTGTCATGTGTCCTAAGACCAAACAATTAAACAACCAGCTGGCTGAAAAGGGACCTGTTTTATGTGCTGAGAGGAGGCCTGCATGCAGTCTTTGGCTGGGGGTTGCCTTGTTGCTTTTGTGGGTGACGTATCCCCACTTCCACAGGAACATCTGGAAGTTCTGCTGCTGGCCCAGAGCCCCAGAGGCTCTGAGGTTGCTCACCATGGTGCCACATCTGCATAGCCTGCTTTCACCAGCAGGCTGTCTGCCTGATTTGACCAGTGCTTCCAGATGGGCCCCGAAGCTCCTTATGAAGTTGGAGACCATCTCCAGAGTTCCTGGGCTCTGAGCTACACCACCTCCCTGACTCCTTTCTCTGCTCCAATAGCCTCCTTTGTGTTAGAACATGGGGGTCAAGCAGTAAGTGGTCTGTGCTCTTCTCTGTAGGCCCTGATGCTAGGAGACCAAATCCAGTGCCAGCCAGCCAAGGAGGAACTATTTCAGCTGACCCCAGGCCACAGCAAAACCCTGAGACCATGCCGGTCCTGTGCTATATACAGTGAGGAACTTAGGTAATGTGAAATCGTGTTGTGGCATGGGACATCCACTGAGGAGCACCACACCGTGCTCTGGTGGGGGCAGGAGGGTGAGGGTGGTGAGCAGTGCCAGCCTATGAGCCCCAGTGCCTTCCTGACTTCCTTTCCTATCTCTGCAGAATAAATCAGGTCTCATTTTCAGGGAACAAGGGCAACAAACAGAACTTACTTGTACATAGTGCACCTGAGAATACCCATGACCTGGTAAGAATATCCACGTGCTGCTGGCGTTGCTGAAGCCTCCATATGCAGTATGGACTGTGGTGGTCTTGAGCCAAGGTGGAAAAGGGCATCTTTTATCAGGTGGTGTGGCTGGTGGAGGCCCCAGGCCTGGAGCAGACAGCCCTTAGCTTTTTGGTGTTGTTACCTTGCCGTCACTCTGCTGCGATTGCACGCTCCCCAAACCCCTCACTAATGTACAACCAGTTTTTCCTTCTCGACCTCATGCTAGGCAGCTTTTCTGCCTTCAAGCTGCTGCTAATTCCAAGCAGGGAAGCAGATGAATCAAGGTGATTCGGTTGTGCTCTGATGATTGTTGCTCTAACACACAAAGTAGGGAGACTGGTTGAGAGAATGGGGTGCCGCACCCACCAGACCCAGGCACTCCCTAGGAACAAGAACATTGCCCAGACCCTGGCTAAGCTCTACTACTCTCACGACTTTCTGGCCTGCACCAGCCTCTAGCAAACAGACAAGGAGAAGGTTGAAGAGAAGGGAAAGATTTTGTGAAAGGAACCCTCTGCGCTCAGCTCTAACCTTTCCCCTCAGGGTTCTGGTGATTAACTTTACTGTCCTCAAGTACATCCACGAGACCTAGCTGGTCAGGGACATTTCCTAACCACTGATTTGCTGTGGCATGAGATGAGGAAAAGGAAAGGAAACTCTGGCCTGATGCTCTTAGGCAAGGCTCAGTCCTGCCTGGAAGATCCACACTCTCCTCTAAGCTAGAGAATCAGAGGATGGGACAGAATATAATGAGCCAAGTCCTGTTTGTCTTTGAGAACTCCCAGCACAGAAAAGGCCAGGTGAGGCTTCTGAGTCACAGGGAACCTCACTAGGGTCTAGCATCTCTCGGGCCCCAGGCCTAGTTCTGGGGGCTTCTAAACTGTGATGTTTTACTAAGCATCTGTTGCTGAGTCCCAAGCCATGAGTTTTTGGAATAAAGCTTCCGCAGTGGTGAACAGCCCCCTGTCTGCTCTGTGTGATGTGATGAAATACAAGGGGCCTGGGCCCTGAGTAAGTAGGTTTGCGGGAGTCGGGTGCTATTCTTAAACCCCTACATTCTTAACTAGGCCTTAGCTCCATCCTCAGGCTTAGGAAAAGGAATTCCAGGTTACACCTGAAGGGCCAGAGGAAGGCCAAGCCCAGCTTCTTTAAAGAAAATTGTTCTTCTAGGCTTCGAGAAAGTTGCCAACAATAAGTTTTAAGGTGGCGAATGGGGTTCAGTCCAGGGTGCCTCCACCAGGGTCAGTCCCTAAGTGACAAATTCTGCCATTGGCCATCCTCTCTACTGGCTTGACACACAGTTGGACTACAGGGGACCAGAGCTGGTCGCAGCTGGTATGCCCAGGAAGGGACGCCAAGGGCATTCACCCAGAGCAGAAGGGGACTGAGGCCAGATGGAGTGTTTGAACTCCAGAAACTGACTAGCCTAAGGTCAACTCAATGTTTTCGAAGCCCCAGAAGTTATTTTAAGTCAAGAACATATGATGGTTCCTCATTATCCATGAGTTCAAATCTATATTCCAGGGCCCTCTATAAATTTCCCTCCCTACGCATCCAACCTGAGCCCCAGCATGCTTTGCCACAGGCTGACTGATCTTCCCAGCATGCTTAGCAACCCCGCCCAACTCCTCCATCCTTCAAGGGCCAGCTCATGCCTTCCTTCCTCAGTCTCCAGAATTTCTACACACTTCTAGTCAGCACACAGAGCTGTCTGTGTGACTCATTGATAAGTGTTCTTGTCAACTGGACTCCAGCTCCCCGTGGATAGCGGCTTTGTCTTGTTGCATCGGTCATAAGCCTTCTCTGTCAGAATGCAGGCAGATGACAAATTCATGCTACCTGACAGGAATCTTTAGCAAATTCTTCCTTCACAGATGCCCTGATGTGCTACTGTTGCCCAGTGACACGAGTGAAGCCAGCAGCAGAGAACAAATGTGGAGACATGGGGTTTATTGTTGGAGGGGAGGAGAAAGATTAGGTGAGGTGCTGGGGTAATACATTCTAGACAAGAGGCAGTAGATGCCCCTGGGCCAGAGCAAAACTCCTGCCAGTGACTCTCGGTAACAGGTGGGTGTGGCTTGCCTCATTCCTACGTGAGTCAGGGCCTTCCCCAGCCTTGTGGGTTTCCTTTCCTCTCTCTGGGCCATGACAGCCATTCATCTGTTCATGTATCCCCAGGTTGGCCCGGATCCTGCCCTGGCTGTGGCTGCTACCTGGAGATGGCCTGGATAGTGCTGGGGCTGGGGCACAGCAAAGCTGGCCCTGGGGATGTCAGACTTTGAGTCAGGGACTCGTCCAGCTTGCGGGTCTCGGCCTCCAGGACAGTGGCTTCAGGGGCCTGGGCCACGGCCAGCAGTGAGTGGGAGAGGCTGTGGTGCAGGCCCGCTAGCTCACGGCTAGTCTGCACCGAGCGAGCAATGTAGTCCTGCCTCTGCTTCCGCTCCAAGGCCAGCTGGCCCCGCAGCATGGCCACCTGGGGGGCAGAAAACCAAGAGGGAAAGGGTAAGTGCCCCAAAGCTGCCCCATGCCCTCCTGCTCTGCTCCCCGGGCTCTTGTGAGGGAGTACCTGAATCAACTACCACACACAAATCTCATGATCAGCACTATGGTATTTGGGGCAAGGGTCCTTGGGAATCATGGGAATTCCAGTGATTCTCAACCTTGGCTGCATAGGAGACTCGAATAGGGACCTTAAGAACAAGAGCAACGGGATCTCTGGGTGGCGCAGCGGTTTGGCGCCTGCCTTTGGCCCAGGGCGCGATCCTGGAGACCTGGGATCGAGTCCCACATCGGGCTCCCGGTGCATGGAGCCTGCTTCTCCCTCTGCCTGTGTCTCTGCCTGTCTCTCTCTCTCTCTCTCTCTCTCTCTGTGACTATCATAAATAAATAAATTTAAAAAATTTTTTTTAAAAAAAGAACAAGAGCAACAACAAAATACTCATGTACATCATTGATGGATCATTTATGTAATAAAATGCGAGGATTTTAACTGTATATTTTGGTGAGTTTGATAATGTTCATACCCATGTATAACCACTATCCCAATCAAGATACAGAATATTTTAAGCCCTGCAGAAAGCTCTACAGTGCCCCTTTGGAAGCTTTTGATAAATACTCTGACTTAATTAGATTGTGGTGAGGCCTGGGCATCAGTATTTTTTCAAAGCTCCTCAGGTGATTCTAATGTGTAGCCGAGGTTGAGAATCACTGATTAATTCTTGTTTCTCTGGGCAGCCTGGGTGGGTCAACAGCTTGGTGCCGCCTACGGCCCAGGGCGTGGTACCGGAGACCTGGGATCAAGTCCCGTGTCAGGCTCCCTGCGTGGAGCCTGCTTCTCCTGCCTGTGTCTCTGCCTCTCCTTCTCTGTGTCTCTCATGAATAAATAAATAAAATCTTTAAAAATAATAACAATCCTTCTCTGATGAGTACATGGAGACTACCAGGAGGTGGTTACTGGGAGCTCAGGGGAGATCTAGGACTAGGGTGAGGCAAGAGACTCCTGGAGTGTACAATTTAGGGAGGGACTCCAGGTCGATAATGAGCATCCCCTTAAATTCTCCACCCTACATGCTTCCCTTGCCTCCCCCTAGTCTGGGCCCCAACTTGGGACTGCTTCCTATGAATTCAAATTAATGGCTAAGTGTAGCTGTACAGTCAGGCTCTGCCAGTAGTGCTATTAATTTCTGAAACAGACTCAGAAATAAAAATTCCATAGTTCTTATTACTCCTGGGCTTTGGAAGACAGGGCAAACCTTATAATAAAATGCCAGGATTTTAAGTGAGGCCTAAGGGGCAAGAAGGCACTTGATCCTAGCTTCCTTGTATGCGGTGGCTTCAACTGAGCTATGAGGTATGGATCTTGGTGCTGGTGCCAGGCTACTGTGCCTGGTATGCTGGTGACAGCCCTGCTTGCATGGGTGTATTTGAGGGCGGAGGAGACCAGGATGCTCATGTTTGCTTTTGTTTGTCCTCCTAGAATCTTCTGTCTGCCCCCCAGCCCTCTTCCTTCTCCTTTCCCTTCCTAAGTAGGAAGCTGGTGGTCTGGGGTCTGGAGCACGCTTTCTTCCCCACTCCTACCCTAAACAGCTGGGATGCTGAGTTGGGACTGGGTTCTTCTTGCCTCCCATACAGACTGAAGTTCTCTGAGGAACTATCTCCCATCTCTCTGCTGGAAGGGCCACAAGGGGTCAAGCACACAGCAATTAACCAAAGCCTTGTCCCCGGATTTCAAGGGAGGGGAAAGGGGGCTTAGAAAGCTGATCCTTCCAGAACATACCTCTTTCTGCAGTTCAGCCATCTGCTTGTCATCTGAGGAGCCCTTCTGTCCTCCCCTTCCATCCTATGGAGGACAAATGTCATTCCCTATCGGAATAGGCCCTCCCGCCCTGGGGGTTCTGTAGGCATTTTCAGGCAGCTCATCCCAATCTCGGGGGCCAAGGCAGGTGCTGTGGGCCAGATGTGCCTGGATCCACACTGGACTCCATGGGGCACCATGGCCCTTGGGCAAGGAAGTCCACAAGGGGCCAAGCCAGTCTAATGGATGATGCCCATGGAGACATGATGCTGAATATCCAACAGGCTCAGATGGCATTGGCTTGAGTCACCTTTTCATTTACAGAAGTATACCTCGCCTCTGCTTTGTGCCAGCCCTGGGTTGTGAGCTAGGGATGCAGAAATGAAGTAAGGCGAGGTGCCTGCCCTTGGGAAGCTTTCATAAAGGAATGGGAACAAACAGCTGGGAGATGCTCAGCCACCAGAAGAAGTCTCTCCCAATCAGGCTGCAGCACTGTTTATTGATGGGCATAACTCTGCTAAAAGAGTGCTGGTCTGGGGAGTCTTCCCCCAATTCCTTACCCCAAAAAGCGAGTCTAGTCCCAGGAAATACCATGGACTCTAATCATAAATTCAGTACTACCAGGGAGGAGAGCCAAGAGGCCCACAAAGCTGCTATCAAGCTCCTGGGCACATCAGGGTCTGGCAAGCACCACTTGAAACCCATATACAGGGATTCTGACCAGAAGCCCGAGGAGCCCCACTCCTGGGTGAGCCTGAGGCCCTGGTCTGGCAGCAGGTAGGTTACACGCCAGGGAAGCCTTCCTGAGTTCCTGAGAAGGTAGGGCTGCAAGCTGTGACTCCATCCCTACTGAGGATAGACTGCTTTCCTGGGTCAGGAACAGACTGAGCTGCCTTGGGTGGGTAGAAGTCAGCCAGGAGGGGCTCTCCAGGTCAGCTAGCATCATGGCTGTCTCCCCCCAGAGGGTAGCCTGGGCTATGTACTGCAGGGGACTGTTTCTGGGGGCCAGGTTTGGGCTTTCTGGAGGCCGCAGTCAATAAGAAGAGGCACACCTGCTGTGTGGGGGACGAAGCCGCAGCTTCCTTAACCTCCAGGCCGCCTGTCCGTGACACGCGCATGGACTCCCTCTTCAGCTTCCTGCGCTCTCGTTCCACCTGCAAGATTCAGCTGAGAAGTCAGGGCTTGGCTTGGCTCTGGGGCTGGAGCAGGACTGCCTGTTTGAGAGGAGGCTGGTGTGGCTGTGGGTGTAGGTGTGAGCAGGCGACAGCAATCATGAGAAGCTAAACTCCCAGCATGAGGAGAACATGGGCCAGGGCAGCCTGAGAGCAGAAATGTGCTGCTGGGCCAGAAGAGGTAGGGCCAGCCACTCAGGCCTTCAGAGCAGGCTTAGTGAAGGCTTTCTGTAGTATTCTAGACTCTGCAGGCCATTAAATCTCTGTCACAACTATTCAATTCCTCTATTGTAGTGTTCCCATGAAAATTTCTTTTCAGTAACAGGCAGCAGGGCTGAATGTGGCCCTGGGGCTACAGCTTACAGCTCTGCTCTGCGGGCTACACAGGAGGTAGAGACGCCTGCCCACTGGACTCCAGTTGAGGGAGCTAAGGACAAGAGAAATGGATTACCTGCTCCAAGGTGGCCCGCAGCTGGACATTGTGGTGCTGCAGCCTGCTCCGGTCAATCTCCAGCTGTGCCACTGCTTGCTGGAGGTACTCCAGCCTTTGTCCCCAGAGCTGCCTCTCCTCCAGCCCAAGACTAGGCTCAGCTTCGACTTCTGACACCTGCAGGACAGACCTGTTACTCTCACCTGGGCAGCCCCTTAGGCAGATGGGGATCAGATAGAGGGCAAAGGGATCAATCTGGCAGAGCTGAGCTTCAGGGACCCAATTCCCAAAGGAGGGGAAGAAGCCCCTGGAAAGGAGCTTCCCCCTGGCCATCTGTTCCCACCAGGCCCCCAGCTCACCTCTTCCAGCTGTCCACCTACCTCTTCTCTGGGCCTCTGTTCTGCTCTGCTGGTTGAACTAGAGCTCAGGAGCTGCTCCTTCTCCAGAGCCTGTCTGGTGAGCTCCAACTCATCCTGGGACATCAAGGTGTGGAGCAAATCACCCCCTGACAACGTCATATCGAGACCTTCTCTGCCTTCCATCCTCATAAAAACCGATTACTTTTCTCATAGATTATAGTCTTATTGTTCCTGGAGCCTCTTCTGAACTATTCTAGTGAAGAATCTTTATTTTACAGGTGGATAAAGCAAAGAAGCAGAGAGGGGTCTATTCAAAGATGCACAGTTGGCTAGGGCTAAAACCTGGCTCGTCTGAGATCTCCCATAAGCTAAGCAATAGCTTGGAGCACTGAGACATGGACTCTGGGATCACACACAGTTGGGCATTATGGCACCACTTATGGGCTCTGTGACTTGGTATGAGTGCTCTCCAAAACCCAACTTGCTCATTTGTGTGAAAAAAAAAGAAAGAAAAGAAAAAGAAAAAGAAAAAGAAAAAGAAAAAGAAAAGCTCTATGAAGCGTAGATCAAGACCCTGAGGTTAAATCCCTATTGATAAGTGGGGACCCCAGCACTAGATATTTTCTAGGTGCCGTATGTCTCCTAAGTATTAATGGTCAAGAAGACAGATAGGAAGTGCGTGTGCACAGGTGGAAGTTGTCTGAGAGACGGGAAGATCTCAGCAATAAACGGGCTGCATTCTAGAGTCAGACTCCCTAGATCTAATTCTGTCATCAACTGGCCATATGACCTTGGACAAGTTACCTGGCCTCTCTGAACTACAAACTGAAGATAATAATTCCTACTTCTCAGGGCTGTTGTGGAAGGAAGCAAGAATAAAAACGCATGGCATGGAAAATGCTTAAGATAAAAAATGACAGCATTGCGATGGAGGGCTGCATCTGAAAGATGTTCTTGAGTGTTTGAGGGGTGAGGAGTGCAGGGGGACTCTGACCCGGCCTACAGTACTGCTCAGTAATCCTCCTGCCCAGTGATATACCTTACTTTCTCTGTGCCTTTAAGAATGAGCCTAGAAATAGGAAAGGAATTTACTTATTGAATGCTTCCTTCCTATGCATTTTATATGTATTATCTCATTTTATACTCAAGATGACCCTTGGGGCTAGTACTGTCATTCCCTATTTTATTGAAGAGAAAAACAAGAGTCAGAGAAGTAAAGGCACTTATCTAGGGTCACACAGCCCATAAGCTGTAGGACTGTGTTACAAACTCAGGAACTTGACTCCAAAGTTCACAATGGATCCCCTTCTCTGCATATCGCTCCCAGAAGGTAAGTCCCTGCATGACTGTGTCTGAGATGACGAAGGGGGGACACCTGGGTTGAGCGTTTGCCTGAGGCTCAGGGCATGATCCCGGAGTCCCAGGATCGAGTCCCACATCGGGCTTCCTGCATGGAGCCTGCTTCTCCCTCTGCCTCTCTGTGGCTTCATGAATAAATAAAATCTTAAAAAAAAAAAAAAATGAGATAACAAAGGGGGTTCTCTGGGGCTCAGCCCTGGTCAAGGCCCCACAATGTAGAGTCAATTTCCTGGGAAAACTGGACTGGGTTCCTCTTGGCAAAAGAGACAATGGCTCTCTATGACCAATAGCCAACTTCACTTTCCTGACTGCCTACTCCGTGCAGGCCTTATGCTCAGTGCTGGGGTGCCCAGGGGACTAAGACATGGCCCCTGACCTTGAGGTTGAATGCTACACCTTAAGGCCCACTTCCCTTCTCACTCAATATTCCACCTAGAGGAGTACACTTATCCCTAACTGGTGTGGACCCCAAGTCTCTATCCCTAGCATCATCCTTCAACTTCAGGTCACTTTACAGTCCTGCCCACTGGACGTCATCCCCTGTACATCCCACAGGCACCTCACCTTGCTGCCTTCCATAGCATTTCTGAAACCTGCCTTTGAGCAGAAACCTGAGGGTTTGGTTTTCTTCTGCCCTTTTTTTACTTCCCCATCTCTTAGCCAGTCAACTGCCAGAAGTCCTGTGAGCTTCTATACCCACCCTGTGTCACCATCCACCCCTACTGTCTTAGGTGACCATCTGTCCCGGGACTTCAATGACTGCCTCCTTGTTGTTCTCCAGATCTACTGTTGCTTCACACAGTAGCCTGAGTGACTTTCTGGACTAAACATTGGATTGTGTCACCCTCCTCCACTGTCCCAAATGCTTCATCCAGGTCCCACTGGTCAGCCAGGTCCTTGACACAACTTAGAAGCCCTCAACGAGGGATCCCTGGGTGGCGCAGCGGTTTGGCGCCTGCCTTTGGCCCAGGGAGCGATCCTGGAGATCCGGGATCGAATCCCACATCGGGCTCCTGGTGCATGGAGCCTGCTTCTCCCTCTGCCTGTGTCTCTGCCTCTCTCTCTCTCTCTCTCTCTCTCTCTCTCTGTGACTATCATAAATAAATAAAAATTAAAAAAAAAATTTAAAAAAAAAAAAAAAAAAAAAAAAAAAGAAGCCCTCAACGATGATGGCACCCTGCTGCCTTGTCTTCTGTTGCTAACTGCCCCTCTGTGTCCCAGGCAGCCCGAAGTCCCTATGCAGACATTACACATTCTCCTTCCTTTTTCCTCTTCCCCAGTAAGCTCCTCCCACACCTGTGCTTGGCTAATTCCTTACTGTTCCCTTCTCATCTAATTTTAAAGCCTGCTTTTATTGGGAAGCCTTTCAGGATTTTCCACTAGGAACGGCTGGCTGAGTGCCCTCTGCATGCTCAAGAGCACACTGATCTTCCCTAATGAGGATCTAATTAGAACCTGACAGTGCATTCTAATTGTTTATCTGCTTGATTAGAAGCTCTACGAGGGCAGGAACCGTGGCTGTCTTACTTTCTCCATATCCCCCCAGACTAGCACACTACCCTGGATTCCACTTATCTCCGCTCTCTCACACCCTGAGGTGCCATAAGCCCAGGGTGGTGGGCAGCGCCTGAGCTCAGCCAAACTGGGCTCTGCACCCTCCCTGCTGTTATGATTCATGGGGTGACTCACCTGCAGCCTCTGCTGTTCCAAGTCCCGCTCCAGAACAGAGGCCTGTAGGAACATGGCTGCCTCCTGCAAACTGCTGACGCTAGCCTTGCTCTGGGCCAGGGACAGTGCCAAGTCCTGGGCCTTCTCCCTCCACTCAATCTCCCTGGCCTCAGTTAGCCTCAGTGCTGTCTGCAGTCGCTCCAGCTCCTGCTGCAGCCTGGGCCCTAAGGTGGCAAAGTCTGTAGAGGGCTCTGGGGGCGCTGTGTGGCTGTGCAGTGAGTCCTCCAGATTCTTCCTTTGCTGGGCCTCCCTCAGCCCCAGGATCTCCTCTTCCTTTTGGGCTAGAGTCAGCTGCAACTCCCTTAGGCTTTCTCGAAGGCCTCTCATCTCTTCCTCTTTCTCCTGCTCCGGACCTGGCTTCCCTTGGATGGCATCTTCTCGGGCCCTCCGGGCCAGAGACTGCTCTAGCAGCTGCCCCTGTCTCTTCTGATGGCTCAATTCTTCATCTCTCTGGGCAAGTGCCCGCTGGAGCTGCTGCACGGCCTCCTGGTGCCGGAGGTCCCGGTCCTGGATCTCGTCCTCTCGCCTCCTCAGAGCCTCCTCCAGCTGCCGGGCTTGTGCCTGGCAAGAGTCCAGGGCAGCCTGCAAAGTGGCGGTGCTGGTCTCCAGGCTGCGGCTCAACTCTGCTTGACCCAGCAGCCGCTGCTCTTTCTCCTGCACAGCAGCCTGGGCCTTGCTCAGGGCCTCCTGCAGAGCTTGGGCCCAGTCCCGGGCTGTCTCCTCCCGAAGCTGGGAGGCCCGGCCATCGGCTCGCAGGGCCTCCAGCGCCAGGTCCCGTTCCTTGAGTGCAGTCTCTGCCTGCAGGAGGCTGGCCCGCAGGCCCCCGACCTCCGCCTCATGCTCCTGTGCCCGCTCGGCACCCTGTTGCTGGAGGGCCAGCAAAGCCTCCTCCTGCTCCCGAGACTCAGCCCTTAGGTCACCCACCACCTCCTCCAGGGCCTGCACACGCCGTCCCTCCACGGCCAGCTCCTCCTGGAGCCTTCGCACATGCTCCTTGTGGTCCTCAAGCTCTCCCTGGCGCTCTTTCAGCGCCGTGTGGGCCTGCTCCAGAGCCCTCTGCAGGGTGCTTGCCTCTTCCTTCCTAGTCTCCTCCTGCCCCAGGGCCTGCTGCTGTTGGTGCTGCAGGGCCTCGAGCTCCTGGTCCCTCTGGGCCAGGGCTCTCTGGGCCTCTTCCAGGTGACCCTGAAGTGACCGCTCTTTCAGCTCCCCCTGTTCTGCGGCTTCCTGCAGATGCCGCTGCAGGACCACTATCTCCTGCTCTCGCTGAGTCAGGAGGAGGCCAGTCTCCCCTGCCTTCCTGTGTAGGCCCTGGAGCTGCTGCTCCAGCTGATCCTTATACTCCTTCAGTTCCTGGATGCGTTCCTGCTGGCATTCTACCTCCCTCTCCTTGTCACGCAGGATCAGCTTCAGGTGCTCCAGGCTCCCGCGCTGGGCTTTACTCTGGCCCTTCCCTTCCTCTGCCCGCTCCTGCATCGGTGGCCTCTGGGAAGCCAGCTCCCGGCCTCGCTCTCTCAAGGACAGCTTGATCTGTCCCAGGTCCTCCTGCAGGATCTTGGTCTGCAGCGTCCTCTGGTCTTCTAGGACCCGAATCCTTTCCCTCTGGAGCACCACGTCCTGGTCCCTCCTCTCTAGGTCCTGAGCCAGACGCTCCTTCTGCCTCTGCAGCTCCTCGATCTGTTCTTGCTGGGACTTCAGCTCCTGGTCCTTGTCCTGGAGCTCTTTCGCCAGAAGGGTGCTATGGCTCTCCAGCTTGTCGATCTGACTGCTCTGGGCCTGCAGCTCCTGGCTCTTTTCTTCCAGGTCCAGTGTGAGGTGGGTCAGAGCTACTCTCTGCATTTCCCTCTGGCCCTCCAGCTCCTCGATTGCCTTCTGTTGGCACTCCATCTTGTGATGGTTTTCCTCTCGTTCCAGAGCCAGGCATTCCAGAGTAACCAGCTGCTTCTTCAGGTCCTGAATCTCTCCTTTCTGGGACTCTATCATTTGGGCCTTCTTCTCAAGTTCGAGAAGCTGATGCTCCAAGATGTTCCTCTGGGTCTCTCGATCCTTCTCGAGCTCTTGGATTTGCTCCCTCTGTGCAACCAGCCTCTGCTCTTGTTCCTGCATGGCCAGAGGCAGATCTTCTAAAAGGGACCTGCACTTCTCCAGCTCCTGGATCTGTTCTTGTTGCACATCTACCTCTTCACTCTTCTTCTTCAGGTCCAGAGACAGAGCTTCCAAAGTAGCCTTTTGCATCTCCCGTTGTTTCTCCAGTTCCTGAATACTTCCCCGCAAAGCCTCCACCTCCCCTTCTCTTTCGGATAGAGTCTGAGCCAGGATAGCTAAATTCTCCTGCAGAGCCTTCCCTTGGGCCACCTTCAGCTCGCCCTGCTCCTGCAGAGCCTGGGCCCGCTCACGCTCGGTCTCTGCTTCCTCACTCTTGAGTTTCAGGGCTGAGCGAGCAGTTCTCAAGTCCTCCTCCAGAGCCCTGGTGGCACCAGCCTGAGCCCTGGCTTCTGCCACAGATACCTGCAAACGTTCCACCTGGGCTGTCAGGCTCTCCTTGGCTGCCTGCAGTAGCTTTCGCTCATTCTGGGAAACAAGATGCAAAAATCGCCTTAGGCTACGCTTCCTTGATACTGTCACCCCAGCTCAGGCCCTCCGTTTCCTTACTCTGTGGCACAGCCCCGTCAAGGAGTAACAAAAAGAACTGGTGCATTCCAGGTAAGCTGATACCATAAGAAATCATCCCCACAACATTCCAGGGCTCTGTTAGGCCCAGAGAAGAAAGCCTGATACAAACGAGCCATCCCAGATTCTGGTCTTTCGGGACAAGGGACAAAAATTTCTACCTCAGTTCAGAAAAACTCACCGGGGCCTTCCTAACGGGCCTCAGGGACAGGGAGACAGCCAGGGAAATAGACCTTTGCTGAAGGACGTTGGACATGACATATGGATGGGTTATGACCATAAGCCGAGGTGGTCTGGAGCCTGGCCCGAGGGTTCCTCCTGAAGAAATCCCCTCCCCCAGATCAGGGCCACCTCACCTGGGCCTCTAGTCCCTGCAGCTCTGCTTGCTGTAGACGACTCTGTAATGATGCCACAGTTCCATGCAGTTCAGTCAGCTCAGATTCCAGGGAGATCTGTTTTCCTTCCCACTTGGATTTCTCTTTGGGAAGAGAGAAGGTGGAAGAGCAGGGCCCAGAGTTAAGAGTAGAGGAAAAGAGGGATATAGAGGCAGAAGGATGGTGAGGAACAGAATCAAAGGGGAAGAAGGCTAAGAAGGAGAGAATTACATCATTTCGCAGACCTGTCACCCATCTGCCAGCTGTTCCTAGTTGTCTAGGCTCCTTGCAGCATCCGCGCTCGCATCTGTGTCTGCTGCCCAGTGCCAGCACTTGCCTGACTATCCTCCCAACACTGCCTCACCCTGATCACGTAGAGATCGCCAACCCTGAGTTCCAGGCAGGGGTGAACTAGAGGACATTGGAGGTCCTTTCTAGTTTCCAGTTCTATGATTTGCAGAGGTTCCTAGGGACTGGTGTTACTCTATTGGCTGCCCCCTCATTTCTGAAAAATGCACCAGAACCCAGCTCTCAGGGAGCCCTCTGGGATATTTTCAAGGCCCAGACTCCCTCCCCAAGCTGTCCTCTTCTCTTCTACAATGGAGCCTTGGCCCCCAAGACCCTCCCTCTCTTTTTTTTTCCAAGTAGTCACCACCCATACACTTGGCTGCGGTAGGGGGACATTCTCCTTAGATCCTCACACTTTGCTATCTCCCAAACAAGCCCATAATCCTTGGGCTGTCAAAGGTTAATAATTTTGACGACATAGTTGGAAATGACAAAAGTTACCGTGGATAAATGACAAAAGACAGAATTTTATAACCTTCTCACATTCCTGGCCCTAGGTAGCTAGTTTTTAAATCTGTGGACAGAGAAAGTAGGAGCCTAGCCAGGAACTTCCCTCACTTCAGCTACTCTGTCCTCCTCTGTCTCCCTCCTTCCAGAATGGCCCTCGAAACAGAAAAATAGTCATCACCCCTTTGGAAAGGTCTCTAAGTAGCTTCTCACAGTTGTGAGCGAGCAGTAAAGAGCAGCTGCCCCTTCTGGACTTCGGCATCTCCTCTGTCTTCCCTCCAAACCTCCCTGCCTGCCTTGAGCTTCTCACCTTCCTGGTTCTGGGAGAGTTGTCTCTGCAAATCCTGCAATTCTGTGCAGACCTGACTCTTCTCGGCCTCTGTATCAGTGAGACGCTGTTCCAGCTTCAGGGCCTGTTCCCGCAGATCATCCTGGGAAAGGTAGGGTGAGGTTAAGCTCCTCATCTTCCACAAAACTACCCCAGCTCCGGACCCAAGCACCCCGCTCCTCCCCTTCAGCTTCTGTGGGGTCTGCCCTGTGGATCTATTCCTAGGTGGCTCTCTGGAGTGATGACAGGCTCTGCTCCAACTGACTGGAGCCTAGAATCCCTGTCTGACCCTGCTGAGCTCAGGGTCAGTTCTCCCCCCAAATTCCAACTTCAAAGCTCAGCTCAAAGGTCACTTCTTCCTTCCCTGTGACCCTCCCCAAGTAAGAATGAATTGTCCCTTCCTCCTATTATCACTATTTACATCTGTTATTGATCCGATTAATTCTATCAGTTCTGCTTATTTTAGAATTCAGTTTCCTTCCTCAGCCTTCTCGAGGGTGGAAACCTGGTCTTTCTCCTTCCCATACCATCAGCTCATAAGGCTGGCATATAGGTGGCATTCAATTTTTATTGAATGATTGGTTCACTGAGAGGTGGAATTTACGGGACATTTAGTTCAATCTATAAATGGCAACCTCAAATCTTAGTGGTCCCCAGTTTTGTCGGGTTTTTCTTGGAGGTACTGGCACCAAGCATAAATAAATCAGAGCTAAAGGGAAAATGATACATAACAATATCCCTCATTTCTCCAGGCTTTTCTAGTTCAGAGCCCACTCAGATCCCTCCCTCCCTACCCTCCTCACAACCCCAAGGCAGGCATGGTTTGCCTCAGTTGGCTAGTGAAACCCAGGCCCAGGAAACCAAATGCCATGCTCATCCTTGCCCAGGTAGAGAGTGTTGGGGTGGAACTCATCCCAACTTCATTTTGGGAATAAAACAGCTCAAACTGCTTCATGAGTCCTCTGCCAGGGAGTGAAGAGTTCAAGGAAGGAGAGCATAGCATCATACCCGGGCCTGCTGAGTCTTCCATAGGTCTTGGTGAAGTTTCTGGAGGGCAGATGCCACTGCCTCAGCTGACAGAGCTGTCAGGAGGGGCCCTCTCTTAAGGAGGATCCCAGTTCCATTCTGGTCTGAAAAAAATGAGAAAACACATCCTCACTTGGCTTCACTATGAAAGAAACAGCCAAACCTCCCCAGATCTGGCCATGGCCTTCCTACGGATCCCTCCTGTCCCCAAAGAACGCCTTCGAGCAGTTCATTCGTCGTGAACTTTCTGTGTTCCTATGTGCCAGGAGCTATGGTGGGCACTAGATAATGCTAGTTATCATTTGTTAGGCATTTAGTAAATGCCAGGAACTGTGTGACCTATTTTACTTATGTAATCGTATTAACCCCTTAGAAAAATCCTGAGATGGGGGTGCCTGGGTGGTGTAGTTGGTTAAGCTCAGGTCATGGTCTCAGGGTTGTGAGATCGAGCCCCATGTCAGGCTCTGAGCTCTGTGGGGAGTCTGTTTAAGACTCTCTCTCCCTCTTCCTCTGCCCCTCCCCTGCTTGCACACGAGTGAGCTCACATTTGTGTGCACAAGCTCTCTTTCTCTCTCTCTCAAAAAAAAAAAAAAAAAAAAATCAAGCTTAGAGAGGATAGGTGACTTGCCCAAGTACACATCTAGCAAATGGCAGAGCAGGGGTTTAGACTCTGATTGAATTCCAGAGTCTGTGGCCTTAGCCTTGATGCAATACTGCCTAAGGAACCAGAGGCCCCTTCTTTCTCCCCCCAAGGGAAACAGGCCTGGCTTTGGCCAAAGGACTGAGTCCTTGGGTTGCCGGCTTACCTGGCTCGGGGCCCCAGAGGGAAGCAGAGTCTCCCCCGCCACGCAGCTCAGGCCTGCTCTCACAAGCAAACCCCAAGGCCTGCTGCAGGACAGAACAGAGGCTGGCCAGCTGGGCCTGGGCCTGGTGCCCCGGCTGCTGCTCTGCCACCAGAGCTGCCAACTGGTTCTCTGTGCTGCGCAGTCGCAGCTGGACTTGGGCTGCCTTGGCTTCCAGGGCCCGCAAAGAAGCTCGCAGCCGCTGCTCTGTTACTTGAGATGTCTCCAGCTCCTCCAGCAGTTGTGCTTCCTGAGCCAGAAAGTCAGCCTCCTTTTCCTTCACCTCCTGCTTCAGTAATTCCACCTGCCAGGAAGGAAGTGTCATCACTCTAAGCAGGAGTGGACACCTTCTCATCAGACCCTCCCCAGCCTATGCTCACCTTGATCAGGGCCTTGATCAGCTCTCCAGCAGAAAGGAAGGCTCTGGAATGAGTGTTACTCTCAATCTGACCTGTTTGTCCACCAACTGACTCCTGACACATGGGCCTAGGTGATGCAAATGGGCTGTGGCCCTAGTTCCCCTGGTAGCAATGCCAACTCCCTGCTACAATCAGAACTCTGCCTGAAACCCTGACACTCAGCCCAAAGAAGACTAGTCACAATAATGATGACTACTATTTATAAAATGCCTACTGTGTTCTGACACCACACATTTCTATAGTGGCTAAGAGTTATTCTTGTCTGATGGATGAAGAAACGAATGTCCATGTAACCTAGAAGCAGGATTGCTGGGAGCAAATCCAGCACTGTCTAATGACTGGACCTGGTCTTTCATTGCTCTGGTCTACTTTCTATCTCTGACCGGCTTAGTTTTTCCCTCTGTGTCCAAGGTCTGGGGTTATGAGCAGACTGAATCCTGAAATTTTCTTGCTGCTGCCTCCCAGATCTGTTTAATGACCTGTTCCACTGCTGTGTCTTGCCAAGCTGACCAAGCACACTTAGATGTACCCATGCTTGGACTAGGCCTATGTGAGCTCCACCCCTTTGGGCACCAGGTTCTGTTCTCAACTCTGGGTCAGGTTCTCAAGCCCCCAGCCTGCCCAGTTCTGACTTGCACCTCCTGCCAGGGCTGCTGAGGTCCCAGCACACCTTGTACAATGGAACAAGAGAACCGTCCTCTTATGAGATGATCCTGAACAACAGCCTTCCGCACTCTAGGAGGAGGCCTCCACCAAGGAATGGCGCCCCGGGCAGCATGGGAAGTACCTGGGTGCTGAGCTCTTTCTGCCCTTCCTGGGACTCCTGCATGTCCTGGCGCAGGGAGCTCAGCTCCTGTTGTCGAACAGAGTCAGCTTCTTGTAAAACAAGGAGTCTCTGTTCCTTTTCCATCAGCGACTGAATCAGGCTACAGAGAGGCCAGAGGGTTAAGGTCATTTTCTTAGGGAATGAATAACTCCTTTCACATCTGACTATGCTAAATGCAGCATTAATACTTAAAAGAGTAATCGTGAGAGAACAATTACAGCATAACAATAAAAGCTTGAATCTGTTGAGCACTGAGTGCTCCTAGGTACTTCATGGACCTGATATCACCTTTTAGCTTCAGTTTCTTCTTCTCTGGCAAATTCCAGAAATACCTGTGTAATACCACAAATTCAACATATCCATTTCTTCCCATCCCCTCTGCACCCCCCTCTCCCCAGCCACCCTCTACCCTGCTCCCTAGCTCAGCGAATGGCACCTTTATCCACCTAATGCTCTAATTTGGTGGCCCTGACCACATCAGAGAGTTCTCCCTTCATCCCACTTATGTCCAATCGGTGATGACATATAATGAACTCCAACACCCTCAATGTCCCTTGAGCTCCTTCCCTCCTCCCCTTCCCCACTACCCCTACCCTTGTGCATCCTTAGTATTTCTCCAGCAAACAACAGCATCCACCTCCTAACCCTGTCTAGCTCCCTGTGATTGTTTCAACAAGAGGATCTGTCCCTCTTCAAACTTCTACGTCACTGAGGAGACACGCCGCACTTCACCTGGATGGCCGTATCTCACTCCTGAGGTTTCCTGCCATCACTCTCTTCTGATACATCATAAACGGGACCATGTCAATTTCTCTGCTTAAAACCCTCCTTTGGTTTCCTACTAAACCCAAAATAAATGACACACTCCTGGTCGTGGCCCACAAATCCCAAACGATGCAGACTTGCCCAGGTCATGTATCCTGTCCTCGTTCACCAGGCTCTGGTCATATAGTGCTTCTGGTATCCCCAAAGATCTTCAGTATAGATCTGCCTCCAGGCCGCTGAGATTTCTAACCTACCACAGAACTTTCCCTCACCCCTTTGCATGGCTGTTTTCAGCTTATCTTCAGTGATCGGTTTAAAGGCAACCTCCCCTCCCCTTTAAGGGGAGGAAGGCTTTCCCTAAAACCTTAATCTAAAGTACATCCTCACCTTTACCTCTACTTCAGCATCCTGTTTCTTCCCTTCACACCATGTAAGTAACCAGCAATGACTTATCTGGGTGATTACTTAATCACGTCTTCCCCACAAAACCATATATTCTATTGAGGCAGGAGCCATGCTGTCTTGTTTATCACTAATGTGTCTTCTCAAAGTATACTACCTGAAGTAAAAGCTTTGAAGACAGGGACCATATCCTCTCTACATGGCTACCTGTACAGTCCAGGGCTAGAGACATGAGATGCCAGGTTGCCTGAGCAAAGGCCTGTCCATCTCACAGTGACCATAGTGGCTGGACAGGCAAAAGCTACTCCGTGGACTATCAAGCCTACCTGGCTTTCTCTCTCTCCAGCTCCTTCTGAATTCGGCTATACTCCTGGGCCTCCCTCAGCTTCTCCTGAACCTCCTGCTCCACCAGCCTCCGGGAGTCATCTCTGGAAACCAGCTGAGACTTCAACTCTTCTACCTGGAAAGATAATGGCATGAGGATCAAGGGCACGGGGCCAGCAAGAAGACGCTTCTCACATAGGGCTCCAGGGTCCTTCGAGGCCACAGTCACTGGCCCATTTCCAATGCTCGGGGGGCTTCTGCCAATGCTTACATACTATTCTGACCACCCCTCCCCCAGTACCATTCAGCCTCACCGCTGTCTCCCAGCCTCACATCTGCTGTGTAAAGGCAGGCACAAATCAAAATCTTGGCTGAATAGAATCACCCAAAGGCCAAGTGATAAGTGGTAGGCAAGTGTGTAGTGATTATATTTTTTTAAAATAAACAATGAGAACACCAACTGATAAACGATTCTGAAAAGGAAAAGCAATCAGAGTAGGAAAAGCAACATGATATTTTAAAATATCTGATCTCTGGGGGAGGGTGGGAAGAACAACCGCCTGAGAAAATCTAAGTTCTGTGGTTGCCACAGGGAGAGAGGACTATCTCAGGGCTCCAAGGGCACAGGTTCAGTTGTAAGCACCCTTCTGTTTTCCATTCCTTCCCAAGCAGAAGGAGGGGAAGAGCCAGGCTATGCTGGGGAAGGGCTACAGGACCGGGAGAGAGAAGGAGGCACCCGCTTCTGCAGGTCCATCTTCGCCTGCAGCAGGGCCCCGCACTCTTCTTGGACAGCAACAAGGTCATCTCTGTTCTGCTGGGCTGCCTGCTCCAGCTCCCCCCGAGCCTCCCGGAGCTGGGTCTGCAGGATCTGAGTGGTCTCCTGCAAAAGGAGAAGACCACAATGAACAGAAGAAAGCTCCCACTGGGGCCCATGTCTTACAATCTATGTCATATAGATACTGGTTTTTCAATTGGGTTGGCAAAAGCGGAGGCAGGACCCAGCAATCCACGCTCTTTTTACCATGCCACCTCAACCCTTACCTCCTGCTCCCTTTCCTCCCTCACAAAGCGTGCTGGCTCACCCTGGCTTTCTCTGTCAGCACCCCTGAGTTGGTAGCAGTCCCTCACCCGGACCGCTGCTGCAGGCTCCTATTGCGTATCCCTACAACCACTTCATGTCACCACCACTTGTGCACATGCATGTGCACGAGCGCGCGCACACACACACATACCCCTCCACAAAGCAGCTAAAGTATTTTTTAAAGTACCATCCAACAGTTTCCCACTGCCCTTAGAACAAATTCCAAGCTCCTAGCATGGCTGACCAAGAGCTCCTGGGCTCCTGTCTATCTCTCCACTTGCCCCTGACCCTATCATGCTGGAGTCACATGGCTTCCTTTCTGTCCTGGCACTCCTCAAGCCCCTGTCTCTCACTGCCTTTATGATGGCTATTTCCCTTGCTGAAACTATTCTTCAAATAGCTGGCTTTTTTTTTAAAAGGCTTTACCGAGGGGTGCCTGGACAGCTCAGGTCATGATCTCAGGGTCCTGGGATCTAGCAGGGTCCCAGCTGAGCAGGGAGCCTGCTTCTCCCTCTCTCTCTGCACCCCCTGCTCGAGCTCTCTCCCTAAAATACATAAATTCTTAAAAAAATAAATAAATAAAACGGCTTTATTGAGATATAGTTCACATATATAATTCACCCATTTAGGCATATAATGGTTGAACCATATCGATGGTTTTTAGAATATTCAGAGTTGGACAAAGGGCACCACATTTTAGAATACTGTTATCACCCAAGAAAACAAGCCTGTACCCTCCCTATTCCCATCTTCTCTCCCAACTACTCATCTGCTGCCTCTGTAGATTTGCCTATTTGGGACATTTCCTACATATGGAACCATGTGCTATGTGGCCTCTTGTGACTGGCTTCTTACACTCAGCATAATGCTTTCAGGGTCTGTCCCTACTGTTGCCTAGGGCTGGCCTCTTTTCAACCTTCATGCTTCAGCTCAAATGCCACTTTCTCGGTGAGCCCTACCCCTTTTGAACCACCTTTTTCAAAGTGGCTTCTGGTGAATCCCTCTCAATTACTTCACCCTAACCATTTCCCTTACAGCATTTATTAGGACCCACGATTATCTCATTTATCTCTATCTGCTCATTTTCCTCTGCTCTGCCACTAGAACTCGAGCTCTTTGAGGACAGGGACTATGTATGTCATGCCACCTGCTGTGACAGCACCATGCCCAGGACCTGGTACAAAGAAGCACCACAGAACTGGTCCATGCCAAAGGAGCATGTCGATGCCACCTTTCTTCCCCACCCAGATCCACTCTCCATACCTGCTCCTTTAACTTCTGGACCTTCATGTCCTGCCTCAGCCGCTCTAGTTGTTGGCTGGCATCTGCCAGCTCCTTCTGGGTCTGCAGCAGGGTCTCCAGGAGGGACACTCTCTCCTTCTCTGTTTCGAGCTGCATCTGCAGAGGGGCAGGAGGCCAAGGGCTTGCTACATCAGGGGTCACCATGCTCATCTGCTGGGCCAGAAACACATCCCGGCTGCTCTGGGTCTCATCCAGCAAATGGGGTGGGGGCTGAGGGCCAAAGAAGGTCTGGACCTGCTTGTCAGGAACCAGGAAGTACAAAGATTGTCACTGGTTTGCAAGCTGACAGGATGTGGTGAACATCGGCCCTCCCTCAGGAAGTGTGATACACTGTTGGTCCTGCAGCTAACAGCACTGGTCACCCTGCTCACGAGCAGCAAAGTGAACAGGTACTTCTCGTCTGGAAACCCCCTGCGGCAGCACTCTTGGGAGTGGAAAAGGAAGTAGTCAGAAGGAGGGGGATCACAGCTCCAATCTCCCCAGCTTCCCACCTGGCAGAGGGCACTCTCTGCCTCCGCCCGTTCTTCCTCCCTCTGTGTCCGGATGGCCTCGGCTTCTGCCTGCTGTTCCCTCAGCCTCGTTTCCAGCTCCATTTTCTCCTTCTCTAGGCTCTCCAGGGCCTTATCCAGTTCCTGCTGGTGCCAAGAGCGCTCCTTCTCCTGGTCATGTGAGGGAAGCAGGGTTAGAACCCAGTGGGTGAGGAGAAGAGGCAGGGGGAGGGCTGGAGTGGAGGTCCGCCCTCCCCAGCTGAGCGTCTTTGGTATCTCTCCCTCTGCTGGTTTCCCCCTCGATAAAGTGAGGTTGCTAACTCCTGCCTTATCTATCTTATTAAATTTTAGGAGAATCAAATGAGATTTAAAAAACCCAAGTGATACAATACATGAAAACGTGTTTTCTAAAGTGCAACTGTCCCTAATATAACTTATAAATATCTATTATTTTAAACCAACCACACCATAGTTGATGGTTATAACCATGAACTGAGGAGACAGATTAGTTCTCTGTTGCCCACTCTCCCCTGTTCAGGGTGGTGGATAAGCCTCCTGAAAAGTCAGGTTGAGCCTTGTTAGGATGTCTCCTGCTATACAAGAGCTTTAGAACAGGGCATCCTGGTCCTTCCAGAGGTCCACCAGTGACCAAAGTCTTACCTGATCCCCTAGACTAACCCAGGATCCTCTCCTAGTTCCCAAGATAGTAGTGAAGGGCTCTCGAACCCAGCTGCCTGGGTTATGGTTTACGTATTTTAAGATTTTATGTATTTATTTGATAGACAGAGAACACAAGTAGGCAGAGAGATAGGAAGAGGGAGAGGGAGAAGCAGACTCCCCAGTGAGCAGGAAGCCTTAATGTGGGGCTTGATCCCAGGACTCAGGGATCATGACTTGAGCCTAGGGTAGATGCTCAACTGTGTGAGACCTCCAGGTGCCTCCGGATTATGGTCACTACTGTTGAGTGACTTTAGTTAATGTCAATCACATTTCTGTGCTTCAGTTTCCTCATCTATAAATACAGGGAGAGCAATTCAGGTTGCTCTGAGGATTGAGATAAGTCAGTAGAGCACCTTAAGTACATGGAAAGCACTCCATATTTAACACCTGTTGACATGATTCATCACGTTAGCAGTTCCTGGAACCTTTCCTTTAAAATGTGTCCAAGCTCAAGTTATACATTCATTTCATGGGAATGCTCCTTGGGTTTCACCCCTTCCCAACATCATCTCGTGCAGTACCCCCCCCCCCCCCCCCCCCCCCCCCGGCCACACTGGCCTCCTTTCAGGACCTCGGGCACACTACACACCCTCATACCTTAAGGCCTTTGCTCCTGCTCTCCATCTCCCTGGAATGCCCTTGCCTGCCCCCGACACCACTGTTTATCACAGCCTAAATAATGTTTGCTCAGAGAGGCCTTCCCAGACCACACACTCGCAACAGGTCTCCTTGTTGTTCCTCTTGTAACACCCAGTTCTTTGTCTACTTAGATCTTACATCATCACTTACTTATTTGCATATTAACTTGTTTAATACTTGTCTTCCCTTTGAGGCCTTAAGCTCCATAAGGAGAACCACATCTACTTTGCTTCCACTGTATCCTCAGGTCCCACCACTGTGCCAGCACATAACGAATACTCCACAATGCATGAATGAATCACGTTTCAGCTACTGCACTGTTAAGATGCCTAAGAACAGCAATTTACAATGCCACAATTATAGAACAACTATGAATATCAAATCTTACCCTCTGATTCAAAAAGCCAGCTGTAAAAATATGGGAAAGATGGATTTTAATAGTAGTAAGTGTTAAAAAAAACAAACACAAAACTGACCTATTTGCTCAATTTGAGTTAGAAGTGTGTATGGCTACTGGAAGAGCCAATTCTGTGATGTCCAGGAAGTAATAGTCTAGGGTTGCCAGCTAGGCTGTGGATCAGAATATTCTGCACACTGGGTCATGAGTAATGGGTAACATGTCTAGAGGAGAGCAACCGTGTTGGTAAGGGATTTCAAGCAAACCTAACACTGATTTGTTTCACATGAATAGATTTTGGCTCAACATAAGGAATAATTTTCCAATAACTAGATCTATAAAAATAAATGAGCAGCCACTGGCAGAATACAACTGAAGCTAAGCAACCATTGACCACAACACGAATGGTTAAAAGATGCTTAATCCCTGCTCTACTGTTTATTAGCAATGTGACCCTGAGTGACTTCTTGAAGTTTCAATTTCCTTACCAGTCATAGGTAGGCTATTTGAAATAATATAAGTAGCATTTAGCATGGCACTTGGCATGGGCAAGTGGTTAATAAGTGCCCACTATCACTAGAATTAAAGTGGGTCCAGCACCAGGTGGAAGAATGTGAAGACTATAGCCTCTAAAAGTTTTTCCAACTGCTAGGATTCCAGGAGAAGCAAGTCACAGTTAAAATTAACAGATTCCTGGGGTGGCCTGGCTGGCTCAGTCAATATAGCGTTTGACTCTTGACTTCAGGGTCGTGAGTTCAAGCTCGACATTGGGCATAGAGCTTACTTAAAAAACAATAAATAAATAAAACAAATAGACTCTCAAAAGTCAAGAGAGTAGTCAACCTTTTTTAATTAGTAGGGAGATCATAAGTCAGACAATCAGAATTCAGGGGGATTATCTGAATGAGGAAAAGAAAAGATGGAAGAGGCCCTCCCGTGACTCAGGTATGGCCATGAGATAGTCAATCCTTTCAGAGAAGCCTAGGTTTTGTCAAGTGGTAACTCATCATTCAGAAATTTTATTGCATCTTTCACTTGTAGGGTTTTCCTTAGGGGGTACACCTGATTCTTGCTGGGCAAAGTGCCTTCTGGACACAATTCGACAAATAATTCAGTTACCTACTTTAGGCACATAATTCCCAAAACCAGCAAACGTCTGTCATCTTGCCAGCAAGTCTGCCTTGTAATAAGAGTCAAATCACAAATACACACAAAGCACAAGTCAACTTCCATTTCCAGAAACCTGACAAATACGATCTCTAACCCCCTCCACCCACGATATGGCAAAACATCTTGGATAAAATATTAAATCTATGGGTTTTTTTTTCCTAGATTTTATTTATTTATTCATGAGAGACACAGAGAGGGAGAGAGGCAGAGGGAGAAGCAGGCTCCATGCAGGGAGCCCAATGTGGGACTCAATCCCAAGATCATGGGATCACAACCCCAGCCAAAGGCAGATGCTCAACCGCTGAGCCACCCAGGCATCCCTTAAATCTAATGTTTTAATGTGTAAGTGAGCCAGCTGTAATTTCATAGGAGTCAAAAATCAAAGCAAGACTTGGGATCCAAAGAGGTAAATGAGCACAGAACTGGCTTTCCACTGGAGGCATTTGCTATACCTAATAACCTTGAAATTCATTTTAATGTTATGCGGAGAAAAGAAAACAGAAGACAAGGGTAGGGAGTCAATAGAAGATTCCCATATAAAGCTGGACCTCCAAAGTGCTAACCGGGAGTCAACAAAATATGGCATGTGGGCCAAATCTGTCCATCCTCCTGCTGCTATATGGCCTGTGACCTAATAATGGTTTTTACATTTTTATTATTTATTTATTTATTTATTTATAAAGATTTTATTTATTTATTCATGAGAGACACACAGAGAGAGAGGCAGAGACATAGGCAGAGGGAGAAGCAGGCCCTATGCAGGGAACCTGATGCAGGCCTCGATCCCAGGACCCCAGGATCATGCCCTGGGCCGAAGGCAGGTGCTAAACCACTGAGCTACCCAGGCATCCTGGTTTTTACATTTTTAATGGTTGAAAAGAAATTAAAAAAAAAATTTGTAACATGTGAAAATTAGATGAAGTTCAAATTTCAGTGCTACACTTATGAACACAGAATGTTCATTTGTTTACATATTATCTATGGCCGCTTTTGTACTACAACAACAGAGGTGAGTAATTATGACAGAAACCATAAGGTCCACAAAGCTTAGTATGTGGTGGCCCTTTACCAAAAGCCCTGGGCTAGAGTGCCCTCAATAGAAAGATAAACCTGGGGCGGGGGGAGAAAAGAGGAGAGAAATGGGGAAGAAAAAAGGAGAGAAAGGAAGAGAGAAAACAAAACAAAAAAATCCCACAGAAGGAAACAGCAAGAATATCTAGCCAAGAAGGGGTCCAAGGCATTCCTCTGCTCCCTTTACAGCCTGGGGCCAGTTTAACAACCCTATGTCCCAGAACCCATGCTTAATTCTCTGTACATACCAAAACAACACTAACAGCTAACACAAATAGAGTTTACTATATGTCCGGAATTGTTCTCGGTGTTCTCCATATATTACTCACTTAACAGCTAGAAACTGGATTTTGCACCTTGGTGGCCAGGTTAGTTCTGTTCAGATTTCACCTTTATAAGCAGCAATATTTGGCCCAAGAGCCAGCAGGTGGAAAACTCACTGAAGGGAGGCCATGTGTGCCTCTCCTGTCCCCAGCCACATCCATGACGTACCCATTTCTCTTGGAGCCGGTTCACCTCCTCCTCGTGGGCTGACTTCTGCTGCTGCAGGGCAGTCTGCCCCTCTTGCTCGGCCTGGGCCAGCCGTCTGGCTGCTGTCTCCCGCTCTTGTTCTGCCCGGTTCCGCTCACTGTCCAGTTCCAGCTTCAGGCACCTCACTTCCCCTAAGGTGCCAGTGACAGGTGATCTCTCACCAAGCATCTGCCCTCTTTCTTTCACCCCTCTCCCCAGACCTCATGAGCAACTTCCATCACGGAGGCCCTGGGCCTGGCTGGAGAAGGACGTCTGATAACTTCCCACTGCCTTCCTAGTTTTCAAAATCTCCAAGGAATGAAGTGACCCCCACCCCAGTTGGGGGTCTCACCTTGAAATGCTTCCTTGGCTCGAATGACAGTTTGAATCTGGACCATCCCCAAAGAATGAAGTGCCCCCCACCCCAGTTGGGGTCTCACCTTGAATTACTTCCTTGGCTCGAATGACAGTTTGAATCTGGACCTCTAGCTGTCCCTTCGTGACCTCTACCAGAGAATTTTGTTGTTGGGCCTCAAACAGAGTGCTCTCCAGTTGCTCCTTGGCTGAGCTGTCAGGTTCAGGAATCAGGAAGAGTTCTTATCCATCAAGTCCCTTAACCTTCCTTAAGAGGACTTGGGTTTGACATACTGACTACCCGAAGAAATTAGGGGGCAATTATAAATTCCTAATTCATTTGGGACCCATATACTTTGGGCAGGGAACTTAGTTTGGCTACCCCTTGCTTTGCAAAGCTCTCTCTGCCCTTGGCTGAACTGGGTCTGAGCCCTACCTGAGGCCCAGTAGTTGTTCAGCGAGGTCCTGCCGGTCTCGCTCCACGGCCTGCAGCCGCACCTCTAGGGCTGCTCTCTCCCGTACTAGGGTCTCCTTCTCCTGGACTTCTCGAGCAAGCACTTCTTCCTGTCGCTTTGTCTCCTGACGCAGCTGATCCAGCTGAGCTAAGGCTGTCTCCTGCTGATGACGTGCCTGAGAGGAAGAAATCTATAACAGACAGAGGCTGCTATCGCCAGGTTGGGGCCACAGGCCCTTCAGAGATTCTGGGCCCAGCTCTGTGAGTCCTGAGCGTTGCCCACTCATACAAATACTACTTCCTGCATCAACCCATAGAACTCCCAACCCAGGAAGGATGGCTCTCCTTTGTGCAAGACCCTGTGTTAGGGCTGCAAGAAACTATCTCTAAGGAGCTTTTAGTTTTAAGCAGTAAGATAGACATAACATCAGGAAGAAAGCGATCAGCCTCTGAGAAAGGGACTCTGGGAAGGAAGATTATGTATCATTTTTAGGGCAGTGGGAAGTTTGGTAGAGGAGAAAGAGGCCCGTTGAGCTGAGTCTTTGGTTCAGAAAAATTTACTAAGTCGCTCTATGTGTTAAACATTGTACTAACAGATAAAGGAATAGGGGGCCCAGGGGGCGCACAGTTGGTTAAGCATCTGACTCTTGGTTTCGCCTCAGGTCCTGATCTCAGGGTTGTAAGATCAAGCCTTACGTTGGCTCCATATTCAGCGTGGAGTCTGTTTAAGTGTCTCTCTCCCTCTCCCTATCCCCCTTCTCAACGCGCTTGTGTGTTCTCTCTCTCTCTCAAATAAATACATAAATCTAAAAAAAAAAGAAAGAAAGAAAGAAAGAAAGAAAGAAAGAAAGAAAGAAAGAAAGAAAGAAAGAAAGAATAAAAACAAGTAAGACACAGCCCTGCCTTCAAGACCTTTTGGTCTAGTGGTGGAGACTATAAATGGATAATCACAATACAGTGTGAGTTGTGTGTGGTGTGGCAGTTGGAATATGCAGGAGGTGCTGTCAGAGCAACCAGAAGAGGCATCTAATTCAAAGTGGAGGGTGTGAAGTAGTAGGGAACCTGAAGGATTCTTACAGAAATTCTCTTGAAAAACTGGAAGATGTACCCCAAACTAGTAACACTGGTCATTTTTAGGAAGTTAAGACCTCTTCACCTTCTGAATCATTTCTGTAGAATTTTCATTTTTTTTTTTTTTTTTTTAATTTTTATTTATTTATGATAGTCACAGAGAGAGAGAGAGAGAGAGAGAGGCAGAGACACAGGCAGAGGGAGAAGCAGGCTCCATGCACCAGGAGCCCGATGTGGGATTCGATCCCGGATCTCCAGGATCGCGCCCTGGGCCAAAGGCAGGCGCCAAACCGCTGCGCCACCCAGGGATCCCTTTTTTTTTTTTTTTAATTTTTATTTATTTATGAGAATTTTCATTTTTTATGATGAATACACATGATACCTTAATGTGATGGTATTAGTTTTATCTTCTTACCTCGCTTAGTTTCTCTTGAATTTCTTCCTTCTCATCTTGGATGGCCCTGAGATCTGCCTGCAGCTCAGCCCCCCTCTCCTCTGCCTTCTGCAGCTGTGCCTCCAGGTGAGTGTTCTTTTCCTGTAGGGCTTCCCTGCTCCTCTCGGCCTCTGCCAGGCCCAACTGCAAAGCGTTTCTTGCCTGCTCTGTTGCTTCCATTCTGTGGCACACAGATTGGTTCTCTTGTTCTAACTACTGGACAAAATGGGAAAGGCATCAAAGGCAAATGGTTACAGTTTTTAGATCAAGTGCTAAGACAGAAATCCC
Organism: Canis lupus familiaris; assembly: GCF_011100685.1. Classification (NCBI taxonomy): domain Eukaryota; kingdom Metazoa; phylum Chordata; class Mammalia; order Carnivora; family Canidae; genus Canis; species Canis lupus. The sequence goes on along the minus strand of NC_049245.1, from coordinate 24,949,266 downwards.
AGTGAGATGTGAATCTATTCTCCAATGAGGAACACAGGAGGGCTTTTATGAGAGGGGGCTACACATTCATTTGCTCTGGTGCTGTATTTCAGGTACTAGATGGGTTGATGCTGGGGATGGCAATTAAAAAGGCAAAACTCTACTCTCACAGAATTCAGAATAAAGGAAATCCAGGACATTTCTAGGGCTTAAGGTAATGGGTGGTGAAGAAACATGTTAAATTTGCAACCTATAGAGAAGATTCTTTGAGATGTAGGCTCTTTGGCAGATTCTTTTCTGGTGATTACTGCTATCCCATGCAATGGAATTAAACACCTAGTCTTCCTTCCAGAGGACATGGGTCTCCTTCCTGGCCCTGGTGATTTTACCCTACAGCCCAAAGGTGGTTCTGCTATAGGAGTGAAAGGGGACTATTTTCAATGGCTAAACCCAGGCCTTATAGTCTTAGCTGTCCTCTGCACCACCAATGTTCCTTTGGCTCATTTCAGGACAGGAGCTGATCCGTCTTGCACTGATCCATTACAAACTCTCCCCTGTCAAGGGCATCAGCTTTATCAGTCACTGGCTTGCCTTCTATCAGGGCCCAGAACTACCCTGTGGGTCAGAGAAATCTTTGCTCACCTGGAGAAGCTGCTGGTTCAGTCCAACCTTATCCAAGGCCAAAGCCTCATTTAAGGTGCTGAGCTTGATGGTTGCAGCCCGAAGATCAGCAACCTCGGCCTTCAGGCTGTTTTCAGAACTTGACAGCTCTGCAACTGACTGTTCTGCCTAAAAACAAAGAGAGTTAAAGGGCTTCCTTGTACCAGCTTTCCTGCCACAGTGAGAAGCTCACATCCCTGCCACCTGCTGCTGTCCTGGTACAGAGATCAGGTAACGCTCCGTTCCTTCCCTTATATTCTAAACAAGTTTTCCCTTCATTCATTCATTCAATCAATCATTCAAACATCAAGAAGAAAGGAGCTCACAGTATAGAGGGCCAGACAGACACCGAGATGTACAAACAACCATAATTACGATAGCTTCATAAACAATGTAGGCACAAAGTGCTCTGGAAACTCATTCAGTTTTGGGGAGTCAGAAGTGCTTGGGAGAAGAACTGGTAATGAAGGTAGGTATTGAGAGGTGAAGAATAGTACGTGGTTAGAGGGAGAGGAAAGAAGCAATCTAGGCAAAGGGAAGAGTACACGAAAAGCAGTGGAGTCATGAAAAAGCAGGTGAAGATGAGGCTATAATTAGTGCTGTGTGGCAGGAGTCAAGGTGGATAGGGAGTTAGGACAGGATATGGAGACAGGAGGAGCTAGAAATAGTTTGGGGCACATGCAGAGGGGCTTTGAATGTGTCACCAAGCAGTTGCAAAGTAACTGAATGGGTTACAGGAGGGAGACCAACGTAACTGGATTTATACCTTTGAAAACCATTCTAAGGTCAACATAGAGAATACATTGGAAGGGACAGAACCCAAAAGCAGAGGCTAGTAAGGGACGCAGGGAATATGGAAGGTCATGGCTTAAAGGATGAAGAACGAGGCAGGCTGCATGTCCTTTGCCTACAAACACAACTTTCTAAGCCATACACCCCACTTAGCAAACAAGGAATGGAGGCCCACGCACCCTGGCCAGCGCCGCAGTCACTTCTGTTTGCTCTTGCCTCAGCAGCTCCCCTTCCAGGTGACAAGACTCCAGGGCTTCCCGAAGAATGATCAATTCACTGAGTGATTCTGACTGTTTGGCTTCCAGACTTGCTAGTGTCTCCTGACTAAGATGGAAAGGAGAGGAGGCTGGGGTCAATCTCAGGGAGTGGCCACACCCCAAAAGGTAATAGGAGTCAAATTACCTTTGCTATGCAAAAGAAGGAAGAAGGTCTCTAAATTGTTAAGACCTCCATGACATGTAAAGCGAAAAAAGCAAAATATTTGGGAGAAATAAGAATATGCATAGGGGTGCCTGGCCAGCTCAGGCAGTAGAGCATGCAACTCTTAATCTCAGGGTCATGAGTTCAAACCCAATGTTGGGTGTGGAGCGTACTTAAAAAAATAAAATAAAACTTAGTTAAAAAAAGATTACATGTATATATTTGCATAAAGCAGCTGGAAAGATAAACAAGAAAGCAATTTAAGTGGTTGGCTACAGAAGGAAGGGAAATAAGGTGGATGAAGCAGAGAGGAGGATCTCTGTTTGTCTATTTTTTTTTTTAAGAGAAAAAGGGAGAAGAAGGGCAGAGGGGGAGGAAGAGAGAGTCTTAAGCAGGCTCCACGCCCAGCAAGGAGCTTAACACAGGGGTCGATCTCACGACCTTGAGATCATGACCTGAGCCAAAATCAAGAATCAGGAGCTTTAACCAAATGAGCCACCCAGGTGCCCCTGTGTTTGTCTTTTTAAATAGTTTTGACTTTCAGATCATAATAAATATTGATAAATGTATTACTGAATCACACTAATTAAATTTAAAAACATAACTATCGGGATGCCTGGGTGGCTCAGTGGTTGAACGCCTGCCTTTGGTCCAGGGTGTGATCCTGGAGTCCTGGGATCGAGTCCCACTTCGGGCTCCCTGCATGGAGCCTGCTTCTCCCTCTGTCTAAGTCTCTGTCTCTCTCTCTGCCTCTCTGTGCCTCTCATGAATAAATAAATAAAATCTTTACAAAAAAAAAAAACACAACGTTACAATCTTTGTGGATTGTTTATTCTTCTAAAGGTATAGGAGAGACCATTCTTTGTAGGAGTCATGATTCTTATAGCAGTCCTTCAAGATTCTATTATTTGTGCCTACTGGCTGCAAGGAACTAGAGCACAGGAGAGGAGGGGGATATATGGAGGTGAAGAATACAGTCCCTGATACCAGTTACTGAAGACCCACCATCTGCCAGGCTCTGTGCACAAAATGGTGCTCTATTCTTCCCAGTGATCCTTCAAGGTAAATACTATCATCCCTATTTTACAAATAAAGTAATCTGCTCAAATGGTGGAGCCATAATTTTAACCAAACTTTTGCCAGCTTGAAAGTCCTTGCTTTTTCTATGATATTACATAGAAGAATTTACAAATTTGCTACGTCTCTTGATTCTAGAATTCCCTTTCTTAGCCAGTTCATTTCCCATTATTACCTGGGGTAAATCCTACCCTTCAGCCAGCCTGGCCTACTCCGAACATGCCATGAACCTGCATCCTTTTCTTTGCTAATCTGTCCCTTTTGCCCCTCTCCCACTCTCTACCAATCAAAATATGTCAAGGCCCAGCTCAAAGGCCTCTCCTCTGTGAGGCTTTCAATTATTAACTGTCACTCCCAGGCTTCCAAAGGACCCAGCCTGAAGCTCTGTTTCATTCATACTTCATTTGGCCTCATGCCACAGTTCATTGTTTATTTGAACATTAGACTGCAAACTGCTGGCGATCAGGGCCTGTGTCTTATTTGTTTCTGTGCCCCTACAGTGTCTCAGCCCCTAGGGGTACTCAGAAAAGCCTGGGTGAACTTTCTGTATTTATCCTTCTGCAAAAGAAGGAGCAGTAAGCTAATGTGAACCCACCACAGGCCAAGCTTCAATTTTGACTCTACTTTCTAAGAGATGGGAGTGGATGAAAGAGGGTGTAGAAATGATGGGAAAATCAAGCCCCAGGCAGGAGGGGACCAGTCACACTTACAGGCGCTCCCTTTCACGGACAGCCAGGTGCAGCTCCTCCTGCTGCTCCTCCTTCTCACCCTGAACAGAATCCCCCTGCAACTGAAGCTCCATGTTTGTCCTTCGCAGCCGCCATGCCTCCTGCTCCAGCACCTCCAACTGCTGCTGCAGCTCCTCCCTGGTCTTCTGCAGGAGCTCTCGCTCCCTGAAACGAGACGAGAAATGAGCAAAAACCTTGGAACCTCAAATCCTTCCTGGTAGCAGATATAGGATCAAAGGAAAGAGATGTCCGTTTCTTTTTAAAGATCTCATCTCCCCTTTTGAGCGGGAACCTGTTTGTTTGTTTTATCATCACAAAGATCCAAAACTGAGTAAGCAGGAATAAGCAGAACACAAGACGGCCCTGAACAGCCCTGGGTGGCAGGGAGGGCAGGGTTAGGCAACCAGAAATGTCCAGGAGTGAGTAAATGGCTGGATGAGGACTGAGCCGGGAGGGATGAACAGCCCCCTGCTCACTTGCTGAGAGACTCCACCTCTCCCTGTAGGTCCGAGGTCTGCCCTGCCAGAGTGTCGCGTTCCCCGGTGAGCTTCTGCAGACGCTGTCTTAAGGCCTCACCCTCCTCCTCCCACTGATTATGCTGCTGCCGCAAAGAGCTCATAGCTTCCTGACAGGCCGAAAGCTGCTGCCTTAGGTCCTGGGGAGGGAGGGTGACAAAAGGGAGATGGTGAGCAAGAGGGCAGAGCAAAGGCAGGGTGGCAGAAGCCTGAGAGTGAGGTTAGGCCAGGGGCCGAGGCCTGGTACAAGGGTAAGCTGAGAATAGAGATGCGGCCAGTCGAGGAGACAGAGGATCAGAGATTACTGGGCTTCTGTGGTTCCTAGAGTCTCAGAGTCCATCATCTTTAGACGTGCATTGGGGGGCCGTCACGGAAATGGCTAAGTCTGGCTGGGACCCTTAGAGTCAGGCAACGCTTACTCACGGTCTCCCAGGGCTCCAGTTGCCTATCTTTGCATAGTGCTATATGAAGATAGCATGCAAAGTGAGGTGTACTATTGGGCACAGAGAATGTACCCATTAGCCACAAGTATGACTTGGCAGACACCGAGAGATTCTAATGGGCACCTTGGGAGTACTGACCAAACACCTCATGACTGGTTGACATAGTGGAAGGGACAGTCCAGGCAAGGAGGTTACCTGGGGCACACATCAGTTCAGACACCCACACCTGTGTCTGAGGAGGAATGGTGGTTTCTCACCTGCACAGCCTGGCGTCTTTGAGTCACCACTGAACGCACCAGAGTAAGGGCCTTGTCTGGGTCCTGGGAATCAAACTGGGATGAGAGGCCACTAGGGTCCAATTCTAAGGAGCTGTCTCGACCACAGCCTTGGGTCATACTGTCCCCTTCTTCCACCATGACCTGAAACCCAACACAGCAGAGTCACCACCCTATTGACGAAGGCCTAGAATCCACATAGAAGACTGACACTACATCCTGGACAAACCTGACGTCTTCTTTCTCAGGTCCTCTCCCTTGCACATAAGAGGAGGGTATCTAAGAGCAAAAAGGATTGGTTCCTGGGGCACCAGGGTGGCTCAATGGTTGAGTGTCTGCCTTCGGCTCAGATCATGATCCTAGAGTCCTGGGATGGAGTCCTGCATCAGTCTCCCCATGGGGGAGCCTGCTTCTCCCCCTGCCTATGTCTCTGCCTCTCTCTGTGTGTCTCTCATGAGTAAATAAAATCTTAAAAAAAAAAAAAAAGTATTGGTTCCTCCAACTCCTCACCTTCTGTCACCCAAACCTAGGACTAGCAACAAGGCTAGAGCATTCTGAGGTAATAATAAACGAAGAAATGAAGAAAGAAGAAGATATTGATGTAACAAAGACCAGAGCCCCTGTCCTGAGAAGTACAGCTGGCGATAAGAAGGAGGGCCTGCCTGTTCCAGCAGGCAGTGCTAGCATGTGAATGCTTAGCTACCCCTTAAGGTACCAGTCTTCAGATACACTCAGAGAACTCATTCCTCAAAGACCCTAAGCCCAAACATCTCAGAGAGTGGAAATCTAGGCATGACTAAGAAACACGGAGGCCTAGGGAGGAGTGAGCCATAACCCGGTTCCCACAAACAGAAGGCTTACCAGTACCTGGGTTATATCCCTGATCACCTGCTGTAAAGACAGCTTCTCCTCTTGGGCATTCTTACTGAGAGATGCCTCATGTTCCATTAATTCTGCATGATTTGTCTCCTGAACAGGGAACAAGACAGAGCTGTGAGCAAAACTCTCAGAAGTATCTACCATTTAAGCCCCCAAATCAACCAGAACCTCATTCTGGCTCTGTGGTCAACCCTACTTTTTTCCTTGACCACATATGACTGCTACTGTTGTCCCAGGACTCTGAGAACAGTGTGATGTGGTGATTAAGAGTTCAGAATAAGTGAATCAGAGCTCTAAATTAGACTGCCTCAATTAGAGTTCTCACTCAATCACTTCCTAGTTTGGTAGCCATAGGCAACTGTTTCTTTGAGCTTCTTTTCTCTTTAAAATAGGAATAATTGGGATCCCTGGGTGGTGCAGCGGTTTAGTGCCTGTCTTTGGCCCAGGGCACGATCCTGGAGACCCGGGATCGAGTCCCACGTTGGGCTCCCCGTGCATGGAGCCTGCTTCTCCCTCTGCCTGTGTCTCTGCCTCTCTCTCTCTCTCTATCATAAATTTAAAAACAAAACAAAACAAAACAAAACACTGTTTAAAAAAATAAATAAATAAAATAAAATAGGAATAATTAACAGCAACTACTTCACAGGTTTGTGTTGAGGCTTAAGTGAAAAGGATGCATGTAAATCACTCAACATAGTGCCTGGCACAAAGAAAATGCTCAATACATGTCAGCTATCACAAAAGAAAGAATGGGAGCTGTCTCTGAACAGCAAATTAATGCTTGAGACCTAAGGCTAGTCCAGAGAAACCCCTAGCCCCAGAGCTAGCAATGAATCTGAAGAAGACTCAAGATTTCCTCAGTTCCTTCTGATCCTATTGTTAGTGAAGGCCTGAAGACACAGACCTGCAACTATGTTTTCTTGGGCCTCTACAAAACTTGAGCCAACATTTATAAATTAATTGAGAGATTCTGAGAGGTTTTATGAATTGAGAAATTCTGACCTTCTGGCTTTTCTCAAAAAGTTAACAGATGGGCCATATCAGGCCCCATTGCTACATGGCAGTAATATCCTGAAGCTGAACACCTCCTCCATGTGAGACACATACTCTTCACCCTCCTGCAGTCCCTACTATACCTCATCGTTTCCTTAATATTGAGATCAAGTGTCCCCTTCTGTCCTCAAAACTAACTATGATAATGCTGGACAACCAGAATCCTTACAACTGAACCCACTTCACTCTTTGGCATTATCTGGGCACTGTGGACATCTGAATTTGCACATTTCTGACCAAAAGGAACCAAAAAAGGCATAAATGACTCTGAATCCCTGCCGATCCCAGCTCAGATAAGACTAGAGGTTTGTACACAGATCATCATTCAGGATCTGCCTAAAAACAGAGATTCTTAGCAATGAAAAGAAATGTAGAATCAAGCCAGAGGTTCTATCTAGTATAACCTTAGAGAGTCCCTTTGATAGTATCTCTGGCAGATGAGAAGCCGAGAAGCCCGTGACACAAACCTCAATCTTCCATAGAACAGACTGGTCAACTACTGAGCAGCTCTTGGTTTTTAATCTCTCACATGTCCCCATCTTTTGCCACTGTGCCTTGTAGTGTATGTTCCACTCTCTCTGATGAGGACCCACTGCATGCATACATCATTGTAATTTCCCCAGGAATATAGTAGGCATGGTACACAGTACTACCAATGAGTGAATAAATTGAATGAGTTAATTACTTTTTCAGATTCAGCCAAAATTTATTTATTTTTTGTTTGTTTGTTATTATTAAGGAATATTTAACTGGTCTCCTGCATCATCTGTCTATAGAGGACAAGGAACATATAGGCCCACTCCTAAGTCCTTTCCAGAACAAAAGGTCATGTACCAGGATCTCCACTGTCTCTCTCAGGGCCCCTAACATCTTCTCATACTCTTCATTTTGCTTCCGAGCCTGGATCAGCAGAGCAGAGAGCTCCGTCACCCTGAAGAGAAGAGCACAGCACTGTTACCCAGGAGACTCACCATGGTGGACAGAGCTAATACGCAGCATACCCCAGCCCCAATGGACACTCCCTCTAAAGCCCCCCGAAGCCACCTGGGCACCCCCAGCCCCTGCATTCCCTGGATGCCACACGATGCTATAGCCTTGAACGGGGGGAGAGGGAGGGGAGAGTCAAAAACCACTCAGACACATGCAGGGATTTACCACATCTCAAGACTGGAACACGTGTTTGGGGGCGCGAGAGCTGAGGGAAAGCCCTGGCCCAGGCCCTTCCAGGCCTCGCTTGATCTTGAAGTCAAGCACCCTGAAGCCAATAAGAACATCAGAATTGCCACATGGGACAGTCCCAAGGTCCCTCCAGCCCAAGGGTCTTTCATAAGGAAATCGGAGGGGCAGTTTGGGGGAGATTTTAGTCAACCTCTGTGATACTAACCTCAAGGTTGAGGGAAATCATACAACTCTGTCACTTAATGCTATATCTTGGAGTTTATTACCTGGGATTATATGTGTAGTTAAACAAATATTTCTTTTTCTAAGATTTTCTTTTTTTAGGTAATCTCTACCCCTGGCACGGGGCTCAAACACATGGACCCCGAGATCCAGAGCTGCATGCTCTACCAACTGAGCCAGCCAAGTGCCCCTAAATAAATATTTCTTAAGGGATCCCTGGGTGGCGCAGCGGTTTAGCGCCTGCCTTTGGCCCAGGGCGCGATCCTGGAGACCCGGGATCGAATCCCACGAAGGGCTCCCGGTGCATGGAGCCTGCTTCTCCCTCTGCCTGTGTCTCTGCCTCTCTCTCTCTCTCTCTGTGACTATCATAAATAAATAAAAATTTAAAAAAAATATTTCTTAAATGAATGTTATCCAGGAGTAAATATTCTTTTTTTTTCAAAGTCTTTTTTTTTTTATTTTTTCTTAATTTTTATTTATTTATGATAGTCACACACAGAGAGAGAGAGAGAGAGAGGCAGAGACACAGGCAGAGGGAGAAGCAGGCTCCATGCACCGGGAGCCCGATGTGGGATTCGATCCCGGGTCTCCAGGATCGCGCCCTGGGCCAAAGACAGGCGCTAAACCGCTGCGCCACCCAGGGATCCCTTTTTTTTCAAAGTCTTAATAATTTTATTCTGTACCACCTCTAGGAGCCTTCATTAATTGGATGGCCATTCACTTAATGATTGTGTCTTTTGGGATCCCTGGGTGGCGCAGCGGTTTAGCGCCTGTCTTTGGCCCAGGGCACGATCCTGGAGACCCGGGATCGAATCCCACGTTGGGCTCCCGGTGCATGGAGCCTGCTTCTTCCTCTGCCTGTGTCTCCGCCTCTCTCTCTCTCTCTCTCTCTGTGACTATCATAAATAAATAAAAATTTAAAAAAAATGATTGTGTCTTTCAACAAACATTCACTGAATGTTACTCTACTGCAAATGAAGTACAAAGCACTGGAGACATAGACTCACTAAGACATAGTCTCTGTCCTTGCCTTTCCAGGACCCAGGCAACCAAAACCAAAACAAACTGCTATTTACATACACCGTCAATAGGTGGTGACACAAACCTAGCCATGGGGTATAAGCCCAAACCTGTCCAGAAATTCAATGGGGCTCTTAGCTTCTGTCCCTGCCCTTTTTACTATTATTTTTTTAAAAATTAATTTAAAAAATAAATAAATAAATAAATTTTAGGGACGCCTGGGTGGTTCAGCGGTTTGGCGCCTGCCTTTGGCCCAGGGCGTGATCCTGGAGTCCCAGGATCCAGTCCCATGTCGGGTTCCCTGAGTGGGGCCTGTTTCTCCCTCTGCCTGTGTCTCTGCTTCTCTCTCTCTCTCTGTCTCTCAAGAATAAATAAATAAAATATTTAAAAAATAAAAATAAAAAATAAATTTTATCATAATCTAAAAAAATAGGAGAACCTAACAACAACAACAAAAGCTAAATAATCAGAAACAGTGAGAGCAATGCTGTAACAAGCAGGTCAAAAGACTACACCTGGGCATAGAAATTTAACAGGCTATTGAGGTCAGAGAAGGCTTCTCAGAACCATGCCTTAATGGATAAGGTGGAGGCAGAAGGGAGGCAAGCATTCCAGGCTAAGGTCAGTATGTACCAAGGCAGAGAGGCATAGAATAGCTTGGCTGTTCTGGGAATGGGAGTAGTTTGGTGTTGAGAGACAACAGTCACAGCTAGCTCTATAAATCAACAGGAGAGAAACTGAACTGCAGAGGGCGGTGACACAGCCCCCCCTGTGGCACTGGGTTCCAGACTGGACTCCCTCTGGCACCTCTCCTTCCTCTCTGGTGGGAGAACGCTCTTCATGCCCCCTACCCCCTGCCAGCTCTATTTCCCTAAGGGAGTCAACACCCTCAGCAACCCCTTCCCAGGACCCCAACCCATCTCACTGATCCTGCAGCTCAGCCTTCTCCAGATCGCCCCGACTCTTCAGCTGTATTAGCTCCTGGCTCCTTTCATGCGCTTCCTTCTCCAGCTCCTGGGTCTTGGTCAGTAGTAGCAGCAGCTGGGTTGGCTCACTCCCATCCCGTCTCCCAGATCCATCCGACTCTCGAGACTGGGTGCCCACAGTCAAGCGCAGACAACATGTCAACAGGGACCCTGAAAGCTTCACATGTTCAGCCTTGAGCTCCGTCAGATCTCTGAGTACAAGCAAGGAAAGAGCAGACTCCAGTAGGGATGGGTGAAGGGAGCTTGGAGATCAGGCCCAGTGAACTCTGAGGAGCAGGTCTGGGGAAAATCCTTTGAATCCAATAATATCATCGCTCCCCACTCACTCTTCCATCCTCTCTACTCCCCACCCCCATTCCCAGCTTCTACAGCAGCCCATGGTCATTAAATCTAGAATCGGTAGGGGCAAACCTCCCTTCCTATCCCCACACTTACCTGTCAGTAGCTGACTTCATCTCCAGGAAGTGGCGTCGGAAGGTCACCACCTCCCGCCACAGACCAAGAAGGCGACCGTGCTCCCCTTTCAGGTAGCCCTTGAAGAACTGTGTATTCAGAAACCCTGGTCATATCAAAGGGCAGAGGACCACCTTTTGCCAGCATAGGAGTCTTGGATTCCTCCTGACAACCCGGGGGAGGGAAGAAGGGGCTTATGATGGCATATGACCTTCCTCTGAGCTGATCAGAAAAAGATAAACAGTAGCTGCCACTGCCATTATCACCAAAGACTCACAATGAGGACTAAGTGACATACCATGTAAATCACCAAGCATGGCACCTGGCACACAGCAAAGGCTCAGGAAATATTAGTTTCCTTTATTTTTTTTTTTTAATTTTTATTTATTTATGATAGTCACAGAGAGAGAGAGAGAGAGAGAGAGAGGCAGAGACACAGGCCGAGGGAGAAGCAGGCTCCATGCACCGGGAGCCCGATGTGGGATTCGATCCCGGGTCTCCAGGATCGCGCCCTGGGCCAAAGGCAGGCGCCAAACCGCTGCGCCACCCAGGGATCCCGAAATATTAGTTTCCTTTAGCTGGGATCTGAAAATCCACCCAGGTCTGTGTCTGGTCTTTCTTCCCCATTTGGTTTCAACAGCTATCTCCTTAGCATCTAGACATGCAGACCTCCAGAAGAGGGAAGTCAGCGTGCTTTCAGATCCTCCTAAAACCGAAGCTAGCCACACATGCAGGGACAGAGCTGCTCTGAGTGTCATACCACTTGCCAGCAAAACCTCAACTAGGCAGGTAAGGACAGAAGTCAGGCGAGAGCTGAAGCAGGGCAAAGCTGCCCAAAGCTGCCTGCCTGCGTGGGGAGGAGGGTCAGGGACTTTAGCAACAGCTCAGCCTCTGTGCAGGTCCTGAAGTTAACCCTTCCCAGCACCGACGAGGGCGGTGCCCAGCATGCAAGCCTCCTGTCCAGGAGTAAATATTCTTTTTTTACTGTTCCTCCCACCTCCTGCTCCATCTGCCACTGGCTCTCCTTCCTCCTGAGCTCATCCCGGGCTCGGCTCCAGTCCACTGTCAGGTTTTCCACATCTTCCCGAAGTGCTTTATTCACCATGTCAGCTTTTTCCATGTGCAGCCGAAGCTGGGTGTTCACCTCTGCTAGACTCTCACACCTGCACTGGGGAGGGGCGGGAGCAAGTGCAAAATAAAGGCTTGATCCAACCTTGGACCTCGTGGAGTAAGATGACACACACTGGAATTTTCCATCACCAGGAACTGGAGGGCTAAGGCTGAGGTCTGTGGTTTTAGCCACGTTAGCACTCAGGGCAGGGGTTTGCCCTCAGCCTTCTCAACCCACAGGCCACCACCATCACCCTGGCAGATAACTTGGGGTTCATCACCTCTGTTGTTCCTCCTCCAAACGGACCAGCAACTGTTCCAGGTCTGGCTCCTCCATGCTTTCCCATCTCTGAGGAGTCGGTCCCTTAGTCAGACAGAAACAGGCTTATTGACCTCCAAAGGGAACACCATTCAGACCAATTCCCTGATGCCCCCTTCTGCAGCCACCTGCTTTCTTTTCACGCCTCCTCTCTTGTGTCAGCAAATATGCTCTTTTCTCAATCACTACAGCCTGAAGGTAAATCCATGGCATCCCCTCCTCCCAGAGTGAACCTGTGACATCTGCTCAAACATGGCATTTGGTAGTGAAAAGAGCTTTCAGCCCAAGAAGCATGAGATACAGCTTTCACTAATGGCCTTGACTTCTACTACACTACATTTTTTACCTCAGGAAGTTTTTCAGCTTCTCTGAGCCACAAAGTCTTCACTACAAAATGAAGGAAACACCATTCCTCTAGAAAAGTTGCCTTGTGGATTGAGTGACATCATTATCTGACAATGTCTAATGGTGCCTGGCCTACATAGAATGGTGCTCACTAAGTTTTGGTTCTTTCCTTCCTGAGAGAACTTTTCTGAGGGTAATGTGAGAAGGTGGCGAGAGGGAGCTGGAACAAAGGCAATGGTTTTTTCAAAGTCAGCTCTACCCAGCCAGTGGCACAAGTAAATCCCTCTGCCACAAACAAGTTTAGGCCTGCAAAGGTCGGCATCTAAGACAGATAAACACTGACACCTTCTGGAGGAAAAATGCATTTCTTCCCTCTGATACCATATCCTTTCCAGTCTGATTAAATCTCCTGAAGCTGCATTTTGTCTTTAGAGAGCCAAGGGTTGGCGTCTGACAGGCCTGGAATAGCCAGTCCAACGAAAGTATCTGTGTGATAAAGCTCTCAGGGGCTGAAGACAGACTTCCACCGAACACCGCCTTATCAGACCACAACCTCCCTCAGTCAGCAAACAGGGCTGTCCTTACAGGTATATTCAATGAGGGCACAGAGGGAACACAGAACAGCCTCACTCACCCCAGTGGCTTCCAGCTGCTTCTCCAGCTCTTGGCACCAGGTCCGGTACTGCAACACCTGAGGCAAACAGAGCAGGATGTGGTGATGGTCATGGCTGGTATAAAAAGCCCAAACAAAAGGTCATGGAGGATTTGGGGCAAATCTGCTGTGAACAGGGTCTAGGTGGTAATAGTGGGGTAAGTCCATACATCTTATAATTTCTACTTAGTCAGTTAAACATACTCTCTGTGCCTATTGGCTTTGGAACCAGAAAACACAGGGCCAGGTCCTAGCTCTAGCCTAGGAGAACACAGACAACTAATTTAGCCCTTGTGACCATCATCTTTAAAAACGACAGGATATACATCTCATGGAGTAGTTGTGAGCATCACAGGAGAGGCTGTTTAGGGACATTCCCACCACATGGTTCTGTCTCCTAGAACCCTTATCCCACATTACACTCAGCATTCATTTGGCAGTGTTCTCTTTGCCTTCCTGCAAGGGTAGCTGCCTCACCTTGGCCTGCAGCTTCCTCACGAGGGTTGCTTGCCTCTGCTGGGCCTCCTGGGAGTTCTTCAGCTTCCGCCAGGAGGCTGCTTGGTTCTCTGCCATCTGCTGCTGTAGTGCTAGTACTTGCTCCTCCAGCACCAACTGCAGTGACTGGGGCTTCATATTGTTCAACCCAGGGCCTCGCGTCTCCATGGGAGCACCAAACAGGTAAGCTCACAATCCCTTATCTGGCCAGAGGCTGTTCACTCCTAGTAAAGTCTCTAATCATTGCTGTGCCACGTGGAGTGCCTCTTGAGCTGGGGACGAAAGCACACAGAGGAGTTGAAAAGAATGTCTAGGTGATTCAAATTTACTCACCAAATATGGGATCCCTGGGTGGCGCAGCGGTTTGGCGCCTGCCTTTGGCCCAGGGCGCGATCCTGGAGACCCGGGATCGAATCCCACATCGGGCTCCCGGTGCATGGAGCCTGCTTCTCCCTCTGCCTGTGTCTCTGCCTCTCTCTCTTTCTCTCTGTGTGACTATCATAAATAAATAAAAATTAAAAACAAAAAAAAAAACAAATTTACTCACCAAATAGTAGGTCTGGCAAAGCTGGGTTGGACAAAGTAAGTGGGTTCCTTTATTACAGGACCCATCAGAGCCTTTAAAATACTAACATGGGGGCAGCCCTGGTGGCTCAGCGGTTTAGTGCCGCCTTCAGCCCAGGGTGTGATCCTGGAGACCCGGGATCGAGTCCCGCGTCGGGCTCCCTGCATGGGGCCTGCTTCTCCCTCTGCCTGTGTCTCTGCCTCTCTCTCTCCTCTCCGTGCTTCTCATGAATGAATAAATAAAATATTTTTAAATACATAAATAAATAAATAAATAAATAAATAAATAAATAAATAAAATACTAACATGGACCCTAACCTCTAAGTGGCGTGAGAGCTAAGTATCACTTCCAAATCTATTGGGAACCATTAGACAAGCTCACAGGACCAATGTTTCCTTCTGGGACTCTGCACTAGATCAAGAGCTCCTGGTTTACCACTGCATCCCTAGTGCCTGGCAGAGAGCCTAATAAACATCTATGGGATAAATCCCTGAAGGTATTTCTAGTCTAGCAGAGGAGAAGGACACAATCACAACACAATGTGGCATATGTAATCGTAACAGAAGCAGTATAGAACAGTAAGAGAAAATAGTGGAAGGGCATTAAACCTAACCTGCTGGTCTGTGAACTGTGCAAATCATCATCATCATAATTAATCCTTGTCATAATTAATCCTGTCATAATTAATCCTTGACCTGTCTACATGTCAGTCACAGTTAACTGCTTTACCTGTACTATGTTATTTTGTCATCACAAGAATCTTGAAACCTTCCAATGCCTTTCTATCACATTTCAGTGTAGGTAATACTACAACTGTTTGTACGTGGATGAAGAAGCGGAGGCTTACAAAGGTTACACCTCAGTTAAGAAATTAGAAAGGTTAAACAAAAGTTGTCCAAATTCATACAATTGGCATTTGGTTGATTAGGGATTTGAATACAAGCAAGTTTGACTCTCTGAAAAAGAAATGGAGTAGCAGGCATTTCAGGCAGGAGATCCATTAAGAGAGAGGGGGTGGGGGATGAGCAATCAGCTTCAGCAGGATAGTAAACCTCCTCACCCAGCAGAAGCTGGGCCAAATCAGGGCAACCTGTCACCCACAGGGGCGGAGGGGAGATGGGGAGAGCAGGGACGCCAGCTTAACCAGAGACCTTGAGAGATCCCCAGGAGAGGGGAAAGCACAGTGGTCAGGAAGTTTGGAATGCCAGTTCAAGCTCTGCCTCTAATGGGTTCTGTGATCTCAGACATACCACTTCTCTTTCAGCCCCTTATCTAAATATGAGGGCTACCAGCCATGTGACCTCTGAGTTTCTGAGGCCTCTAAAACACACAATAACCTGGGAGGAGGTGGGTAGGTTAGAGTTCTCATTTAATTAACCCTGAGGCATAACCCCAAAAGGGTTAAGGAATATTTGTTTTTCCAATTACCTATCAAGAAAATAGAATATTAGATTATTATTAGATATTATTAGATTATTAGAATATTAGAGATGCCCGCTTGGTCCAGCCAGCAGCCCATCTGAAGAAAGCGGTATATAGAGCAAATGCAAATCTAACATTTCCATATACAGTGGGAGTTTCAAGGCCCCAAATCCCTTTAATGCACTAAACTGTTGATTTCCTACATCCTGGCTCAAATGCCACCCCCTATCATGTCATCCCAGATATACCCAGGAAGAGTTAATCACTTTTCTAGCTATGTATATGACATTATTACACATAAGAAATTTATATATATTTAACTGTATATATAATATATAGAGTCTAAATTACATTTGACTAAATTACATTTTATCATTATTATTTATCTATCTTCTCTACTAATCTGTAAATTCCTCAAAAGCAAAAGCTATCTAATTCATTTTGGTCATTAGTAGGTTGAAGAAATCCATGTAGGCCTCTACTCCAGGCAAGTCTAAATCCTTGGCAGAGGTTACAAGTGTGGCCTGCTGGTTCTTTTCAACCATTATGTGGCCTATATCAAGCTTTTAAGAATTCAAAGTAGGTACAAACATTTACCAGTGGGAGAATGCATGTAAAAATAAAATCTTATTTCTGAGGGTGCCTGGGTTGATGGAGCGTTCATCTGACTCAGGTTTCAGCAGAGGTCATGATCTAGGAGTCATGGGATTGAGCCCTGTGTCTGTCTCTGCACTCAGCAAGGACTCTGCTTCAGATTCTCTCCTTCTACCCTCCCACTCATGCTCAAGTGCTCTCTCTCTCTCAAATAAATAAATATATAAATCTTTAAAAAACAATTCTTATTTCTGGCTCTTTTGGAGAATCCGAGTATCTAGCAAACTGTGACCTGTATTCCTACAAGGCAACAACCAGCTGCAGTTACATGTGTCTTCCCCCTTAGACAGGACATATTCTCGTTAGTTTACCAGTCTCTACCCCCAACACACCATCCCCCAGCCCCAGCCTATTCTCTCCCTCACGCTGATAGCAGATTTTAGTTGTCATTGATCGTTGAACTTGTGCTATTGCTTTTCTTATAGGAGTTACAGAAGAAAACTCAGTTTACTAATTTACATTACCTCCTGGACAACAGAAGACAGCTGAGTTTGTAGAGCTTGAAGTAGACCATAAGGAAAATGCATCAAGTAAGAAGAGTAGAATGGCACCAACACCGCAGGCTGCCTCTTCCTAGCCTCTAACCTGAATGAGCAGTCTTCCCTCACACTCCAAAGATCTTCTTTTTCTGCTCTTCCTTTCCACCAGGGCTGTGTCAACCAGCTCACTGTGTCTCTGTTAAATGATGGCTCAGTCTCTCTCTGCTAGTAGGAGGCACAAACTTGCTGGGAAACCACTCTTGCTGCCAACACTGCCAGCAACAAGAGCAGCTCTGAGTTGCTTCAAGGTTCAAGGGACTTGATGGGCCTTTTCTCTAATCCTATTAGGGCTGCTCTGGGCTGGGCTGGGCTTTTGCATGTGCTGGGAGTCTGAGAGGCCTCTCCTCCTCCTTTGAATTCCTCCTCCCTCCTCCCCTCACCCCCTTGATATTTGGTTGAACCATAGAAAGTTGTCAATATTTGCCCATTTTTTAACCTACAAAAATGATAATGTCATATAGTTCAGCCTATATCTCTACAGGTAGCTCTGCCACAGTCCCCAGAATTCTCTTACTAAACCATCTCTTAGGATGAGGCTAAGGCTGCTCTTAACACATAGGGGTACTTCGGTGGCTCAATCAGTTAACTGTCCGACTCTTGGTTTTAGCTCAGGTCATGATCTCATGGGTCGTGAGATCAAACCCCAAGTCCTACTCCAGACTCCAAGGGGAGTCTGCTTCCTTTCTCTCTCTCACTCTCCCTCTCCCCCTACTCACATGTGCTTTCTCTCTAAAATAAATAAATCTTTTTTTAAAAAAAGAAGGCTGCTGTTAACATGTATACATTATTTGGGAAGGTGATAGTAATACTTCAGTAAATAAGTGGAATTATATCAGAATTACATAATTATTTTACTTCAACTGATAACTCAAAAATTTTAGAGCTATTTAAAAATTTAGTTGAGGGATGCCTGGGTGGCTCAGCGGTTGAGCATCTGCCTTCGGTTCAGGGCATGATCCTGGGGTCCCAGGATCGAGTTCTGCATCGGGCTCCCCGTATGGAGTCTGCTTCTCCCTCTGCATATGTCTCTGCCTATCTCTCTCTGTGTGTCTTTCATGAATAAATAAAAAATTTTAAATGTACTTTAAAAAATAATAATAAATCAAAGTTTAAAAAAATAAAAATTTAGTCCAATCCTTCCATTTTACAGATAAGGAAACTGAGGACTCCAGAAATGCAGTAACTTTATTTTTTTTATGTTTTGTTTATATGCCCCATTTACCTCAAAAAATGATTTGGAACTGTAGCAAATGTACCATATGAACATAAGATGTTACTAATAGGGGAAATGGGGTACAGGGCATATGGGAACTCTTTGTATTACGCAATTTTTCTATAAACCTAAAATTGTTCTAAAAAAATTTATCTTAAAAATGATTTGAGGGGCACCTGGGTGGCTCACCAGTTGAGCATCTGCCTTCAGTTCAGGGTGTGATCCTGTGGTCCTGGGATGGAGTCCCACATCAGGTTCCCCACAGGGAGCCTACTTCTTGCTCTGCCTAGGTCTCTGTCTCTCTCTGTGTCTCTCAAGAATAAATAAATAAAATATATTTTTTAATGATTTGGGGGATCCCTGGGTGGCTCAGCAGTTTAGCGCCTGCCTTTGGCCCAGGGTGTCATCCTGGAGTCCCGGGATCGAATCCCACGTCGGGCTCCTGGCATGGAGCCTGCTTCTCCCTCTGCCTGTGTCTCTGTTTCTCTCTCTCTCTGTATCTCTCATGAATAAATAAATAAAATCTTTTTTAAAAAAATTTGAAGTGTTTTAGGATTAAAACAAAAAAAATCCCCATAAAACTTAAATTCATTAGGGAGTGGAGGCACCTGGGTGGCTCAGCAGTTGAGCGTCTGCCTTTGGCTCAGATGGTGATCTCAGGATCCTGGGATCAAGTCCCATATCAGGCTCCTCTCAAGGAGCTTGCTTCTCCTGCCTATGTCTCTGCCTCTCTGTGTCTGTTATAAATAAATAAATAAATAAATAAATAAATAAATAAATAAATAAATAAATAAAATTTTTTTTTTCTAGAGAGGGAATGAACAGAGAAAAATTACATCAGGGATCTTTCTGAAATTGAGATTTAGTTCTGAGCTTTCTCAAGATGCAGTTCAGCACTGTTTTATTAACACTGTCAGATCTACCAGAGAACAAACTAGCAGAGTACCAAAAGACAGGCAGGTTTCAGTATCCCCCCAGACAAAGAAAAGGTCAGTAGTTGGCAAATGGTAACAGACTGGATCTCATTCACGTGAGATAATGGATGTCAGTGTGCTTTGCAAACTGCAAAGCACTGAATAGACAGGAAAAGGAAAAAGAGTCACTTCTTTTATGCATTCATCTTTTATGAATTAAATTATCCCATAAACACTCATGAATTGGAACTCCGTTCCTGGCAGTCGGTCACAGACAGGAACAAGACTGACCTCCTTTTGCTAGGAACCAGACCAGAAGGGTAGTAACCTCTGAACTGAGGGAAAGTAACAGAGAGTGATATACATTATGTTTAGTCCCCCTCACCCCAAATTCCAAAAGGGGTATTTAAATAAAGTTTAATATAGAAATGACACCACCTAGACTCGGAGGTATATATACTGCAAGGACTAGGATGGGGACTAGTATCATTAAATAGAATTTGTCACTTAAAGCAAAAAAGAAAAAATGCTTGAAAGGCACAACATTTTACTTCCTGAGCAAAGAAACTACATATATTTGTCTGCAGAAACAATTTCTGTTTCTTATTCCACACACAAAAATGTTGCATGTTTTCTGCCTCCAGTATGCCATGGCACCCGTGAAAAACCTTGTGGCAAGGGGGTGGTTAAGAAAAAAGAGGTGAGTTCTGAGGTTTACCCTTTACTTGCACCCACCCTGTAAAAGATGGAATCATGCAGGCTCCAATTTTGAGCACTTTCTTCAAGAGAGAATCAAAGTGAATGGAAAAGCTGGGAATCTCAGTGGAGGTGTGGTAACCAAGAGCAAGATTACTGTAATTTCTAAGGGGACTTTTTCCAAAAGGTATTTGAAATATCCCACCAAAAAATATTTGAAGGAGAATAATCTACATGATTGGTTGCGTTACTTCCAGATTAACCAGGAGGAGGGAGAGGAGGAAGATGAGGATTAAAACTCATTTATCTGGAATATTTTGTATGAGTTCCTGAATAAAACTTGGGAACAACAACAAAAAAATTAGTATGCAGCCCCTTCCGTAAATTTGCCAAGCGAGGTCTTTCTCTTTTCTCCTCCCACCTCTCCAGCCTCTCCTTTTAGTCTCCTTTTCTGGTTTTTCATCTTCTCCATAAGGTTGGAGGCCCTAGGGCTCAGGCTTCAGACCTCGCCTCCATCTACATTCATTTCCTGGGCAACCTCATCCAGTTTCATGACTTACAATGGCACCATGACTCCCCATGGTGCCTCCCCAGCCCACACTTCCCTCTGGAAAGTCACACTCCTAGAGTAAACCAGACACCTATTTATCTTATCCACATGGGTGTCTAACAGGCACCTCAAAGTTAACCTGTCCAAAAGTGAACTTCTGCTCCTCCAATCTTCCTCATTTCAGTAAATGGCAATTCCATCCTTCTGGCTGCTCAAGCCCAAAGCCTGGGGTCTTATGTACTCCATTCTCTCACATGCTGTAACCAATCTACTGGCAAATCCTGTTGGCTCTTCCAGATTGTATCACTTTTCAATCCCTCACCACCACCATCCTGAGGCAAGCCACTCTCTCTTGCCTGGAGTGGTGGCTTTAAGGTATACCCACGAATTCTTTGTTATTCCTTCAAGAGGCGGAGCCTAATTCTCTCTCCCGGAGTAGGAACTGGAATAAAGTTAATGAAGCTGAATAAAGTAGAAATGACTTCCAAGAAAAGGTCATAAAAGACACCACAGCCTCTCTCTCTCTTTTCACTCCCTCTACCACGTCCTAAGGACATTCAGGCAGCCCTGTGAAAAGGCCTAGCAGTAAGGAAACATCTTGGGAGCAAAGCAGCCATCAACTTGACTGCCATCTCCTGAGAGATCCTAAGCCAGAAACACTTGGCTAAGTTCCTCCTGGCCTTCTTTTTTTAAGGTTGACTTATTTATGTTGAAAAACAAAGAGTGAGCATAAGCGGGAAGGGAAGAGGGGGTAGGAGAGAGAATCCCAAACGTGGAGCCCGACATGGGACTAGATCCCACAACCTTGAGGTCACAACCTGAGCTGAAATCAAGAATCAGATGTTTAACCTGACTGTGCCTCACTCCTAGATTTTTTTTTTTTAAGATTTTATTTTTTATTTATTCAGAGAGGGAAAGACAGAGACACAGACAGAGGGAGACGCAGGCTCCATGCAGGGAGCCGGATGTGGGACTCCATCCTGGGTATCCAGGATCACACCCCAGGCTGCAGGTGGCGCTAAACCGCGCGCCACCGGGGCTGCCCTAGATTTTTTTTTTTTTTTTTTTGAAGATTTTATTTTTGAAGATTTATTTGAGAGAGAGAGCACAAGCAGCAGGGACAGGCAGAAGGAGAGGGAGAAGCAGACTCCCCACTGAGCAGTGAGCCTGATGCAGGACTCCATCCCAGGACCCTGGGATTGTGACCTGAGGCGAAAGCAGACGCTTAAGGGACTGAGCCACCCAGGTGCCACTCACCCTGCTCCTAGATTTCTAATCCACAACTGTATGAGATAATAATTGCTATTTCAAGCTGCTAAATTTGGGGATGATTTTTTTCCCCAGCAATAGAGAATACATTTAGATTACTGCAAAAGCTCCCTAGACAGCTGAGATGCTTCCACCCTTGCTTCTAAAATTTGTTCCTTCTCAACAGAGTAATCAGAGTGATCCTTTTAAAACAGTGACAGATTATGCAACTCAGAACCCTCCAATGGCTACTCAGAGTAAAAACCAAAATCATCCTCATGGCCTACAGGCTCCTAATTATTTGATCCTAGCCTCCAATCATTTTAATTCCATTTCCTACTCCTCTCCAGTCACACAGCCTTCCTTGCTGCTTGTGCTTGGGAACGCACCAAACTACCCACTCTTTTCTGGGCCTCTTCTTCCAGTTAGTTATCTTGATTCGCTTGCTCCCTTACCACCTTCAGGTCTCTGTTCAACCATCACCTTCTCAGTTAAAGTTGCTCCCTAACCACTCAATATAAAGTACCATGACCCCTCCCACACACTGGTGTTATCTGTCCCTATCTGATTATTATGTGTAATATACTTCTAAGAATACTTGCAAGAATAGTTTTATTGACTGCTATATCCCCAGCTCCTAAAACAGTGCCTGGCATATAGCAGCTACTCATTAAATATTTGAATGAATGAAAGAATATAAGGCATTAGGTAATATGATCCACATCACCAATGGTCTTACAAAATGCTGAAAGCTCTATAACCTCCTAAAAGGTAAAAAACAGATCATGTAGCTTATATAGCACTTTACTCCCAAAACAATTATTTGCAATCTTCACAAAAAAACCTTTGAGATCATTGTCTTAATTTTGCAGACAAGAAAACAGACTCAAAAAATGGAAGAGACATAAATGATTTATAGCTGAGCAAACATGTAACCCTAATCTGCTTCCAAACTCTAGGGTTAATCTATTACATTAAAGTGCCTCTTAAATCATGAAGTACAAAAAAATCACATCTCTGTGAGAGGTACTTCCTAAAGGCTGTGAAGTGATGAGGTCTAGGTCTGCAGCTCTGGCAGCAAAGGAGCAAAGAAAGGTAGAGTGTGCCTGAACAAACAGGGCTGGCAGTAGGTTCTAGCGCCGGTTTTGTCAGGAACTCTATATGTAATTTGGGAACAACAATTCTCCTTTCCAAGCCTTCTCAATCAAATGCACATCATAAGCATGTGGTTAAAGTAAAAAACAATCCAATAGACATTTATCAAACCCAAAGGCAGTTTGTGAAATTATCACATGCTCTGGGAACAGACATCCTAGAATTCACTGCCCAGCTCCACTCATTAGTTGTGGAACTCTAGGCAAAATGATCTTGTAATGCCTGTTTCTTCATGCATAAAATGTGAAGACGTAACAACCCGCTTCATGAAATTACTGTGAGGATTAAGCGGGCCTTCCCATGTAATGCATTTAGTAGCACTTGACGCTTCGTGACTGTTTAGGATATATTATTATTTATCATCATGTGCCGGACCCCGGAATAATATAGAGACGAAAAAGGCATCACGGCCCAACTGCACGGCTGTACAAGAGCCACAGGAAAAATCACTCGGTGCAACGGGTTAAAGAACCGAGCAGTGGGAGGAACGGCGCTTGCAGAAAGCGGTCGGGAAAGATTTCCAAGGAAGCGACATTTGAAGAACCAGAGTTCCCGAGCTCCCGAGCGGGGCGGCGGGTGGGACTGCGCTTTAGGACAGATCACGTGCCAAGCCCCAAGGGCAGAGGGAGCCGCAAAATTCTGGGAGCGAGACGCGCAGCAGAGCACAGCGCCTTTTCCTGATACTCCCGGACTCGGCAGCCCTGGGGTACGAGGGTCGGGAGGCTCCCTTTCTCCGCGGATTGGAGCCCAGCGTGGTGGCCGCGGCTGGACGCGGGGGCAAGCGGCGGGAATCCGAGGATGGGTCCCAGACCGCCTCTGGGCCTCGGGTTCCTCCCGGGAAACGGGAGGCCGCTGCTCCAACGGGATTCCCTAAGGCGCCCTGGGCGGGCGGGCCTCTGGGCCTTGGACCGTTAACCCGGGCACCTCCCGCCTGCCCCTGAGGCCCCACCTCACCACGCTCGACTCCCGCGATTTCCAGCGTGATCCTCGGCGCGGGAGTGGGAGACGCAGCCACTAAGGCCCGGCCGGGGGCGGGGGGCGGGGGGCGGGGGCCCAGCGCCCGCCCGCGGCCCAGGCCCCGCCCCCAGGCTCCCGCCCCGGCGGCGGCCCCGCCCCCCGAGCAGGGAGCCCTGCGGCGGATAGCGCCGCTTGAGGGGGGCCTGCCGCCATGTTGAGTACTGGCAGCCGACTTACTGGAGTGGCCCGGAAGGAACAGTGGGATTACACTAAGACACGTAAGATTCCCTGGCCAGAAACGAGGACAGCCAGGGTTGCTGGATTCGAGCAAGGGAAGTCTTGGTAACAGAAAGATCTTGCCCTCAACCATCATCCTCTGGGCTTCGAGACTACACTGCGCATGTGTGTGGGGCCTTGTTCTTCGTGCGCCTGCTCGCTGCTCCACCCACAAATCCGAATACAATTAGCAACTGCGTGAGCGGTGGGGGAACCTGCTTCTGGGTCTGGAGGAAATCTACCCGTCGACCAGTTCTAGGGTTTTCCAGCGTTCAGACCTCCAACCTCCGAGCAGCCTCAGGCCACACAACACTCCTAGCATACTTAGTGTCGTTTGGACACACGGCACTGTTTCTCACTTACGTCTTGCACCGAGTGGTCCCTGCCCGAGTGTCTTACATCCTTCCAGAGAACTGCAGTTTGTCTAATTTTCTATGTAAGCCTGACTTCCAGACGACTCTGGGACACCTGGGTGGCTCAGCGGTTTAGTGCCCGCCTTCGGCCCAGGGCGTGATCCTGGAGTCCCAGGATCGAGTCCCGCAGCTCCCTGCACGGAGCCTGCTTCTCCCTCTGCCTGTGTCTGCCTCTCTGTATATCTCATGAATAAATAAATAAAATCTTAAAAAAAAAAAAAAAAAGGACTCTCTCTTACCTCTATGACCCAGGTGTTATTTCATAGCCTTTTGATAATCTTAAACTATCAATCAAAACATTTTCTTGGAGTTGTAAATTTCATTTATCTGTCTCTTTACCACTCAGTGGTTCTAAATTTTTAGTTGGGATTAAAAAAAAAAAAAAAAAAAACCCTGGGAATTTCTTAGAAGTGTAAAGTCTTGGATTCTACTCCTAGAGAGTGGGTAAAACCAAGGGTGGAGTCCTGGAATTGGCATTTTAGCAAGTACCTTACGTGCATTGGAACATACTTGAAAAGCTTTGCATAAGACTGTGTATGTCTACGACCTAGAACAATGCCTGGTACAAGATAGGTGCTCAGTAAGTACTGAGTGAATAGAGGAGTGGTTGGATGGACAGTAGGAGTGAAACAATCTGCAGCCAAAGAACATGAGAAGCAAATACTTTGATAAGAGCTATACTGTATCTTTTCTCCTATAAGAACAAAAAAGTTCTTTTTTAAAAAAAAAAATTATTCACTTATTCACGAGACACACACAACACAGAGAGAGGCAGAGACATGTGCAGAGGGAGAAGCAGGCTCCATGCAGGAAGCCCGACATGGGACCCGAACCGGGGTCTCCAGGATCGCATCCTGGGCTGAAGGTGGCGCTAAACTGCTGAGCCAGCAGGGCTGCCCAAACAAAAAAGTTCTTAACAGTTACTTTGAGAAAAAGAGAAAGTTGGGACCCCTGGGTGGCGCAGTGGTTTGGCGCCTGCCTTTGGCCCAGGGCATGATCCTGGAGACCCGGGATCGAATCCCACATCGGGCTCCCGGTGCATGGAGCCTGCTTCTCCCTCTGCCTGTGTCTCTGCCTCTCTCTCTCTGTGACTATCATAAATAAAAATTAAAAAAAAAAAAAAAAAAAAAAAAAAAAAAAAAAGAGAAAGTGGGGGGAACGGGAGAAGGGAGAAGTCCCCAATTCAGAAAAGCAAACTAGGGAGAGAAAAAGAAACATCACAGACATGGAACAGAGAAAAAGATGCAAACCTGGAATCCAACCCAGAGAAATACTCCTGCAACAGGTACTGTCACCGTGCAAGAATGTTCACTACAACAGGATTTGGAATGGAGAGAAAAGAAAGAAACAACCTCTTTGCCTCCGGGCCTTTGCATATACTATGCCTTCCATCTAGACTGGTTTTCCCCCCATCTCTAAGCTTAACTGATATCTTCCCCTCCTTCAGGCCTCAGCTTAAATGATACTTCCTCAGCTAGGTCTTCCCTGACTATGCTATTTAAAATAATACCCTATTATTTTCTATCACAATACTCTTGTTTCTTTCACAGCATTTTCCACTTATTATAATTTTTTGTTTACTTATTTCTTCCCATATAAAGTTTAAGCTTCCTAAGGACAGGAGAAAAAAAAACAACAACATAAGGACAGGAGACTATATCTAACTTATTCCCAGCATTTAGCACAAAGCCTGATAGGTGGTGGGTGTTAAGCATCCATTGAATGTATAAATCAAGTCAGCCTCAGTGTTACAAAGGTTAATAGTATAAAATCCATCACCAAACTACATACTATGTTTTAAGACCGTGAGGCGTGAACATAGGTTTCAGACTACCAATAAAGGGTAAATGGAGTAGAAGGGGATTAAAACCAAACTAAACTTTGATCTTTGCAAAGAGGAATTTGTTTATTCATTCCCTTGTTTGTTTATTCATTCACATTTTGTTTATTATTCACATTTGTTTATTTAGCATTTGCTGAGCATCTAATATGTATTAGTGTTGAATAATAATACAACATATGAACAGAAAGTTGGCAATTGTATTAAAACACAAAGTAGTACAACTGAGTATTTTGTCTGGGCCAGAGCAGAAAGTAGAGTTAACTGATGTGTGGTTGGTAACATCCCCCCTAGAGGTTTTCCAGGCTTTAAGAATACTTCAGCCTTTGAATGTTCCTCAAAGTGCCAGGAATTTTGAGACAAGCAAACAAGGAATCATACACATCACTTGAATTGCTTGAGGCCCTAGTGCTCTCTGAGAAAAGACTTAATCGATCTGGCCATATTCAGTCTGTCTAATGAACCAGAGTGGAGAGAGGTCCTCAAAGGAGGCTGCATTGGTGGGAAAGATGATGGATCAGTGGAAAGAAAACCAACGTCGGTCCCCTCTAGGTGAACTAGGCTTCTTTCTTTATACTCCAAATTCTATCTCTGGAACATGCTTTATATTCTAACCCTCTTCCAGCACCAAAATATGGATCCTGCACCCCAGCCTTGCTCATTGTTTATAGATACTCTCCCTACTCCATGCCAAGAGACTGCCTGGACTGACTGACTTTCTTTCTTTTTAAATTTACATATGTGAAATTTCAAAGTGAGGTGTAAAAACCGTATGTATTTTTTTCTAATGGCCTAAAATCTATTTTAAAGTTCTTAAATCCCTTATCTATGGGGTCAAGAGAGTGGAGGATAGAGAATTTGTGTGGAACTATTTCTGGCTATGAGTCTGCACCCTTCTTGGAGAATATTTAGCTGCTCAGGCCAGGTGATTTGGGAGAGGGAACTTCCAGGGGCATTTGAGGTGCCAAATTCGTCCCCATTGCTGTTGGAGAACACAGTGACTGGATCTACCTCCTACCCGGGAAATCTAGCAACAAGAGACAAGCCTGATAACTGCTTTGGTGGCAGACCCAGGAGAGTGCTGCTATATTGCTGCTCTCCCAGAATTTGTCAGGGAATGTTTTGTTTGTTTATTTTAGGGGAGGCAGCAGGAGAGAAAGAGAGGATCTTAAGCAGACTCCACTCCCAGCATGAAGCCGACTCCAGGCTCCATCTCACAACCCTGAGATCATGACCTGAGCTGAAATCAAGAGTTGGACACTTAACCATCCAAGCCACCCAGGCACCCCATGAAATGTTTTCTGAAGGCCAGATGTGGGCTAAGTGAGAGAAAGCTTGCATAGGCCCATCCTGGGTCCTGTTCAGTAGGGCCTCCTGGAGGGGAAAAGAGACCCCAGAAATAAGAAGACAAATGACTACTGGCAACAGAGATACCTTTGTTAAGAGAAATTCAGGACAGAGGCCCAGCAGGGAACCCCTGAAGAGCCTGTAAAAGCACCCCATGAAGCTTTGATGATGGATAGGAACAGCTATAAACATTGGCCAGACCCAAAAAGCATAAAGGCAGATGCATTATTAGTTCAAAGAAGACTTTTCCCACTCCTTTCCCCGTCTTCCTCTCCATGTCAACACCTCACCTCAAGTGGCTGAAGTAAGATGAGGATGACAGAGAGGAAGAAATTGAGGCAATGTCCCAACTATTCCACTCTTTCTCATTACTAGTTACCCACCTGGGGCAGAGCTAGAGGCGTAAAAAGAATATAGTATTTTGCAGTAGATTATGAACAACTTGCTGCTGTCCATCTGAGTCCATTCGTTCCTCATTAATAAATATTGATTGAGCACCTAACTTTGTGCCAAATTCTGAGCTAGACACTGGAAGGGACCCAAAGAACAATCAAACATGGACCCTGCCTAGAGCTTCAGTTCACAGATCCACATGGGAAGGAGGAGAATACACACATGTTTCTTACATACAGTGTAGTAAATTTTATAAAGGAGTGGTTGGCTCTATAGTGATGTTATAACCTGATTGTAAAAGGTAAATCTGCTGAGCAGAGAAAGGCAGGAAGGACATTCCAAACAGTGCACACAGCATAGTGGTTACAAGAGCATAGGATGTTTGCAGAATGTGGAGGATTTCCTCTGGGCATTCCTCTTGCTGATTCTGCCACTTGGTTGGATTGTATAAATTTTCTTAGATTGGATAATTAGATAATAATACAGAGCCTTTCACCTGCTGGATATTTTCTCCCTGGTCTTGACCCTGCCTCAGGAGGCAGGTCTCATTCTAGTCCTAGCCCCTTCTTACTGACAAAGTCTAGCTCTAAGTAACTAACTCACCCAAGCTTGACATTTCTTTCTTTACAAAAAAATTTTTTTTATTCATTTCATGAGAGACAGAGACACAGAGAGAAGCACACTCCATGCAGGGAGCCCAATATGGGACTCAATCCTGGGTCTCCAGGTTCAGGCCCTGGACTGAAGGCAACACTAAACCACTGAGCCACCCGGGCTGCCCAAGCTTGACATTTCTTAAAGTAGGTGGCATCTTTTCACTACCCTTCAGGAATTGGGCAATAAAGGATGTTTGGTGACAGCTCCCACAGAGGTCCTCTCTTTCTTTCTTTTGTTTTAATATTTTATTTATTTATTCACAAGAGACACAGAGAGAGAGATAGAGGCAGAGACACAGGCAGAGGGAGAAGCAGGCTCCATGCAGGGAGCCCAACATGGGACTCGATCCCAGGTCTCCAGGATCATGCCCTGGACCGAAGGCAGCACTAAACCTCTGAGCCACCAGGGCTGCCCAGGTCCTCTCTTTCTTAAAAAAAAAAAAAAAAAAAAAAAAGAGTCCTTAATTATATTTTAACCTGAGACTTTATCTGCTGCTTCATGTGTCACAGCAACTAAGCTCTAAGATTCCAGACAGGAATCAAGTGGAAGAACATAGTGCAAAATGCATTGAAATTGAAGGCAGATGCACTCACCTGAGTTTGAACTTCTGGCTCTGCCTCGTGTCCTGGAGCAACCAATCTCCACTCCCTGAGCCTCAAATATCTCAGCTACAAAATGGGGATAATATTACTTATCTATTAGAATTTTATGTGCAAAGTAGGAGATGAAATTAGATGGAGGGAGGAGTAGAAGTCTAGCAAGAATCTGAGCTTTCTGAGTTCAAGAGTGACAATAAGGTTCCTAGGTCCCAAATATTAACAATGGTTACCGCCAGGGAGAGACACTGGGGAGAAGTGCAAGGGGACTTTCTCTTTTAGTTAAAAAGCTTTGCTAATGTTTTTGTTTCGTTTCGTTTTGTTTTTACGATGAGCATGACTTAATTTGTAATTGGAATATATTCAGTATGGGTATCATACTTCAGTAAAACGTTTTTAAAAATACCTCATATTGCATAGAAAATTATCCATGAGACTGATAAGAGTGGTTGCTTTCCAGGAAAGACTAGAAGAAATGGGTCTTTCTGTGTATTCTTTTGTGCTGTTTGAATTTTTTTCATCATAAATTTGTATTATTTATTTAATATGTATAGTTTTTAAAAGGGTTTTTTTTTTTAGATTTTATTTATTTATTTGAGAGAGAGAGCATGAGTGGGGAGAGAGACAGAGGAACAGAGGCAGAAAGGCAGAGAGAAGAAAACTCCCCACTGGGCAGGGAGCCGGACCCCAGGGCTCTATTCCAGGACCCTGGGATCATGACCTGAGCTGAAGGCAGACACTTAACCAACTGAGCCACCCATGTGCCCCTAAATTACTTTTAAAACAAAAACATTAAAAAAATTTTAAATAAAGAATAAAAGTGAAAAACATATGGTTACTCTGTTCATACCTCATGTCTCATACAGACAGAAACACACAGACACCTGCACAGTTTCCAGATTATAGCCACTGGAATGGATTGACCTAGGACAGAAAGCCCTCTCCCTGACAAGGTGCAGTTCCCGAGGAGCTCAGCTGGGGGAGCCATGGAGAGCTCACTAGGAGAGAGCCTTTAGGATTGACCGTTCCTGGGAAATTTAAACAACACAAGCCAGAAGAATGTTTGGGGGGAAGGATTAGGTGGCTCTGATCTTGCGGAGTTGTCTGGGCTCCCTTGATGGGAAAGGCCCAGGACCCACAGATCAGAAGAAACAGAAGGAGAATCAGGGACTCTGGGCCTTCCTCCCTGCCAACTCCTAACATGTAGGGTGATAGCAGGAAAGATCAACCTTCCTTCTTGTAGGAAGAGCACTAGATTCTGAGTCATGTGTCTGGATTGAGTCTTGCCTCTGTCATTTCTAACTATGTGATGTTGTGTCAGTCGTTTCATTTTTCTGAAACTCAATTTCCTCGTTTGTGAACAAGGGTAGCATATTAACAACTGAACCCTTTTCTTTTTTTTTTTTTTTTTTTTTTTTTTTTAATTTTTATTTATTTATGATAGTCACAGAGAGAGAGAGAGGGAGGCAGAGACACAGGCAGAGGGAGAAGCAGGCTCCATGCACCGGGAGCCTGATGTGGGATTCGATCCTGGGTCTCCAGGATCGCGCCCTGGGCCAAAGGCAGGCGCCAAACCGCTGCGCCACCCAGGGATCCCCCCTTTTCTTTTTTAACTATAATTTATGGAGCACCTATTGTATGCTGGTCATACAATGAAACATATGTAAATACAATTTACAGATGTAAATACAATTTAGTTCTTAAAAGAAGATATTTTTATCCTAATTTTATAGGTAAAGAAATAGGTTCAGCAGTGACTTTTTAAGGGTAATCTCTGTGCCCAGTTTGGGGTTCAAACTCACAACCCTGAGATCAAGAGTTGTATACTCTACCTACTGAACCACCCAAGTGCCCTTGGAAGTGACTTTTAAAAAAAATATAGATAGGTAACATTATGTACTGCTTACTATGCATGAGACAGTGTTCTAAGAACTTACAACAACAATTGATAACAATTCCATGAGGTAGGCATATTCTTTTTCTTCTCACTTTATATAGGAGGAAACTGAGGCACAGAGAGATTAAATTAGCCTAAGATTACACAGCTGGTGAATTTGAGAATCAGGAATTAAAGGTAGGTAGCCCAGCTCTTAATCATGTTACAAATCAGACTTTCTTTCTTAGAACTCTCCGTTGGGTTTCCCACCACATCAACCATAAAATCCAACTTCCTTTCTCTGCCTTGCAAGGCCATAGTCAAAGCGGTCCTGGCATGATCTGACCTCATCTCCTCTGACTCCCCCGCCCCCCTTGCTCACTCTGCTTCAGCCATACCAACTTCTCTTGGTTCATAGATATGCAGAGCACTTTCCTGACTCAAGGCTTTTGCATCTGCTATTCCTTCCGCCTGGAATGATCATCCTCCAGACCTTTGGGTGGCTCATTCCCTCACTACCTCCAGATCTCTGCTCAAATTTCACTCCCTCAAAGAGACATTCCTATCTAAAACAAACATTCCTTTGACCCTTCTGAAGTGACCTTTCTGAACTTCTACTTAATTTTTCTTCACCGCATTTAGAATTCTCTGAAGTTATGCATTGGTTTGCTTGTTTTTCCATCTCTTCCACCAGAATTTTGGTTTCAGCAGACTTGGTTGTCTTGTCCACTGCTAGATATTGAGTGCTTAGGTGCAGAGCCTGTCAACACGGTAGGCACCCAATATATAGTTGCTGAATAATTAAGTACATAAATGAATGAATATCCACAGTCACCCAATTGGTTAGAGGCACAGGCAGGACACAAGCTGAGTTGTCTGATCCTGGAGGCTAGACTCTCAGCCACTGTCCTGTGTGCTGGACTGGCTCTGAGAGATCCCAGGAGGCTCAGATAGCATCATGAATGTGAAACCACTTTGAAAATTGCTAAGTGCCTGAAAAAAAGCAAAGGATGATTATTATTATTACTCAATTCACTATTTGCTCATCTGTGAAATGGGGATAATAATACTCTGGCCCACCAACTTTAAGAGGATGTTTTGTGGAGTACCAAAGAGATAATGGATGGGGAAACATATAAAACTTAAAGGTTCTTCATGGCAAAAGGTACTATAAGGATTATTTCCATGCCGGTGGCTTCCAAGGCTTCTATCCTCTACCTCAAGTTTGACATTAATATTGCTGACAGGAGTGGGGGAAGTTGGGGGACCTGGGAGGCCTAGGGACTGTGCGTCCCAGTAATTAAATAGGTTGGGACTGAAGCGTTGCCAGCGGCAGCATCTGGTTGCAATTACCAGAAGGGACTGAAGTGATTAGTCACCTTTATAGTGAGAGCCAGGTCCGTCCCCTGGGCTCTTCCCTGGAGAGGGCCTTCTTAGCTAGCTCAGAGTCCCCTTTCCCTGCTCCCATGCCATTTCTGGAGTTCCCTGATCCCCCAAAAATAGCCTCTGTGCCCCTACTCTGAGACTCCTCTGTGTCCCCGAAGTCCCAGTCCTTTGGATGAGACCTTGACTGAAAGCCAAGAATACCAGAATCAGGGACGCCTGGGTGGCTCAGCGGTTGAGCACATCTGCCTTCAGCTCAGGGCATGATCCTGGAATTTGGGATCAAGTCCCATATTGGGCTCCCTGCATGGAGCCTGCTTCTCCCTCTGCTGATGTCTCTGCCTCTCTCTGTGTCTCTCATGAATAGATAAATAAAATAAAAATCTTTTTTAAAATAATAAAATAAAATATCTAAATTCTCTCTCTCTAAAAAAAAAAAAAAAAAAAAAAAAGGAATACCAGCATCACCTCCACCACCCTTTTACTTCTTGTATTTCTAAAGGCCAAGTTAGAATTCTTAGGCATAAAATGTGTCAAAGCAGGAATTAAGCTTAAAAAGTGACCTTTCTGAACTTCTGTTTCTTCATCTGCAAAATGGGGATATCAGGAGCACTTTCATCATATGATTATTGTGAAGATCAATAGGGTAAAAATACAGTGGACTGCGAAAACTGGAGTTTAGTTTATTTGACTACCTGCTCAATAAATAGTAGCTATTATGAATATTTGTCAGGTGAGAGGTTACTCACCTTTTATGATTCAGTTAATTGAATCCCTACAAACACCCTATGATGTAAGTACTTCTTGTGATCCTTGTTCCAAGTTTCAGAGAGGTGTAGAGGCTTCCAAAAATCACACAATGCACTAAAGCATCTAGCAGAACCAGGATTCCAAACCAGTCTGCTCGTCTCCAGGGGTCTTCACTCTTTATCAAACCACGTGCAGGGACATCTTCGTTGTTTGATTCATTCATCCCTTCATTTGCTCACTAAATCAAGCTTACAAAGTGCCAGATAAGTGCCGAGACAGAATCCTTCCCTGTAGGGAACTCAGAGTCCAGCAGGGAAGTCATGTTACGTCTATAAGTAACTATATCTTGAAGTTGAAAATTATGGCTTTTGTATATAAGTGTCTCTTAGAGGTTTACTCATCCATATCTCTACACACACTGAGAATCTGCTAGATGCTGGACCCTGTGCCCAGTGCTGGGAATAAGTGAAAGATGAATATGTACCGATTAGTCATAATCTGATGGAGGATATAGAAATCTAAATCAATTATCACAGTCATAGCGATTAAATTATGATTTTAAAAAATGGGAAAAAGTACATACACAGAGTAGAAGAAATGAACTGTATTTGAGAAAGGGGACAGAGGCAGAACTTGGTAAACTCTAAGCTGCCCAAGTGGGAAGGAGCACAGAAAATGTGTGATGTCAATTTAGGAGTGTATATTTTGGGCAGCCCGGGTGGCTCAGCGGTTTAGGGCCGCCTTCAGCTTGGGGGGGGGGGGGGTGATCCTGGAGTCCCTGGGTCAAGTCCCACATCAGGCTCCCTGCATGGAGCCTGCTTCTCCCTTTGCCTCTCTCTCTGTCTCTGTCTCTGTCTCTCATGAATAAATAAATAAAATCTTAAAAAAAAAGTACATGTTTTCTAGTGGATGAGAGAAGCCTTCGTGGAGGAGAGGGCACATGAGCTGGTGCTTTTTCTTTTCTTTTAAGATTTTATTTATTTATTTGACACAGAGAGAGAAAGAGTACAAACAGAGGAGCAGCAAGGAGAGGGAGTGGGAGAAGCAGATCCCCTGCTGAGCACGGAGGCCTATGTGGGGCTCCATCCCAGGACCCCGGGATCATGACCTGAGCCAAAGGCAGAAACTTAACCAACTGAGCCACCCGGGGCCCCTTGAGCTGGCACTTTTCAATAAGTAGGTTTTAGAGAGGGAGAGCTTTAGAACAGAGCGATCTTGGAGGCTTAGAAGCCAATTATGGTAGTAAGTGGTGAGGAAGATCGAGATAGTGAGGGACTGAGAGGAAGGAAGAGTGTCAGAGACAACTGCTTCAGTGTGGACAAGTCAAAGGGAGGCCAAGTGTTGTGAATCTGGGCAACTGGGAGGGATAGTAATGAATTCAGCTCTTCCTTAAAGCTGCCCCAAAGAGTGCCTGATGGTGCCTTGGTCCTTTGAGATGGAGAGATGGAACTCTACGGGGTATTCTGACCCAGGAGCACCACATGAAGTTTGAAATGGCCAAGTTATGCTGCTGTGTTCTGAAGATCAGCAAGGATTTGGGAGCATCACCATGAAAGGGTTGGCCAGTTACCTCGACACCCCAACCTGGTTTCATCTTTCATTCATCAAACCCTTACTGAGCTTCTACTCTGTGCCAAGTAATGCGGGAAACCCATCTGGTGACCTTAAAATGAGAACAGATCTCCATTAGGCAGGCCCAAAGAATCTCAGACTAAGAAGGAAGCTTTCCTGATTGCTATCCCTACACTGCCTCTTACAGCGTGACAAGTGTTATAGCGACAGATACAAGAAGGGGTAGTTGGCTCTGTCTGGGATCAGGGAAGGCTTCCCAGAGGAGGTGAATTTTCAGCTGAAGCTCTCAGGATGAGGGCTCTTCCAGCTGTGAGAGTTGATATTTCAGGTGAAGGGGATAGCTTTCCCTCATGAGTCCGGCTGAAATTCAGACTTCCAGAGCTACCAGAAAAACATCATGTGGGAAATCATTTTCCCAGCCTCCTGCAGGGGCCGCTGCTGCCCCAGGCTGAAGCTGCCACCTCTGGACTCAGCCAGTCCTTTCCCACAAAACTCAGGAGTCTGTCTCTGCTGGGGTGGTAGGGAGGTACACCCTGGACCTGCTTCCATTGAAAGAGTGGGCTTAGGGGTGGCAGTGCCCCCTGAAGCCTGAACAAATCATCTGAGCTCGGTCAATGGGACTTAGGGGGAGGGATGTAGTGGGTACAGATATTTTTCTGTCTCTGGGTCACCACAAGTTTATTAAAATAAAAGCCACCGTGGGTAAATGCTGCCATCTGTGCCGCCACCCCCCAACAACAAATCAGGCCCCAGACTAGACGCAGGGGTTGAAACTGCTTTAAAACACCCCAAGGACTTAACTGAAAACCCACACTCCCCAGGCTTCTGGGGCTTAAGATCTTGAGCTCATTCCTCAGTATCTCTCCTCAGGAAGGTGGGGTGGGCTGGCCCTTGAGGTGGAGGTGAAGACTCCTGAGTCTGCTCCACGGACTGAGAGGGCCCCCTAAGCCTAGAGCCCTGCTGCGAGGCTCTGTGCCAAGAGCCCCCGTGAGCCGTGGCCTCGAAAGGGCAGCGGTGATTTTTTTCACATAAATATATCGCACTTAAATGAGTTTAGACAGCATGACATCAGAGAGTAATTAAATTGGTTTGGGTTGGAATTCCGTTTCCAATTCCTGAGTTCAGGTTTGTAAAAGATTTTTCTGAGCACCTGCAGGCGTGTGTGTGTGTATGTGTGTGTGCGCGTGTGTGAAGTATTTTCACTGGAAAGGATTCAAAACTTAAAAAAAAAAAAAAAAAAAAAAAAAACTGGAGCACACAGGCAGCATTACGCCATTCTTCCTTCTTGGAAAAATCCCTCAGCCTTATACAAGCCTCCTTGAAGCCCTCAGTCAGTTGTGCAGGAGAAAGGGGGCGGTCGGCTTTCTCCTTTCAAGAACGAGTTATTTTCAGCTGCTGACTGGAGACGGTGCACGTCTGGATACGAGAGCATTTCCACTATGGGACTGGATACAAACACACACCCGGCAGACTTAAAGAGTCTCAGACTGAGGAGAAAGCCTTTCCTTCTGCCGCTCCCGCTGCTGCCGCTGCTTTTGGGGGTCCACTCCGTTCATGGTTTTTCCTGCCAAACCAGAGGCACCTTCGCTGCTGCCGCCCTTCTCTTTGGTGTCATTCAGCGGCTGGCCAGAGGATGAGACTCCCCAAACTCCTCACTTTTTTGCTTTGGCACCTGGCTTGGCTGGACCTGGAATTCATCTGCACTGTGTTGGGTGCCCCTGACTTGGGCCAGAGACCCCAGGGGGCCAGGCCGGGATTGGCCAAAGCGGAAGCCAAGGAGAGGCCCCCTCTGGCCCGGAGCGTCTTTAGACCAGGGGGTCACAGCTATGGTGGGGGGGCCGCCAATGCCAGGGCCAAGGGGGGCACCGGGCAGACGGGAGGCCTGACACAGCCCAAGAAGGATGAACCTAAAAAGCTGCCCCCCAGACCGGGCAGCCCTGAACCCAAGCCAGGACACCCTACCCAGACCAGGCAGGCGGCACCGCGGACGGTGACCCCCAAAGGACAGCTTCCTGGGGGTAAGGCACCTCCAAAGGCAGGATCTGTCCCCGGCCCCTTCCTGCTGAAGAAGGCCAGGGAGACTGGGCCCCCTCCAGAGCCCAAGGAGCCGTTCCGCCCGCCCCCCATCACGCCCCACGAGTACATGCTCTCGCTGTACAGGACGCTGTCCGATGCTGACAGAAAGGGAGGCAACAGCAGCGTGAAGTTGGAGGCTGGCCTGGCCAACACCATCACCAGCTTTATTGACAAAGGGCAAGGTGAGGGGGTGGGGCGGCAGGGGCGCGGCTCCGAGGGAGGGGCACCTGCATGTGTGGAGGGGCCTTCCAGAGCCCTGATGCTGCTGCACGGCTGCACCAGCGGGAGACAGTGTGTGCATCGGCCCAGGGTGGTATCAGGGACGTACCTCCCACATCCCGGCTCCCAGGCTCCCAGGCTGCCGGCCATTGCAGAGCCAACTCCTGCAAGGTGCAGAAGGGGTAGCCGAAGCCCAGACAGGAGACGGGGCCTGCCAGTTGGCGGCAGATTTGGGGACCACACTTTTAAGTCTCTTACCAGGCCATGCTGTGTTCCTAGGTGGGTTGGCAAGACTTTCCAGGCTCTGGAGGTTTGGAGGTTTTCTAAGATGTCAGAGAAATTAATCTCTAGAGAGCTGTGGTTCTGCAAATTTGCCTTCAGGCTACAGGGGGCAGAGGAGGCAGGATAGGTGAAGACACTAAATGGGGCATCTTGGAATCATGGTGGAGTGCGGGGTGGGTTGCGGGGTGGGGGTGTGGCAGACTTAGGGTCTAATTCACAGTGTGACCTTGAGAGAGTCCCTTTCCCTTTGGGGTCTTGGTTTCCCTATTTGCACAACTATAGGGGGGTTGGATTGGGTAATTTCTGAGAGTCCTTCAAATATGAATGCTTTATGTTCTATCCTAAATGCAGATCATTTTTTTCATCAACCTGGGAGGATATCTGTTCCCCTCTCTTCTCCCTATGCTCACCTAGTGTTACTGTTCTGGCTTTCCCCTCTCTGCTTTGCTGTGTGATCTCAGTAAGTCCCTTGCCCTCTCAGGGCCTCAGTTTCTCTGTAAGTGTGAAGAGGGAGATGGATACTTATTGCTAGGATTGCTTGTAGGTCTTATGCTCTGGTTCTGGGAGTCTTGGGATTTTGGCTGGCAGGGTGGGGGAGGGGTCAGAGATGGGGAGAGGCTCCTCATTAGAGCTAGCCTGTGGGGGAATGACAGGGTGGGAGGAAGCAGAAGGCAGCAGGTCTGGCTGGGTTGGGGGAGGTGGCCTGGCTGCCTGCCCAGCCAGGGAAAGCTGTGACCCCTTGGGGGCTCATAAAATAAGTCCTTGTGCCCCCCAGCTCTAAGGGAGCTTGCAGAGGGGGAGATGGGGAGTTTAAAGGCCTAATTAGTCACCTTCTAGAGCAATGTATGAATGCTTCCCAATGGCAAATTGGTATTTAGGAAGGAGGGCATGCTGATTCGGACACACTACAGAGTTTCTCACACACATACAGCCTTATATTTATGCATACATGCTGAATCACACACACATGTACACACGTGAACACACACCTTCTTACATGTATACACAGAATCATCTTACATATACACACATATACGTACATATCCTTCAAATATTCACACAAGTGCAATCATACACACGTCACTCACTATACTTAACCTTTCATATTCACATGTAAGCCCAATCATACATACACACATGCACACACACGCACAAACTGTCATTCACACACACACTTATACACCCAGCAGGGTAAGCCCTGTACACAACAAACTCATTAGACGAGGAAGCCAGGGAAATTGAATTATAGCTTTACCTTGAACTATCTGTGTTAACTTACACAAGTCACTTCCCCTCTCCATGCCTCACTTGTAAAACGAGAACACCAAGATCTTCCTTGAGGTATAGTGGGAGCAGCTCAGGACTGGGTATAAAAAGCTCTAGACTAGAGTTTCAACTCTGCTTTTTTTCCTAGCTGGGTGATCTTGGGCAAGTCACCAAACTTCTCTGAGCCTCAGGTTGCTCCTCCGGAAAAATAGAGCTAATTATAATACCCACCCCACCTATCTCTCCAAGGAGATATCATATAAGATAACAGATGGGGAGGGATAGCTAGAGGCAGTTTTAAGGCTGATGCATCTCTGACATGCATTGTCATTGACAAAACACCTGGAATTGTTCAAATCACCACACCACATCTACGGATAAACAACTCTACTTGGTCTGCTGTTTAGGAAGGCTCCCCTATGTTGAAAAAGGCTCTCAGTGGTTTGGGTCTTGGCCTCTGTCAGAGTAGGGGAGAGGTTAAAGAAAGCTGTCTCCAGAGGGGAGAGAGCTATGGCCCTCCCCTGAGGGGACTGGCTGTCTTGGTGAGGTTGCAGGGAATGACTTCTGGGTGTTTTCTCTAGATGACCGAGGTCCTGTGGTCAGAAAGCAGAGGTACGTGTTTGACATTAGTGCCCTGGAGAAGGATGGGCTGCTAGGGGCCGAGCTGCGGATCTTGCGGAAGAAGCCCTCGGACACGGCCAAGCCAGTGGCCCCCAGCATCGGGCGGGCTGCCCAGCTGAAGCTGTCCAGCTGCCCCAGCGGCCGGCAGCCGGCAGCCCTGCTGGATGTGCGCTCCGTGCCAGGCCTGGACGGATCTGGCTGGGAGGTGTTCGACATCTGGAAGCTCTTCCGAAACTTTAAGAACTCGGCCCAGCTGTGCCTGGAGCTGGAGGCCTGGGAACGGGGCCGGGCCGTGGACCTCCGTGGCCTGGGTTTTGACCGGGCTGCCAGGCAGGTCCACGAGAAGGCCCTGTTCCTGGTATTTGGCCGCACCAAGAAACGGGACCTGTTCTTTAATGAGATTAAGGCCCGATCAGGTCAAGATGATAAGACTGTGTATGAGTACCTGTTCAGCCAGCGGCGAAAAAGGCGGGCCCCACTGGCCACGCGCCAGGGCAAACGGCCCAGCAAGAACCCCAAGGCCCGCTGCAGTCGGAAGGCACTGCATGTCAACTTCAAAGACATGGGTTGGGATGACTGGATCATTGCACCCCTTGAATACGAGGCCTTCCACTGTGAGGGGCTATGTGAGTTCCCCTTGCGCTCCCACCTGGAGCCCACAAACCACGCAGTCATCCAGACCCTGATGAACTCCATGGACCCTGAGTCCACACCACCAACCTGCTGTGTGCCCACACGACTGAGTCCCATCAGCATCCTCTTCATTGACTCCGCCAACAACGTGGTCTATAAGCAATATGAGGACATGGTTGTGGAGTCTTGTGGCTGCAGGTAGCAGCACTGGCCCTCCATCTTCCTGGGGGGCACATCCCAGGATGCCGGTCACAAGAGCCCTACCCTACACTCCCAGGAGCAAAGAGGTTGGGAAGCAGCAGCCAAAAGCACCTACACAGCCTGTGTGGAAGGAGGGGTTCCAACAGCCTTGCTCTTAATTTCTGAGTGGGACTGGGTTTGAGGTTCCTTTCTATCCACAAGTCCCCTTGTCTGAGGATTTCTGCCCTTCTGCTGCCCTGATCCAGGAAGACAGACTTGAATGGGACTAAGACCCAGGAGACCTTGCTTTCCAAAGAGACTCAGCCCTCAACCTCTCCTTACCTGGGGCTTTCTTGGCTTCTGGACTCTCCGGGGAGGGCTCCTCTTGGAAGAGCCACAGGTGCCACCCTCTCCTTGAATCACCGTTGTGCCTGGCAATTTCCTGCCCCTGGGCAGATGTGATGCTGATTGGGCGGGGGTGGGCAAGAGGGGGTGAGGGCTTGGGCTGGGGTAAGGAGTATGAGGCTGTTAGACTGTTAGATTAAAATGTACATTGATGAGATAAAAAGCAAAACTGTTACTAAAACTGTGGCAAATTTCTTGTTTACTCCAGGAGACCCAGTGACCCCTCAAAGAATGAGGGACCCAGGGAAGGGAGGTGGGTTGCCTGCAGGAAAACGGGACAGAGAGTACAGGCTGAGCAGGGCCAACGTTACCTCTAACCCCATTCCCTTCCTTCCAAAGGCCTGTTGGTCTGGAGCTACATCTGCTCTTCTGGGGCCTGGCAACAGACTTAGGTTTTCTTCTTGACATTCCTGAGTCAAACTGTTGCCTCCAAAATGGATCCCTACATGGGAGGGAAATTGGGGATTTCATTTCCTCTAAAATCATTCCCACTTCATCTACCTATCTGTGCCCCACCTCCCTGCCTACTCACAGAGTCAAATGGCCACCATTTAGAGGGCTCTCTACCTTTTAGTGGGGAACCTGGGCTGGCAGGGATCTGCTCCTCTCCTGTTGGGGCATCTTCCTTTTGCCACTGATCAGTGTTCCTTGTGTGATCTTGTCTGTGGCCCTGTTACCCTTCAGTTTGGCACCTTTACCACTCCTCTCCCAGCTCATCCATCACCTCCTAACCATCACCCCGGCTCCAGAAACAGAGTATAAGTCCCTCCTCTTTACATTATATATTATACAAATACGTAACTATATATTAGATAAGTAACTTCCCCACTAACCTTAGACAGACAAATGCCAGACATATCCTGACAATGTTTCCTGCTTGGGGTTTGGCCCAGAGTAAATGCCCACTTCCCTTTATCCACTAGACTCCTTAGCGGGGGCATGAGGCATGAATGCTCGGGAGGGGAACGAAGCCCTCTGGTAGAGAAATGTGGGCACCTAAGTTTTTGTTCTAAGGACTCAGGATGAAGAGAGGGAGGACCAGGAGAAGGCAGTCTAGGCCTCTGCTTCCCACCCAGGGGGCCTCAACATTTTCCCCACCTCTCTCCAGCTGGGTCTCTGATTCCCAGGGCTCCTAGCCAAAGCTGTTTCAACAGTAGGGATTCCTGCCCAGCTATGGGCAGATCTTGTGTCCCTTCCCTCTCGGCCTGAAACCTGGGTTGTCAGAATCTGAAACAAGAACCCAGTGCAGGGGGCAGCCTACCTTTGAGCTGCCTCCCTGGCTTGGAGGCCATTACCTGTCCCTAGGGGCCAGTCTGCACCTGGAGCCTAGCCCTCCCTGGCCAGGCTTCGTTGTGTTTGGCTGGTGGCAGCCCTGCGAGCTCTGGCAGTAAACAAAGGAGCTGCCACAGCAGACAGAGTTCTGGTGTGAGTGAGGAGAGTGAGCCTGGAGGCAGTGCTGGGGAAGCCAACCAGTGGCCTGCGGACACAGGGAGAGCAGTGTAGAAGCAGGGTGGCTGGAAACTCAAAGGTAGAGAGGCAGAGGATGAAGGGGTTACAGGTGGGGCTGGCTTCTACACCCACTGATTTTCTGGGCTATGTGTCCTTACTTTCTTGGAAAGTCTGACAGACTGGAGTGGCACCCTGCCTGAGCCCTGTCAGAGGGCTTCCTGTCATCTCAGCCCCTGTGCTCTTCCTGCTGAAGGCCTGGGCACCAAATTGACTGTTGTGGTCTGGCTTGGTACCTAGGAGCTTTGTCTCCTACCTCAACCTGCCCTAGAACTTGCTTTCACAAAAGAGCCACTCAGACTGTGTGCCCTCCCCCTTTCCTCCCCAGACTATAGGGATCCAATCAGGTCCCTGTGGGAAACAGCTCTTCTATCCTAACCATTCAGATCAGCTGCCTCCTTGGACAACGATCTCTACCAGGCATCCATCTCCAGTCTCAATCAGAATAAGCTGTAGACTTGTACAGGATACTTGAATGCAACAGGGCAGGAAACTTGTATCATTCTTTGAGATTCACAAACAGGCTCCCAGCTGAGGTTCACAAACACGCTCACCACTCTAAAGTACTCAAAAGGCAGCCCAGTTTCGAATTTCAGAACTGTCATTTAGAGTTACTTGGGCAAGTAACTTAATTCCATGAACCTTGGTTTCCTCATTTGTAGGGGCGGGGCTGGAGGAGGGGGAAGGAGGGGGGAGGTGTAGACTATATGCCTATTTCATAGGGCTAACTGTGAGGATATGAAAGACACTCAACACAATGGCCAGCATAGTGGTGGCACTCAATAAATATTAGTGGTTATCATTATTGTGTCTCCAACAGCCCTGTGAGGCAGGTAGGGTAAGGACTTCTACTCCTAATTTTATAGATGAGGAAGCTGACACCCAAAGAGGTAATGCAGGCCGCCTGCAAGTCATAGTATACTTTTTTTTTTTTAAGATTTTTAAAAATTTATTCATGAGAGACATAGAGAGAGGCAGAGACAAGGCAGGGGGAGAAGCAGGCTCCATGTAGGGAGCCGGACATGGGACTTGATGCCGAGTCTCTGGGATCACACCCTGGGCTGAAAGCAGATGCTAAACCACTGAGCCACCCAGGCTGCCCAAGTCTTAGTATTCTTTGTACCATTCTTGCTACTCCTCTGGACCTCCAATTCCACTGACTCTGGTCCTGGCAAGTAGTTAAATTACCTTCCTAGGGCTTCCCTTCCTGTTCCTAAGTTTCTCCCTAGGGACACACAATATGTTAGTTTCTGGGGAGAAATAGCTAAGCATACAGGTTAGGCCAGGGAAGATGAGAGGCCCATAGGGGTGGAAAGAGGTGAGATTCCTAGTGCTGTGACATCATCTTTTAGCCCCTTCCACATCCCTATGTCCCAGGACCATATGTAGGAGAATCTGCTTTTCTAAAGTCTGGACACACAACTTGGGGAAACCTCTCAGACTTCACTCTGACTTCACAACTAGTTCTTTTGATCTGTGTCACATGTAAGGAAGCAGAGTAAGGAAGGATTAGTCATACATGCTTGGGAGTCAGGCAGATCTGGATTCCAGTTCTGGTTTTACCACTTTCCAACTGAAACTCTCTAAGCTTT
Organism: Canis lupus familiaris; assembly: GCF_011100685.1. Taxonomy (NCBI): domain Eukaryota; kingdom Metazoa; phylum Chordata; class Mammalia; order Carnivora; family Canidae; genus Canis; species Canis lupus. Next base: position 24,905,867 of record NC_049245.1, on the reverse strand, counting down.
GGTTTCCTTGTCTATGAAAGAGGGATAAGAGTATCAAACTTAATGGACCTGGGATTTTGGAGAGGGGATATTTATTCATTCCATCAACCTTTGATCCATCCATTCATTCATTAATCAATAAATATTTATTGAGGCTTTGGTATGGTCCAGATGCTATGCTGAGTGTTGAGATAATAATAACAATCACAACTGTAAATGTTTATCAAGGGTTTATTATGTGTCAGGTACTGTGCTTAGCACTTTACCTGACTTCTCTTATCTTGCAATGACCGACCACATCCTCAAGTTCCATGCATGAATGAAGGAGAAGATAAAGATCCCAAAGGAAAAAAAAAAAAAAAAAAAGATCCCAAAGGATGCTAGGATGATAATATAATAGGCTGAATCAAAAGAGATGAAATAGGATCCCTGGGTGGCGCAGCGGTTTGGCGCCTGACTTTGGCCCAGGGCGCGATCCTGGAGACCCGAGATTGAATCCCACGTCCGGCTCCCGGTGCATGGAGCCTGCTTCTCCCTCTGCCTGTGTCTCTGCCCCTCCCTTTCTCAATCTGTGTGACTATCATAAATAAAAATTAAAAATTAAAAAAAAGAGAGATGAAATAAAATGGAGGGGAGTCCAATTATCCATTAGAATGCATGAAACCCACCATATAAATATGATTTCAGGAATCCCTGGGTGGCTCAGCGGTTCAGCACCTGCCTTCAGCCCAGGGCACGATCCTGGAGTCCCGGGATCGAGTCCCATGTCGGGCTCCCTGCACGGAGCCTGTTTCTCCCTCTGCCTGTGTCTCTGCCTCTCTCCCTCTCTGTGTCTCTCATGAATAAATAAATAAAATATTTTTTAAAATATGATTTCACAACTTCAGATGAGAGAGAGTATTACAGGTAGCTGTGAACTGAATTGAATCAATTGAATATAATGTGGGTGCTTAAATGCAAATATGAAGTATGGACTTCATTAATAGACATGTAGTGTACAAACCCAAGGAAGTTGTGGTTCTGGTCTGTTAGGCAGAACTTGGGAAATGTTGGGATGGACAGAGTAAGGGAGAAGCAAAGTCAAGGGTGATGATTCTGGACTTTTTTGCTCAGGCAACTGGGTGGACCATGTGCCATTCAAGAACAATGAAGGAGAACACAGGAGGAACAGATTTTGAGAGGAAGATGATAAGGTCAGATTTGGACACGTCAGGTTTGAAGAACCCTTAAGAGATTAGCTTTAAATAGGAAAAGCAGCAATTCTTTCATGAAATGAAGAGAAGAAAGGACATACACGGAGCACCTGGATGGCTCAGTGGTTGAGCGTTTGTCTTTAGCTCAGGTCATGATCCCAGGGTCCTGGGATCGAGTCCCGCATCAGGCTCTCCACAGGGTACCTGCTTCTCCCTCTGCCTCTGCCTCTCTCTCTGTATCTCTAATGCATAAATAAGACAAAATATTTAATAAAAAATTAAAAAAAAGAAAGGACACACACATACAATAAAAGTAGGTTTGAATGGTGGGAAGTCAAGTCTCATTCTGATGGCTTCTAATTTCTATTTTCTCTGTGAGGTAGGAGATGAGGCCATCTGTCCAGAGACAGTAGGAAGGGGTCAGAGTCAAAATTTGAGGAATGTAGAAAAAGTTCCTGTTATGGGTTTAATTGTGTCCCTCAGAAAGACGTTTAAGCCCTAACCCTCATACTTGTGAATATGACCGTATTTAGCAAAAGTGTCTTCATAGATATAATCAAGTTAAGATGAGGTCATTAGGCTGGGCCCTAATGCAATATGATTGGAGTCCTTACAAAAGATGAGATAGAGAGACAGGCAGACAGGGAGAAGATCATGTAGTGACAGAAGAAGAGATTGGAGTTATGCCATTGTAAACCAAGAAACACTAAGGATTGCTGACAACTGCCAGAGCTAGGAAAAAGTAAGAAAAGATCCTCCCCTGGAGGCTTCAGATAGTGTATGGTCCTGCCAACACCTTGATTTTGGACTTATAGCCTCCAGAACTGTGAAACAATACATTTCCACTGTTTTAAACCACCCGGTTTGTGTGTTGTTGTTGTTATTGTTGTAGTGGTGGTGGTAGCCCTAGGAAATTAATACAGTTATACATAGCAGTCCTAAAGAAAGCAAGCTAAGTTGAGCATAGTAGAGGTGGGTAACCATATTTTGTGGTACTAATAGGCCCCTTGCATGATTTCCCCCCAAAGTACTCAATAATCTGGATGCAGGCACGGAATACACATACAATTACAGGGTTGGAGTCTTTCTAGATGGACAGGATAGAAAGACATTTGAACAAGGGAGTTTAATATTGGTAAGAGAACAATTGAAGTGATAGACCATGGGGTCTGAGCTAGATAGGAGAAATACAGAGAGGAGAGCATTGGCAGACTATAAAGAGAAGAGATAAAAAGCATGAAAGTCTAAGTGGGATAGAATGACAGGTGTATTAGAAGTAATAAATTAAATTGAAAGCTGAGAGAATAAGATTGTAACAACACAGAATGGCATAAATTAAAAATTTCAGAATTAAAATAATTCCAGTAATACAGTCCAGGAAATGGCCATGGGAGTGAATGGCTGAACACTTCACTATAATCATGCAATATGTAGCCTCTTGGGATTGATTTCTTTCACTTAAACATGTTTTCTAGGGTCATCCATATTGTAGCACTTATTCGTAGTTCATTCCTGTTTATTGCTGAATATCAATTCATTTTCTAAATATATCACATTTTATTTATCCATTCATCAGTTAATGAACTTTTAGGTTGTTTTCACCTTTTTTTTTTTTTTAAGATTTTGTTTATTTATTCAGAGAGACACAGAGAGAGAGAAAGAGAGAGAGAGAGGCAGAGACACAGGCAGAGGGAGAAGCAGGCTCCGTGCAGAGAGCCCGATGCGGGACTCGATCCAGGGTCTCCAGGATCATGCCCTGGGCTGCAGGCGGCGCTAAACCGCTGCGCCACTGGGGCTGCCCTGTTTTTACCTTTTATATGCTATTATGAATAATGCAATGATGAACATTCATATACAAGTTTTTGTGTGGCCATATGTTTTATTTTATTTTATTTTTTTAAATTTTTATTTATTTATGATAGTCACAGAGAGAGAGAGAGAGAAAGAGAGAGGCAGAGACACAGGCAGAGGGAGAAGCAGGCTCCATGCACCGGGAGCTCGACGTGGGATTTGATCCCGGGATTCCAGGATCGCGCCCTGGGCCAAAGGCAGGCACTAAACCGCTGTGCCACCCAGGGATCCCTGGCCATATGTTTTAATTTTGACCTAGGAATGGAATTAAGCATCATATGGTAATTCTGTTTTCATTCTGAGCGACAGCCAGACTCTTTTCCAGAACAGCTGTACCACTTTACATTTCCATCACTAATGTATGAGGGATCAAGTTTTTCCACATTGTTGCTAGCACTTTGTATTGTATGTCTGCTTGATTATAGTTGTCTAGTGAATGTGTGAAGTGATATCTCATTGCGTGTGTGTGTGTGTGTGTGTTTCTAGTTCCCTAATGACTATTGATGTTGATCATCTTTTCATTAGCTTATTGGCCATTTGTAGATCTTCTTTGGAGAAATTTCTATTCAAGTCCTTTGTCCATTTTTAATTGGGTGGTTTTTAAAAATTGAGTTATAGAGTTCTTTATATATTCTGGGCACAAGTCTCTTGTCTGATATCTGATTTGCAAATATTTTCTCCCATTCTGTATCTTTTTACTTTTCTGATGGTATTTTTTGCAACATAAAAGTTTAAAAAATTTTTAAATATTTTATTTATTTATTTGATGGAAAGAGAGGGAGAGCACAAGCAGGGGAACAGGAGAGGGAGAAGCAGGCTGCCCTCTGAGCAGGGAGCCCAATGTGGGGCTTAATCCCAGGACCCTGGGATCATGACCTGAGCCAAAGGCAGATGCTTAACCAACTGAGCCACCTAGCTGCCCCAAAACTTAAATTTTTATGTAGTCCAGTTTATTTTTTCTTTTGTTATCTGTGATTTGATGTTGTACTAAGAAGTTTTTACCTAACACAAGGTCATGAAAATTTACTCCTATGTTTTTTTCCTAAGAGTTTTATAGTTTAGCTTTTTACATTTAGGTCTCTGATAAATTTTGAATTAATTTTCCATATGGTGTGAGGTAGGAGTCCAACTTCATTCTTTTGCACTGTTTTTTAAAAAAAAATTGTGAAAAAAATTGTGAATATGTATTATACCTACTCCTCCCAACCCCAACTGTACTATCCTGGAGAGCAGGGATCAAGTTCTAGTTCTTTGTGTTTTCCATAAAATCAATGAGCAAAATTTTGGGGGGGAACAGGATTTTGAGTGACAAGAATGTTTTTATTTTATTTAGATTTATTTATTTATTTGAGAGAGAGAGCATGAGCAAGTGGGAGAGGGGCAGAGGGAGAGAATCCTCAAGCACAGCCCCTCCTGAGGGCAGAGCCTGACAAGGGGCTCAGTCTCATGACCCATTAGATCATGACCTGAGCCAAAACCAAGAGTTGGACTCTCAACCAACTGAACCACCAAGTGCTCTTATTTTATTTATTTATTTGTTTATTTATTAAAGATCTATGTATTTATCATTTGAGAGAGAGAGGGAGAGATCGAGAGCAGGAGAGGGAGGAGCTGAGAGAGAGGGAGAAAGAGAATCTCAACCTAACTCCCCACTGAGTGAAGAGTGGGAGGCAAGGCTCAAATCCAGGATCCTGAGATTATGACCTGAGCCAAAATCAAGAGTTGGTCGTTTAACTGATTGAGCCATCCAGGTGCCCCTATTTTATTTTATTTTATTTTTAAAGATTTTATTTCTACTAATCTCTACACCCAACATGGGGTTTGAACTCAAACCCTGAAATTAAGAGTCACATTCTCCAGCCACTGACGCAGCTAGGTGCCCCTATTTCAATTTCAAAGGTAAATATATGGATAAAGTACAAACTTCAAATAAGACAAAAGGGTAGAGTGAAAAGTATGTCTACCCTTCATACCTAACCTGCTGAGCCTGCTGAGCCACCCAGGCATCCTTTTCCAGTGATTTTTTACACCTATACTGGCCAACAAAGTCCTCTCAGAATCTGGCCTCGAGGGCTACCTTATCAACTTCATCCCCTACTGACCTCATCTCCTATTCTATCTTATTCATTTGGCTCTGTAATAACCTCTTTGTACTTCCTTGGAAGCACCAAGCATTGTCCCATATTGAGGCCTTTGCACTTGTTGCTTCCTCTGCCTGGCATGCTCTTTTCTGAGATATTTACATGGATCACTCTCTCATTTCATTAACATTTCTTTCTTTTTTTTATTTCTTTTTTTTATTTATTCATGAGAGACAGAGAGAGAGAGACAGAGACAGAGACACAGGCAGAGGGAGAAGGAAAAGCAGGGACGGGGATCCCTGGGTGGCTCAGCGGTTTAGCGCCTGCCTTTGGCCCAGGGCACGATCCTGGAGTCCCGGGATCGAGTCCCACGTCGGGCTCCCGGCATGGAGCCTGCTTCTCCCTCTTCCTGTGTCTCTGCCTCTCTCTCTCTCTCTGTCTATCATAAATAAATAACTAAATAAATATTAAAAAAAAAAAGAAAAGAAAAGCAGGGACCCCGATGTGGGACTCGATCCTGGGTCTCCAGGATCATGCTCTGGGCTGAAGGCAGCGCTAAACTGCTGAGCCACCCAGGCTGCCCAACATTTCTTTTTTTTAAAGATATTTATTTTTTTTTAAAGATTATTTATTTATTTGACAGAGAGAGAGAGAGCGAGAGCACAAGCAGGTGGAGTGGCAGGCAGAGGGAGAGGGAGAAGCACTGAAACACTGAATAGAAAGCCCGATTCGGGGCCCATCCCAGGATCCTGGGATCATGACCTGAGCCGAAGGCAGCTGCTGAACCGACTGGGCCACCTAGACACCATCATTAACATTTCTGATCAAATGTAGTGAGGTCCTGCTTGATCAGCCCATCTAAGATAGCACCTTGCTCTATTACTTTTTATTCTTGTCCTGCTTAGCATTTACCAATGCCTGACATTAGATTATGTATATTTATTTGCCTATTGTTTCTTTCCTTTCATTGGACTATAAACTCCATGAGGGTAGGAACTTTAATTCTCTGCTGTATTGTCAGCATCTAGATCTGAGCCTGGATCATGGTAAATACTCAGCAAGTATATTTCTTTAATGAATGATTGAATTTCAATGTGGAATCTCTAAAGGGAAGCAAGGGAATCTTGAGGGGTAGAGGCAGTGTGGAGAAATGTTAGAGAGACAGAGACAGAGACAGGGAGAAGGGAGAGGGAGAGAAAATCTTAAGCGGACTCCTCACTGAGTGAAGAGCCCAACTAGGGCTCCATGTCATATCCCTGAGATGATGACCTGAGCCGAAACCAAGAGTTGGATGCTTAATTGACTGAACCAGCCAGACTTCCCTGATCTCAGCTTTTTTTTTTTTTTTTTATTCATTCATGAGAGACACATAGAGAGGCAGAGATGTAGGCAGAGGGAGAAATAGGCTCCCTGCAGGGAGCCTGATATGGGACTCGATTCCAGGACCCTGGGATCATGCCCTGAGCCAAGGGCAGATGCTCAACCACTGAGCCACCCAGATGCCCCTGATCACAACTTTTTATCCTTTAAAAGTCACTGAATTTTTCTCATTACATTTTTCTTTTACTCACTTGTCCCCTCTTCTTTCCTAACAGCTTCTTCCTGTCTTTTAATCCTTCACCATATGGGGACACCTTGGTGGCTCAATGGTTGGGCATCTGCCTTGGGCTCAGGGCATGATCCCTGAATGCTTGGATTGAGTCCTGCATCTGGGTTCCTGCAGGGAGCCTGCTTCTCCCTCTGCCTATGTCTCTGCCTCTCTCTCTCTGTGTCTTCATGAATAAATAAATAAAATCTTAAAAAAAAAAAAAAAAGAAATCCTTCACTATACAGATTTCCTGGCCTATCACTTGAACCTTTTTCTTGACAACAGCATCACTTTCTTTGCGCTGATGACCTGGAAAAACCTTAATCCTTTCTTGAATCCAACTATCAGCTCTCTCTTCTGCTAATCCCAGGTTGGCAAATGATTTTGAAGAAAAAAAGAGGTAGATTGGAGCTATTAAAACTTTCCTCATGAATGTACAAGAATATTGATGGAAACACTGGTCATAGAAACAATAACAACAAAAAGGAAACAAATGTCTGTCAACTGTATCATATGATAGAACAGCTATTAAAAGGACATGAATAAAAAAATAATAAAAAAAGGACATGAATAAGATCGATACAGAGCAATATACATAAAATAAAAAAACAACTCTTGAGTGAAAAAAAAGGAAGCAGCAAAATATAGGACAAATGCAAAAATGAACTATTGGGATTCCATCAAGATAAAAACTCTTGTACAGCAAAGGAAACAGTCGACAATACCAAAAGAAAACCAACAGAATGGGAGAAGATATTTGCAAATGTCTTACCAGATAAAAGGCTAGTATCCAAAGTCTATAAAGAACTTATCAAACAAACTCAACACTCAAAGAACAAATAATCCAATCAAGAAATGGGCAGAAGACATGAACAGACATTTCTCCAGAGAAGACATACAAAGGGCCAACAGACACATGAAAAAATGTTCAACATTACTCAGCATTGGGGAAATACAATCAAAACTACAATAAGATACCACCTCACAGGGCAGCCCCGGTGGCGCAGTGGTTTGGCGCCGCCTACAGCCTGGGGTGTGATCCTTGAGACCTGGAATCCAGTCCCACGTCTGGGCTTCCTGTAGGGAGCCTGTTTCTCCCTCTGCCTGTGTCTCTGCCTCTTTCTCTCTCTGTGTCTCTATGAATAAATAAACAAAATCTTAAAAAAAAAAAAAGATACTACCTCACATTGGTCAGAATGGCTAAAATTAACCACTCAGGAAATGACAGATGTTGGCGAGGACGTGGAGAAAGGGGAACCCTCTTACACTGTTGGGGGGAATGCAAGCTGGGGCAGCCACTCTGGAAAACAGTATGGATGTTCCTCAAAAAATTGAAAATAGAGCTATCCTATGACCCAGCAGTTACACTACTGGGGATTTACTCCAAAGATACAAATGTAGTGATCCGAAGGGGCACCTGTACCCCAATGTTTATAGCAGCAACGTCCACAATACCAAACTATGGAAAGAGCCCAAGATGCCCATCGACAGATGAATGGGTAAAGAGTATGTGGTGTGTATATATATACAATGGAATACTACTCAGCCATCAAAAAAAAGAAATCTTGCCATTTGCAACAACATGGGTGAAACTAGAGGGATTATACTAAGCAAAATAACAATCAGAGAAAGACAATTTTCATATGATCTCATTCATATGTGAAATTTAAGAAACAAAACAGAGGATCATAGGAGGAGTGAGAAAAAATTAAACCAGACAAAATCAGAGAGGGAGACAAACCATAAGAGACTCTTAATCATAGGAAACAAACTGAGAGTCATTGGAGGGGAGGGAGGAGGGATGAGGTACCTGGGTGATGGACATTAAGGAGGGCACGTGATGTAATGAGCACTGGGTACTATATAAAATTGATGAATCACTGACCTCTACCTCTGAAACTAATAATACATTATATGCTAATTAACTTAATTTAAATTAAAAATTTAAAAAGATAAAATTTCTTTCAGTGAGCAAAAAAGAATGTTGTCCAAAAAAGAATGACAAATAAGTAAAAAAAAAAGAGAGAGAGAAAGAAAACCCAACCAACCAACCAACCAGAATGCTATATTTTCTGAGGGAATATGTATATGTATGTGAAAGCACTGCAAAATATCTGGAAGGAAGTTCAAAAATTTTTTTTTAATTTTTATTTATTGATGATAGTCACACACACACACACACAGAGAGAGAGAGAGAGAGAGAGGCAGAGACACAGGCAGAGGGAGAAGCAGGCTCCATGCACCAGGAGCCCGATGTGGGACTTAATCCCGGGTCTCCAGGATCGCGCCCGGGCCAAAGGCAGGCGCCAAACCACTGCGCCACCCAGGGATCCCAGGAAGTTCAATTTTAAGAGAGTGGAAGGAGTTGGGATGCAAGGTTCTGGTAAAAGGAAACTTAGTGAGTGCCTGGGTGGCTCAGTCAGTCATGATCCCAGAGCACCCCTCACAGTTGCTTCTTGAATCTGATTAACAAGGTTATCTCTCTGATCTCTCTCTCTCTTTTTAAAAAAATATTTAATTAATTTATTCACGAGAGACACAGAGAGAGGCAGAGACATAGGCAGAGGGAGAAGCAGGCTCCTTGCAGGGAGTTATCTCTCTCTTTTTTAAAAGAAGATTTTATTTATTTATTTGACAGAGAGCACAAGCAGGCAGAGTGGCAGGCAGAAGGAGAGGGAGAAGCAGGCTCCCCGCTGAGCAGAGGGCCCAACGTGGAGCCCCATACCAGAACTTCCTGATCGAAAGATGAATGGATAAAGAAGCTGTGGTCTATGTATACAATGGAATATTACTCAGCCATTAGAAACGACAAATACCCACCATTTGCTTCCACATGGATGGAACTGGAGGGTATTATGCTGAGAGACGTAAGTCAATCTGAGAAGGACAAACATATGGCCTCATTCATTCGGGAATATAAAAAGTAGTGAAAGGGAATAAAGGGGAAAGGAGGGAAAATGAGTGAAAATATCAGTGAGGGAGACAGAACATAAGAGACTCCTAACTCTGGGAAACGAACAAGGGGTAACGGAAGGGGAGGTGGGTGGATGGTTGGGGTGACTGGGTGAGGGGGCCACTTGACAAGATGAGCACTGGGTGATACGCTATTTGTTGGGAAATTGAACTCCTATAAACAACAACAACAACAGCAACAACAAAACTCTTGGATCACACCCTGAGGGGAAAGCAGACACTCAACTGCTGAGCCACCCAGGCATCCCTTTTTCCTCTTTCTCATTCCCCAATACTTCCTGATAAAATATGTTCAAAGTCACTTCCAAATGCTAGACCCTTCTCATCCTTTGGGTCTCATATGTCATCTCCTCCGAGAGGCCTTACCTGGCCATGTTATCTGAAGTGTAGCCTCTTATGTTATTCTTAAGTTTCACTCTTTGTTGTTGCCTTCAACACTTACCATAATTTTTTTCACAATTTTTAATTATTATTATTTTTTCATTGGTTTACTAGATTTTTGTGTGCCTCTCCCACCAGTGTAGGAGCCCCACAAAGCCATTATCTACACCTGTCTTGTGACTGGCACATAGTGAACATTCACTGAGTCTTTGTTGACTGAATGAAAAGAAGGCAGGCCTTGAACATCCTGTCCCTTTGGTGTCAGTAAAGCCCCAGGAGCATCCACCCACACCTTCTCTCCTCGACTGCTCTTGGGATAAGAGGTCCTCCAGCCAAGGCCATTCTCTCACACCTCCTCAAGAAACTCCTTGCACCCTTCTTTCCTACATATCCTCACCTACACAATCGTTTCCTATCAATACTCAAAGATGTTCCCATGAAACCACCAACCAGCCAGAAACCCCAAGGGTTCTTTTCTCTTCAGGCCTCAGGTCACCCCATTGACTACCCTGGTCCCCTGACTTTCGGGACTCAGCTGAACACTCTCCTGCGTTCCTCTGCAACCCCTTCTCAGGTTCTTTTTTTAGGGAGCCCTTAAATGCTGGGATCCCCCAGAGTCCTGTTTCTTTCAATCTCCCAGTGACAAGGGGTAGGGATGGGGGGGGAGGGGCGGGTAGGATCTGGAAGCCTTCAGCCAACGGGGCTCTGAGGAGTGAGGCTGCGTGAAGCGGGGTAGGGAGAGCTCTGACAAGCCCGAGACCTCGGGTCAAGGAGGACAGGTGCTGCGGAGCGCACTCGAGCGTCTGTGACGTGCGGGGAAGAAGGGAGAGAACGGCAGGCGCGCGCCGGGGCCAGGCAGCCTCGCGCACAGCAAGGGGAAGCGCGCGCTCGTGAGCGCGGCGGCCTCTGTACGCCTGCGCCGCCGTTGCCCGGCACCCGCCGGCGAAAGGACGACAGAGTCCAGGGGTGGGGGCCGCGGGGACTCCGGAAGGCCACCCTTTACCCGGAAATGGTTGTAGAGGAACATGGCGTTGCTGGTGCGAGTCCTTGTGAGTGAAGGAATCATTTGTTGCGGTCGCCGCCGGGCCTCAGGGTTGGAGTCGGAGAGGGCAGGACGGGAGAAACTGGAGCAAAGTGCAGGGGGGGAGCTTGTGTGGCAGCGAGGCTGCTTGGCCGCCTCTCTGCGGGGGAAACTGAGGCAGCGTCCCACTTCCCCCTACCTTCTCTTCGGCCGTGGCTTCCCCCGCTTTGGGGGAGGGAGAGAGTGACATCGGACCAAAGTTTGGCGAAGTTTGCTTTTTCCTTAGTCACCTCAGGCGACCGCTTTTCCTTCAGGGAAAGGCCGCACGTGGGGGCACTGATTGGAGTTTCGGGAGACCTGGGTTCTAGTTTCTGTTCATTGATGCCCAGTGTGACCTTGGACGAGTCACTTTCGGGCCTCAGTGTCCCGATGGGAAAAAACGACGTTAATTTGCAGTCCCTTTGGTTTCTGAGGTTCTCTGGGCTTGTTTCCGAGATCGGCAAGACAATTCTTAACTGTACAGTTAAGTGGAATACTATTACAGGTTGTCACATTGAAAGCTGCCCCAAAACCCGGGCTCGTGTCTGTCGTTTTTCCTTTTCCTAACAGTGTATGACGCGTCATAGGTGTCCAAGAAATATTTATTGAAGGAATTAATGAAGTAGGTAAGGAAGGGTTACTAGACTTCTTAGCACCCCTATGGGAAACTACTGTATTTGTGATTCAGTCCCTATCCTTCCAGCATACCCTAACATCTGGGAATTCAAGGAGAAAGAAAGTGACAGCAGAAAAAGGAAGATACAGAGCTTAGTTACTAATCATTGAGGGATGGGAGTATTTACAATTTTGCAAGTCTTTGAAAAATTGGATCAAGGACATTGTTTTTCAGAGCACTTTTTCACTCCTGCCTCTGACAGTCTCGTGAGTTGTTACTTACACTTTAGGTTTCTAATCTTTTTATGTACGGTTTACAAGGACTGCAGTTTTACCTCTTGTGTTACTTGTCAGCCGAGCAAAGTGCGGGACTCTGTTGCTGTTTAGAAGTGTTTGGAGAAGAGCTCATATAACTTAAAGATTCACTTGGTGAAGTAATTGTTGATGCCAGGGCAGAAATTGATTCACATTTGAGAATCGGCTGTTGGAAATTGCAACTGGGATGTCCTAAGTTGTTTATTTATTTTTAAAAGAACTTTTATTTATTTATTTATTCATTCATGAGAGACGCAAAGAGGCAGAGATGTAGGCAGAGAGAGAAGCAGACTCCCTGCTTCTAGCCCGATGTGGGACTCGATTTCAGGACCCCAGGATCATGCCTTGAGCCAACGGGCAGACGCTCAACCCCTGAGCCAGCCAGTGCCCTGGATGTCCTAAGTTACTTAGTTTTTAAGGTGGATATGTCATGGAAAAGAGGACAAGTTTATTGGTCTATACATCTGAAATGAACACCTTTATTTGTCTTGGAAGTTAGTAGCTGTCCTAGATACATTAAATATTCTTGCCCAAGTATGTGGATTTTTGCAGATTTATTCATAGGTGATAGCATCCATAGAAACCACCTAGCTGCCCTCTTTTAGTCCTTTTTTTTTCTATTTATTCTTTTCATCTTTTTTGATAAAAACCAAATTTAAATAAGGAAAGTCACTTTTACCTTTTTAGGTTTAATTTATTTTTAAAATTTATTTATTTATGATAGTCACAGAGAGAGAGAGAGAGACAGGCAGAGGGAGAAGCAGGCTCCATGCACCGGGAGCTCGATGTGGGATTCGATCCCAGGTCTCCAGGATCGTGCCCTGGGCCAAAGGCAGGCGCCAAACCGCTGCGCCACCCAGGGATCCCCCTTTTTAGGTTTAAAAATCACTTTCACTTTATACTGTGATTCTTTAAAGGCCTCTTATTATATGATAGAATCAGATCATATCGATTATATGTGCTGTGTGACAAAGCAATGGAATCTCCCTTAGGACTTGTTGAAAGTGGCAGTAAACATGAAAACAGCATATATTTATTGATTACCTATTCTGAAGAGATATTTGAGTTAGGCGCTGAGGAATTCACAAATATAGGAAATCTACCCGTCTAGGAGTTTGAAGTGCCTTGGTTGAAAGCTTGGCTCCATTACTTACTATGAATGTGACCTTGAGCAAGTCACCTAACTTCTTCTCTGAACCTCTGATTTTCTTAACAGTAATTTTGCTAGGATTGATCAGAAGATCAATTGATACAGGTGACATTCAAGTGCTTTTCTTCCCTTCCTTTTAGTTTAGCAACTGTTTTGAGAGTTTACTACATTCTAAGGACTACCTAAGGGACTGAGGATGCAAAACATAGATCTTTCTGTCAAGTTTATAATCTAATAGGAGAACAGAAAAGAGGACTACTAATAAAATATTTGAGATGCTGTGATAGAAGTTTGTACTAGGTGCTACAGGAGCAGAGTAGAGATACACCTAATTCAGGTTGAGTATAAGCATCCATCAGGGAGAGATGCCTGAACGGAGTGAGAGCACTAGATAGAGAATGGGAGAGAGACCACGGAAGAGAAGCGTTAGCTTATGCTACTAATGACAGTCAAGAACTGTACACATTATCTGTTGGCTTGACCCAGGGACATTTATGGGGAAATATCAGGAGAGGAGTCAGAGCCTTGTGTTTCATGGTTAGGATTAGAGGTTTATCCTGAGGCAGAGGAGAGCCTTTGAAAATAGTTTAAGCAAGAGAAGATTTATTTTTAATAGGGTTTTCCCTCCAAATAATTAATTACTTATTTATTTTCAAATAATTTTCAAGTTGAAAACAACCCGATCTTCATTCTCAAGTTGCTCTCGTGCCTATTATATAAACCACTAAGATATTTTTATAGGGTGAGACCCTGAGTTTTTCAAATGGGCAAAGGGAGGAGATGCATCGTGGGTAAGCTGCAAGTGCACACTGAGGAGGTTTGAATGGTGTGCAACCTCACGTGAACTGATAACAGCTCAGTGTCCAGGCTGGTTTCCTGTGGTCCCCAGTTTGCACCTGGCCCTGGAGACTAGGTTCTAGGACAAGGTTATGCATTCCCTGACCTTTTGTGAATTCTGCTGGAGATAGGCAGGTAGTCTGTGACAGTGATGTATATTTTTATTGCTTGGCATCATCTGTCATGCTGTAGATGACATCTATGTCAAAGTGTCTGTATTTAGGGCAAAAGAGTTTGTTTTTAAAGGTTTTTGAAACACTTATTTTTATTTTATTTTTTAAGTTTTTTAAAAAGATTTTATTTATTTATTCATGAGAGAGAGGCAGAGACACAGGCAGAGGAAGAAGCAGGCTCCATGCAGGGAGCTGGATGTGGGACTCGATCCTGGGACTCCAGGATCACCCCCTGGGCCGAAGGCAGCACTAAACTGCTGAGCCACCTGGGCTGCCCACTTATTTTTATTTTTAAAGAATAATTGACACACAGTAAGTTGTACTTATTTAATTATACAATTTGATAACTGTTAACATAGATATACACTTGAAAAGTTATCACCACAATAAAAATACTGAACATGTCACTCCTGCCCCAAAATTTCTTTGTGTTCTTTTGCAAGTCCTTTTCTCCTATGGTTCTGCCCCTGCAGTCGTCACTGATCAGGAGAATGCTTTAGTTTCTTCTCTCATTTTCTATTTTTATTTTTTAAATTTTTGTTTGTTTTTTTAAAGCTGTGGTCTTTTTTTTTTTTTTTTTTTTTTAAATTTTTTTTTTTTTTTATTTATGATAGTCACAGAGAGAGAGAGAGAGGCAGAGACACAGGCAGAGGGAGAAGCAGGCTCCATGCACCGGGAGCCCTTCGTGGGATTCAATCCCGGGTCTCCAGGATCGCGCCCTGGGCCAAAGGCAGGCGCCAAACCGCTGCGCCACCCAGGGATCCCTCTCCTCTCATTTTTAAATTTAAATTAAAAAATTTTATTTTCAAAGTACAAAAATGTTTAAAAAAAAAAAACTCATTGTAGTAAACCCTCATGCCCGCTATTAGATTTTTTCTTTAATAGATCACTGTAGCACTTGTGAATGGATCAGAGGGCTGAGATTCAAGTCCTGAAGGCCAGTCAGAAGTTACTCAAGTAATCCTAGAAGAAGTGAGGCAGGCCTGTACTAAGAGGGAAAGTGTGGTTAAAGAGGAAGGGATGATTTCAACAAGTATTGAGGAAACCAGCTATAGGAGTTGGTGAAAAGTTAGATATGAGGGTGAGGGAGAGGGATGTTTAATAGTGAGTCCCGGGTCTGCCTTTGTTTTTGTTTTTTATTAATTTTTATTTATTTATGATAGTCACAGAGAGAGAGAGAGGCACAGAGACACAGGCAGAGGGAGAAGCAGGCTCCATGCACCGGGAGCCTGACGTGGGATTCGATCCCGGGTCTCCAGGATTGCGCCCTGGGCCAAAGGCAGGGGCCAAACCGCTGCGCCACCCAGGGATCCCCCGGGTCTGCCTTTGATGTCTCAGTTAATATAGCAGTGTCCTTCACTGAACATATCCAGCTGGAGATGGTGGTGTTTTGTTGTTTGTTTTTTTTTTTTAAGCAGCTGGAGAGTTGGTGTTCAGGAGATAGTAGGTAAGCTGAGATAGAGGATGTAGTTAAAATAAGATGTTGAGATTTCCTGGGCAAGAATATGGATAGCTAACATTTTTAGGGCATTTACCAGGGCGCTTGGGTGGCTCAGTCGGTTAAGTGTTGGACTCTTTTTTTTTTTTTTTTTTTTTAAGATTTTATTTATTTATTCATAGAGACACAGAGAGAGGGAGAAGCAGGCTCCATGCAGAGCCTGACGTGGGACTCGATCCCAGGTCTCCAGAATCACACCCTGGGCTGCAGGCGGTGCTAAACCACTGCGCCACCGAGGCTGCCCCTTGGACCATTTTTTTAATTGAGTTTTTGTTGTTGAGTTGTAGGATTTTTTTCTTTTTAGTATATTCTGGATTCAGTGCCTTATCAAATGAATGATTTGCAAGTACTTTCTCCCATTCCATGGGTTGTCTTTTTGATAGTTGTCTTGTTGATAGTATTCTTTGATACATAAAAGTTTTTAATTTTGATGAAGTCTAACTTAACTATTTTTTCTCTTGTTGCCCGGGCTTTGGTGTCATATCCAGGAAATCATTGCCAAATCCAATGTCATCAAGCTTTTCCCTATGTTTTCTTCTAAGAGTTTCATAATTTTAGGTTGTATGTTTAGGTCTTTGATACATTATGAGTTAATTTTTGCATATGGTATAAAATTTTACTTTTTTTTTAAGATTTTATTTATTTATTCATGACAGACACAGAGAGAGAGAGAGAGAGAGAGAGAGAGATGCAGAGACACAGGCAGAGGGAGAAGCAGGCTCCATGCAGGGAACCTGATGTGGGACTCGATCCCAGGTTTCCAGGATCACACCCCAGGCTGAAGGCGGCGCTAAGCCGCTGCGCCAGCAGGGCTGCCCCTGTTTTTTATTTGTTGTTATTTTCTCTTTGTGTTTTCCATGGAGAGTACAGTTATAACAATCTAGTTAGAATTAATATCAACTTGATTTCAGTAATATATAAAAACTTTAATTCTATTTAGCTCCATTCCTTCCTGAGTCCCTCATGCCATTAGTGTCATCAAATTATATATTATACATCATGTGTACATCAGCATAGATTTACAATTGCTGCTTTATGCAGTTGCCCTTTAAGTTAAAAATAAAAACAGAAATAAAAAGAATTATAAACAAAAAAACATTTATGCTGTATTTTTAATTTATCTAAATAGTTTCCTTTATCATGTACTGTATTTCTTCATGTGGATTTGAGTTACTGTAGTGTCAGAGGTCTCATTTCAGCCTTTAGTATTTGCAAGAGCTGGTCTGCTGTTGACAAATTTTCTTATTTTTTGTCTTAATTTTTCATTCCACTGCCTTCTGTCCTCCATGGCTTCTGAGGATAAATCAGCTGTTAATGTTTTCATGCATCTCTTATACATGTTGAATAGCTTCTCTTCCTCCTTTCAAGATTCTGTGTCTTTGAACAGCTTGATTATGATATGTCTATTTATAGATTCCTCTGAATTTATGCTACTCGAGTTAGTTGAGCTTCTTGGATTTCTAGATTGATGGTTTTTATCAAATTTGGGATGTTTTCTGCCAATATTTCTTCAGATATTTTTCTGTCCCTGTATTTCTCTCGTGTCCTTCTGAAACTCCCATAATACCTGTGTTGGTACATTTGATGGTATCCCATAGCTCTCTGCAGCTCTGTGAAATTTTTTCATTCTTTTCTCTTTCTGTTCCTTCGCCTGGATAATCTCAGTTGACCTATTTTCATGGTCACTGATTTTCTCTTCTTCAGATCTGCTGCTTAACTCCTCTAGTGAAATGTTCATTTTCTTTATTCTTTTTTTTTAAGATTTTATTTTATTTTATTCATGAGACACACAGAGAGAGGCAGAAACACAGGCAGAGGGAGAAGCAGGCTTCCTGCAGAAAGCCTGTTGTGGGACTTGATCCTGGACCCTGGGATCCCACCCTGAGCTGAATTCAGGCAGACGCTCAACCACTGAGCCACCCAGGGATCCCTATTTATTCTTTACAACACAAGAATTTCTATTTTTTTTTTAAATAATCTCTCTGTTGATATTCTCTATTTGGTGAGATAGCATTCTTACACTCTGCTGTAATTCCTTAGGTGTGGTTTCTCTTTTTACATTTAAAATAGCTGGTTCAAAGTCTGTCTAGTTTGTCCAACACCTGAACTTCCTCAGGGACAATTTCTTTCTTTTTCATTTTTTTCCTCAGGGACAGTTTCTATAGATTTTACCCCCTCTGTGTATGGGCCATGCTTTTTTTATTTCTTTACATGTTTCATACTCTTTTTTTTTTTTTTGGTTGAAAACTGGACATTTTAAATAATAGAGTGTGGCAGCTCTGGAAATCAGCTCTGTCCTTTTCCAGAGTTTGTTATTATTTTTCTGTTTAGTGACCTTTCTGAATTAATTCTGTAAAGTCTGTACTCTTTGTTGAGTGGTCTCTGCTCAGCTTAGTGGTCAAATAGTAATTGGAGACTTCCTTAAATATTTAGAACCAATAAGTCTCCTGGTTTTTGCTGAGGGACTTTGTGCACATGTAGGGGCATACCATCAACATTCTACTAGTCATTTAACATTTCTGTCTTAAACTTCACTCCTACTTGTGAGGAGCATCAAGGTCAACCAGGAGTCTCAGGTCTTTCCTATTCATGTACACAGACCTGTGCATATGCATGGCTTTCACATTCCCAGGAGTATGTTAGACCTTTTCAAAGTCCTTGTGAGGGGATCCCTGGGTGGTGCAGCGGTTTGGCGCCTGCCTTTGGCCCAGGGCGCGATCCTGGAGACCCGGGATCGAGTCCCACATCAGGCTCCCGGTGCATGGAGCCTGCTTCTCCCTCTGCCTGTGTCTCTGCCTCTCTCTCTCTCTCTCTGTGACTATCATAAATAAAAAAAAAAAAATTAATCAAAGTCCTTGTGAACAGCTCATTCTTTTGCTTTTCCTTTTAAGCTTTTTTGTTAGCCTATTGTTTCCCACAAGTATTATCTACTGCCTTAGGCAGCCGTGAAGTTAAACAATTGCCTCTATTTGTTTTGAGCCAGTGCTCCTGGGGAAACATTTTTCATATTGGGTGAGGTCCAGGACAGCCTTACCAATGAAGTCTTCCAAAGAACTACTAAACAGGGACACCTGGGTGTCTCAGTGGATGAGTGTCTACCTTTGGCTCAGGACATAATCCCAGGGTCCTGGGATCGAGTTCTACATCAGGCTGTCTGCAGAGAGCCCGTTTCTTCCTCTGCCTCTCTCTCTCTGTGTCTGTATGAGTAAATAAATAAAGTCTTTAAAAAAAAAAACCAAAAACTACTAAACAGTTCAAATAATGCTGGTTCTTTGCAAATAAGGCTTTAAGGAGCATCAACCTCATTCCTATGTCAACTTTTCTCTGAAGAAGACTAGTCCTTTTTAGTGAATATTGCTATTTAGAAACTAAGCCTGAATACTAGATGTAGTTATTGCCCCTAGCACCTATCAAGACAGGGATAGGAAGTATATGTATGTATATACATATACATAAACACACTTTAAAAAATATTTTATTTATTTATTCATGAGAGACAGAGAGAGAGAGAGAGGCAGAGACACAGGCGGAGGGAGAAGCAGGCTCCCTGCAAGGAGCCTGATGCAGGACTCCATCCTGGGTCCTGGGATCATGTCCTGAGCTGAAGGCAGATGCTCAACTGCTGAGCCACCCAGGCCATAAACACACATCTGCTTCTATATTTATCTATACATATTAAAAACCCATACTAGTTACTCAAAATTCACCCTAGGACCACAGGGCTTATTGTACCTTTCTGCCTTTTCATACTTGTTAACTCTTTTCTCTAATAGAAACTTAATATTTGTAATAATATATATGCTTGTTTGCTAAATCTTAATATATTTACTGATTTGCTTCAATCTCTCCCGGATTTAATCAGTCTTTTAAGAAGCTTGGACACCTCCAACAAAATGGGAAGAGGCAGAGTATTCAGTAATTATGGAAGGAATGATTGAACATTCTCTGCTCCTTCTAAGTATCCTTTTATAGCATACCACTTTGTAACTTGCAGGACAGTTTGCTAAGGTAGTGTTTATCCTTTGGGTTATGGAATTGGATGAGTATTCAGAGTACAGGAACCAGTGGACATTTGCAGAGGAGATTTGGTGACTCTGGTCAATCTTCATTATTCATAGATTCTGTATTTTTTAATTCATTATACTTGTTAAATTTTATTTATAATCCCAAAATCAGTACTCATGGCACTTTTGTGGTCATTTATGGATATATGCAGAGGAGTGAAAAATTTGAGCTGCAACATGCAAGTTCCTAGCTGAGATAGATACTCTTAATTTCCTATTTTAGCTCTTATACTATAAACAGATATCCTTTTCACGGTCTAATTAATGCCATGTTTTTTGCATTTTTGTGGTTTGTTGGTGATTTCCGTGTTTAATATGGCCTTGAAATATTAGTGCCATCTTGTGCTATCTAGTGTTGCTAAGGACAAGAAAGCTGTGATGTTCCTTTCAGAGAAAATTTATGTGTTAGATAAACATTGTTCAGGAGTGAGTTACACAGTGCTATTGGCCATGAGTTCAATGTTAATGAATCAATTATATGTATATACTATATACATATACATACATATATATACACACATTTATTTTATATGTATTTTATTACACATGTATAATATGTAACTAAGATATCTTTAACAGAAACACACAAGGTTATGTATTGATTGATGAAAATGTTGTGATTAGAGGCTTGCAGGAGCCTAAGCTTCTTTTTACCCTAGGAGTGATTATTCAGTATTTGCTAATAACTCAGTGTTTGTGTTCACTTTATTAACATAAAACTATAGAGAATAGAAGAATGGGCTCCTTGTAAAGCCTTTTCCTGTTCATTAGTAAGCCATAGAAAATACTGTATTTTAAAACCACATTCAGCAAAAGGCTGGTCATTGGACTGATTAAGGTGTAGTTGAAAAATTGGTATGTCAGAATATTTTGAAGTACAAATGTAAAATCATTTGCAATCTGCAATTTACAATATGAGCAGGAAATAAAAACACGAAACTTGTCTTTAAAGTTTTGGTTTTGTAAAAAAAATAAAGTTTTGGTTTTGATGAGGCCAAAAAGGACAATAAAACTAATTCCTGTTTTGTTATGGTGTATATATTATCCTAAGTTAAAGCAGTAATAACCATTGGAAGTGGCTATAAATGTTTTCCTAAACTTGAGAATTGAGGTTGCTAATTGTTATAGGCCTAATATGTTAGTACCTGTGCGAGGGAGATAAGTACTTTCACAGGTTTATATTTATAAATGAAGTACCGGGAAACGTGGGGAGGAAAATGAACCAAGTAGAGTCCATAGAACCAGTACCTGAGTCTGGGGACACTTCTTGAAGGTAATGAGCTCATGGGTTGGGTAAGAGGGAAGAAAAGATTCCCAGAGGAAATGACTAGAAGGGGATTAGCTTGTGTGGAGAGGAGCAATAATTCCCAAACCAGAGGATCTGAGTCAAATTTTGGAACTCCTAAATGGAGAATACAAGGTAGAGTATGTAAGAATAAAGTTGAGTCTAGAGGAGTCTATTTGGTAAAGATTGGGTGTTTAAGTTTGACTAAAGGGGGCACTTGGAGGCACCACAAGCTTTTGAGAAAGGGACTATCAGGTTCAAAACAATATTTTTAAAAAATGGTTCTTGCTGCTATGACAGTTTGCTGGTGAAAAGAGAAGCTTATATACATAATTCAACTATTGTTATTAACAATTGTTAATAACAGTAATGATGATTTTATGTGTGTTTTAGTGTTCTTGAGATGCTTTTATAAATGATCCTTGGAATACTCCTGTGAGGTACTTTTTATTATTCCCATTTTATATAAGGGAAAATGGAGGTCCAGAATGTTGAATAACTAGTTCAGGGTTACACAGCTATTTAATAACAGTCTTGGGATTTAGACACACTCTGCTGCACTTCAGTTTCAGTTAAGGGTTTGGACAGAAATTGTTGTAGGATTGGAGAAGGAAAGAACAGAGCTGATTGCTTCTTTCTTCTAATAAGGACTGATTTAAGATATTGGCATAAAACCAAGTAGAACCAAAATTACAGAGGGAAAATATGTTGACGTGGTGAAAAATATGATGAAATTCTCCAGAAAATCTTTCAAAAGTTTGCATTGTTCCTACTTGTAATTTCCCTTTACTTTTCTTCCCTTGCTTTGGGCTTGAGTATGCAGAAATTTCATCTTATCCCATATTTACATTTTTAGGAAAGGAACTTCTAACATTGAATGATTCAGTGTTAGTAAACAAAAAGCCAGTAACTATCTCTTATTTGAACATTATCCCAACAGATCAGATCTCAGCTGAGATAAAATATTTTGAAACTTTGCTTCTCATTTAAAGCATAAGGTGTTGTGAGTGGTATATTAAAAATAGTTATACAGTTTTAAAACTGTGAGACACTTTAGAAAGCATCTCTAGGTTTAAAATCCCTACACCTGGGCAGCCTGGGTGGCTCAGCAGTTTAGCGCCGCCTTCAGCCCAGGGCGTGATCCTGGAGACCCAGGATCAATTCTCCCACGTTGGGCTCCCTGCATGGAGCCTGCTTCTCCCTCTGCCTGTGTCTCTGCCTCTCTCTCTCTCTGTGTTTCTCATGAATGAATAAATAAATAAAACTTAAAAAAAATAAAATCCCTACACCTTTCTCCACATCACCCCTATCCCTTCCTGTCTACTCATGAGGAAATGGAGATTCAGATTCAACTTAGTATTTATTGAGTTGGACATGCTGCAAGATACATTTGTTGATATTTCTTAAATCTTGAGAAGTAGGGATTTTTTCTTTATTTTATAGAAGAGACGACAAAGGCTTTTAGCTCACAGTGGAGCCAGTGCTTTCTGAGTCCCAAGTACATGGCTCTTTGCATTGTACTATACTGTGTTTTAATTGTTTCAAGACTAGATCATAGAGTGTTAGGAGAGATTTTGGAAATATTCCCGTAAATGAACCTAGATTCTGGAGTTGGGCTGTCTGGATTTAGATCTTAACCTTCTCACTATATTAACTATGTGATTTTGGGAAATTACTTATCCTATCTATACTTCAGTTTCTTTATCCATATAAATGGTATAATAGCAATACTCTTAGTCATTGGGTGGTGATTGTGAGCTTTTTTTTTTATTTGACAGAGAGAGGGAGAATGAGAAAGCACAAGCAGGGGGAGTAGGGAAAGGAGAGGGAGAAACAGGCTCCCCATTGAGCAGGGAGCCTGATATTGGGATGGATCCTAGGACTCTGGGATCCTGACCTTAACTGAAGGTAGACACCTAACTGACTGAGCCACCCAGGTGCTGATTGTGAGTTTTTTTTTTTTTTTTAAAGATTTTATTTATTTATTCATGAGAGACAGAGGCAGAGACATAGGCACAGGGAGCCTATGTGGGACTTGATCCCAGGACTCGGGATTACACCCTGAGCTGCAGGCAGACACTCAACCACTGAGCTACCCAGGTGTCCCTTGATTGTGAGTTTTAAATGGGCTTATATATGTAAAGTACCTAGAAAAGTTCTCAGCACAAAGCAAGTGCTCATAAGTATTACTAATAATTTATATGAGGAACCTGTGCATTGTAGAGGTTAAATTATTTGTAAAGATCATATTTAAATAGCTGAGTTTAAACTAGAATTCAGATCTTTTGACTCCTAGTACAGTAGTTTATGTTTTTGTTTGTTTGTTTGTTTTTTAGATTTTTATTTATTTATTCATAAGAGACACAGAGAGAGGCAGGGACACAGGCAGGGGGGAAGTAGGCTCCATGCAGGGAGCCCAATGAGGGAATTGATCCTGGAACTCCGGGATCATGTCCTGAGCTGAAGGCAGAGGCTCAACCACTGAGCAACCCAGGCATCCCTATGTGCTGTTATTTATTTTTTTTAAGAGAGAATGTGTGCACGTGTGTGAACATGAGTGAGAGTAGAGGGTGGGGAATGGGTGGGGGGCAGAGGCAGAGGGAGAAAATCTTAGGCAGGTTCCGTGCTCAGCACAGAGCCTGAAGTGGGGCTTGATCTCACAACCTGAGATCATGACCCGAGCTGAAATCAAGAGTCCAATGCTTAACCTACTGAGCCACCCAGGTACCCCTGACAAGGTGTTTTTAAACTATTTGTGTATCCAGTCCTCATTGTGGCCCTTTAGGATCTACAGGTCAAGTGAAAGAAACCCTTGGCTCCCTCAGAGCTGGTTCCTAGAATAGAGATCTCCAGTACTATGTACATGAATGCCATTATACAATGGAATGTATTTCAATAAGGTTTGTAAAATAAAGTAGGCTTCTCATTTAGCAAAATAGAGCTCTTCCTTTCCCCAGCCTAGTCTTTTACTTTGGCCAAGACCTTTCTGAGTTCAGTTAATACCAGAGGGGAAAACTGAACTTCATTCATAACTCTAACAGCCATTTAATCTCCCTCTTTTGTTTTGGAAATTATTTTTTTTTTAAAGATTTTATTTATTTATTCATAGAGACACACACACAGAGAGAGAGAGAGAGAGAGAGAGAGAGAGAGGCAGAGACACAGGCAGAGGGAGAAGCAGGCTCCATGCAGAGAGCCTGACATGGGACTCGATTCAGGATCTCCAGGATCACGCCCTGGGCTGCAGGCGGCGCTAAACCGCTGCGCCACCGGGGCTGCCCTGTTTTGGAAATTAAATTGCCCTACTGTGTTTTCCCACCCTATAAGTTTCAGCCCTTGTTTTTCATCCTTTTGAGGATGATAGTGATCCCATACTGCTTATTAGAAAGGGATTCTGTGAGGATCAGACAGGTCAGTGTTTTTGAAAAGGCCTTGCAAACTCTTATTTAAATGATAATCTAATTGTAAAATGCCTGAAGTCTGCTTATTTTGTTACTCTCCTGAGAGGGAGCCCATGTCCCCCTGCTTGAATCAGCCATTACTAGAGTTCATAGATCAGGAATAGGCAGGGATACATCTTATCCTTAGAAGAGCATGGGGAGGGTTGGTCCTGGTTCTATTTTGGAAGTTCTCCTTTCATGTACCCTGTTCTGGCAGGATTTCTAAACTTCTATACATGGAATTGGCTATAAATTCTTGACAGACACTTTTTTTCTTTCTCTAGAGGAACCGGATTAACATTTCCCAGTGGTTTCCAGTATGTAGCCGATTGGTACCTGTGTCTTCTACACAGGGAAAGTGGGGCAGGGCTCTGTCTGGTACTTTCCAGGTAAGGTTTGTTGTTCCTTTGCTTGGTATGAAAACCTTAGTGTTTATTTGCAAATGTCATATATTTATAGATTAGCCAAACAAATTGTGTGATGGAAAAACCTCATGAGACCACTTCTGGGTCTCTGTGGTGCCAACTCAGGACTGATTCCTACAGTATGGTGTCTAGGGCGTTGCTTCTAAATACCCCAGCAGTGGAACTTAGCCTAGGATACCATGCTACAGTCTGATGATTTTTACTGTTGGGAATGTTTCCAGATATTCATCTCAGAGTTAACTTCAGTTTTCTTTTTGTAGCCACATTGTGCCACTTTTATTTGGGGTAAGAAATGTTTCTTCCTTTTTTTTTTTCTTCTTTTTATGAACACAAAATCCAAGGAACAATTATTTGAAGTCCTAGTTTACCATTGACCACATGATTCATTACCTTGGACCCTCCTTGAGAGTTTTTTCTCCTGATTTTTGTTAATTATACAAATAATTTAGTAATAAAGGAAATAAAAATCATCCATGACCTCAAACGTGAAAACATCTGCTGGTTTTTTTCCAGTCCTTATGTGTGTGTGTATGTGTACTAATTTTTTCCTTAGATACCTTAACAAATATCCACAGAATTTTATTTTCTGGTGCCTTTTCACTTATTAAAGCAGACATTATTCATGTTAGATAGATTATATAAATAATTTTTTTAATGGCTACGTGTTATTCTCTTTACTTAAGCTTTGTTTGATATTAAAATTATTTCCATTTCTTTGCCACTATAAGCTTTAAATAGTTACTATTTTCTTGATATATAGTTTTTAAAATTTTAAATTATTTATTAAAGATAAATTCTTAGGAAGATATACCCGGGTCAATGAATATGAGCAATTTCTCTCTCCATAAGGTTGTTTTAATTTATAGTGCCACCAGCAGTGTATATATAACTAGTATTTCATTATTACCTCCTCTGAATTTGGTGTTTTAAAAAGAATTTAAACTAATTGGTTAGAAAATGTTACCTTGTTTTGCTTTGTATTTCTTTATTTGTCAGGATTAAATATTTTTCTATGTTTATCAATTATATTCTAGTTTGAAAAAATCATATGCTTGTATCATTTCTCCATTTATCTGTGCAAATTTATTTTTCTTACCAATTTATATGAATTCCTTCTGTAGTCATTAACTTCTTTTTCATATTTGATGCAATTAAAATATTTTAATGTAAATTATGCTATATAATTTATTCACATAAATATAATATACTAAAACTATTTAAAATAGTGTAATTCTCTTTAACATGTGTAAGCCTTGCCCTTCTGAGGACATGTTTTGTTTGTGCTTGTACTTCCTGGGCTTCTCATTAACCCTGGCACAGAGTAGGCGCTAAATATATGTTGAATAAATAAAGAATATGTCTGTACAGAGGAGGCATTCTACTTTGTGTAGTCATATAGCTATTTCTTTTCAGAGTTGGAATATGTTCTGTTAATTTTTGTCTATTGGAAAATTTTAATGGGATTTATCATAGAATTCTAAGTCATTTGTTTTTCTGTGTGCATAGGTGGTGGAGGGGTAACTCTTCATGTGAATCTCAGACTTGTACCTCATTCTTTCAATCAATAAACATTTCTTAAGTACCTAATATGTACCAGATACTGTATTAGGTTTTGGGACAACATTATAGCAAAGCATTCATGTAAATAACTTAGGATGGTTTATCTCATGCTGACAAGATGTAATTTTAGCCAATGTAAATAATCTGGACATTTTGTCATATGGTGCCTCATTGGCACATCTTCCCACTTTGAAGACCCCTTGTTGGAAAACTCTGGTTTTCCTCAAGTACATGTCTGACAAGAAGGCAGATTTAGCTCAGAATGGAGAACTTTGTGGTAATTAGAATTGTGGGGTCATGGAATGTGTGGGCAGTATTTTTAAAAAATTATTTGAATTCAGTTAATTAACATATAATGTAGTATTGGTTTCAGATGTAGAGCTCAGTGATTCATTAGTCTTATATAATACTTAGTGTTCATTATATCACATGCCTTCCTTAGTGCTCATCACTCAGTTACCCTGTCCTCCTGACACCCTTCCCTTCCAGCGACTTTCAGTTTGTTTCCTATGATTAAGAGTCTCTTATGGTTTGTCTCCCTGTCTGATTTTGTCTTGTGCATTTTGACATAGTAAATTTTCTGTTACTAGAAATATTCAGGCAATGGTTGGAAGACTGTTAAGGGCATAACAAGAATTCTTCATTGGTTGAATGATAGTATCAGATGATCTCAAAGGTAATGTCCAATGCTATAACCCTGTTACCATTTTCAAAAAGCTAGGGACATTGTATTCTCACCTCTGTCTTTCCTAAATAACCTTTTGAAGTTCTGTCATACTTTGATGAGTCTGCTTTAAAAACATTTTTAAAAATTTTGAAATAATTTACACTTACAGAAAAGTTGTAAAAATGGTTCCCATATAACCTTCATCTAGCTTTCTCTAATGTTAGTATCTTCTATAACCACAGTGCGATTATTGAAACCAGGAAATTAACATTGATATAATACTATTAACTAATCTATGTAACTTAGTACAATTTTACCAGAATTTTTCCCACTTATGTCCTTTTTTTGTGTTCTTCAATTTGAGTTTGTCTAATATTTTCTTATAATTAGGTTATACACTTTTGGCAAAAGTGATGTTCCCTTCTCAGTGCATAATTATAGGGGATATATGATGCCAATATGTCTTGTTACTGGTGACGTTAACTTTGATCACTTGATTATTAAGTTGGTGTCTGTCAGGTTTCCCTACTATAATGTTACAATTTTCCCCTTTGTAATTAATAAGTACCTTGTGAGAAGATACTTAGAGACTATGCAGATATCCTTATTCTCATCATACTTTTGCTCACTGCTTTTAACATCCATCAGTGGTTCTTTTTTTAGAATATTAATTAATTAATTGTTTTAAAAGTTGTGGTTAAAAAAACCCACATAACATTAAGTTTACCATCTTAACCATTTTTAAGTATATAGTTTGATAGTGTAAAGTATATTCACATTGTTGTATGATAGATCTCTAGAACTTTTTCATCTTGCTAAACTGAAATTCTATACCTATTTAATACCAATTCACCCACCGCACCCCTAGCAACCACATTTCTACTTTGTTTCTATAATTTAGACTATTTTAGATACTACATATGAGTAGAATCATAAAGTATTTGTCCTTTATGTTGCTTAGCATACTGTCCTTAAGGTTCATCCATGTTGCAGCATGTGATAGGATTTCACATTTTTTTTTAATCTTTCTTTTTTTTTTTTTTTATGATAGTCACACACAGAGAGAGAGAGAGAGAGGCAGAGACATAGGCAGAGGGAGAAGCAGGCTCCATGCATTGGGAGCCCGATGTGGGATTCGATCCCGGGTCTCCAGGATCGCGCCCTGGGCCAAAGGCAGGCGCTGAACCTCTGCGCCACCCAGGGATCCCAGGATTTCACATTTTTAAGGCTGTATAATATTCCGTTATGTATATATGTCACATTTGCTTTATCTACTTTCATGGACATTTGGATTGCTTCCACATCTTGGCTATTGTTAATAATGCTGGAGTGATGTAGTATGCAAATACCTCTTCAAGGTCCTGCTTTGAATTCTTTTCGATGTATACCCAGAAGTGAGATTACTGCATTATGTGGTAATTCTATTGATGGTTCTTGACTGCAATCATTTCTGTGGTGTTTATATAATGATGATTTTCTATTTCCATCATGACTATATTTATTGCTTAGAATTCTACTGTAAGGAAGAGCTGTTACTTCTCTATATATTTATTTAATTATTTATATCAGTATGAGCTCATGGATATTTCTGTGAGTTGTAATTCATCATGCTTATTATTAATTTTGTTGATCAAATTGTCCCAGTTTTGGCTTTTTTTATAATAAACTTATTTTTTATTGGTGTTCAATTTACCAACATATGGAATAACACCCAGTGCTCATCCGTCAAGTGCCCCCCTCCGTGCCTGTCACCCAGTCACCCCCACCCCCCCCCCTCCTCCCCTCCCACCACCCCTAGTTCGTTTCCCAGAGTTAGGAATCTTTAACCAGATTTGGCTTTTAGGAACTCCTTCAAGTTCCTTTCTATGTGCTTTCATCATTTTTGGACATTCTTTATTTTGTAACATCACAAGATACTTCAGGTTCATGTTGTATTTTCTTTGCTTTAGCCCTAGATTCAGCAATTTCTCTAAGGAGTCCTGGTTCCTTTAACTGGAGAGTGGTATTTGGAATGTTTAGAAATCAAGATCTTTGTGCTCAGTGTGTAGAGAGAGAGAAACTGAGGCAGAGATACAGGCAGAGAGAGAAGCAGGCTCCATGCAGGGAGCCCGACATGGGACTCGATCCTGGGTCTCCAGGATCACACCCCAGGCTGCAGGCGGCGCCAAACCGCTGAGCCACCAGGGCTACCCTCTACTTAGGTTTTAGAAAGCAGTTTGATGTAGGGGAAAGAAGATAGCTCTGAATATATGGTTAATCCCTTAATGAACTATACTACTTTGGGTCTTAGTGTCCTCATTTCTAAAATGAGAGAAGATAGTATCAACTTTGCAAAGTTGTTATGAGATAATATGAGTAAAATATTAAGCATATAGGAGATCTTCAATAAATTGTAATTGCTATTTTTGTTGCTATATGTATGTTCATGCTACTTAGGTAAATTTTATCCTCACTGTATAAATTGAAACTTAAAAAAAAAAATTGTCCTAAAACTACCTTAAGTTGCGAAATGAAAAGGTTGAATTTAGATCTCTGAGATTTCTTCCAGCTCAAGTGTGATTCTGAGTTACTCCTTAGTTCTTCATTTGCTTTTTCTCCAAGCTAAACAGCCTCAATTCATTTTAGCCTTTCCACTAAGACCTTTTATTCATCTCTTTGGTCATTCCTGTGGTTCTTTTCTGGACCTTCTCTAGATTGTCCTTCTATTTAAAACACACACACACACACACACACACACCATTGGAAAAAAAAAATCTACCTAAGTTTTATTGAGGGCCGACTCTGTGCCCAGAATGATATTGAGTAATGGGACAGAAAATAAAGGAAGTATAAGATAAACTATGCCTTGATAGAGCTTATAGTTTTGCTAAAAAGACCAGTTACATACACCATGGTATTTCAGAATTGCTGGAGTCCTTCCTTCCTTTCTTTCCTTGTTTTTTTTTTTCCTTTCTCTTCCCTTCCCCATCCCACCCACCCCTCCCTCCCTCTCTTTCTTTCTTTCTTTCTTTCTTTCTTTCTTTCTTTCTTTCTTTCTTTCTTCTTTCTTTCTTTCTTTCTTTCTTTCTTTCTTTCTTTCTTTCTTTCTTTCTTTCTTTCTTTCTTTCTTTCTGGAAGGTCTCTTTCAGAATCTCCTGAGAGCATAAATAAATAAATAAATAAATAAATGTCATATCTTATTTCATTTTAATGAGGAGCTTGCCTGCAAAAGAGTTCATCATTGGAGTTGTCTGGAATAGGTCTTTGCATTTATGTTATGCATTGTAATTTGTTTATCTTTTTCACATATGTTGTTTTATTTGGTTTCCAAAACAAATTTGTGATAGGCAGAGTTGAGGCTTCTGCCTCAGTGCTTTCTCTTCCACTCTACTGTGCTTCATCCACTTTGACTTCTCATTCACCTTCTCTATCCTGCCCACTTCGTAAGGCTTCTTTGTAAGTTTTTTTGGATAACTCTTGGTAATTCTTTTCTCCCTCCAAACTTCTGTGGTTTACACTGTTTACTACACACCTTTTAAGCATTTTTGTATGTTTTATTGAAGTATAATAAAAATACAGATAAAGGTATAAATCAGGTGTACAGCTCAATGAATCATTACAAGTGAACTATCTAGCACCCAGATCAAGAAATAGAACCTAAAAAACTCCATGAGCCCCTTAGTCACTACCCAGAGCCCCCAGTCACTACCTATAGCCCAGATTAGCCACAGTCTTCACTTTGAATATCATAAAATAGTTTTGTCTTTTAAACATACAGTATGAAAAAATAAACATACAGTGCATACTCTATGTATGTACTATATGTCTCTACTTCATCATTATTGTTCTGTGTTGTAATAGTTTATTCAATCTTGTTATTGTGTAGCATTTTAGTATATAAATATACCATGTTTCACTTACCCATTTATCTATTGATTGGTATTTGGATTATTTCTAATTTGAGCTGTTATTTATTTATTTTTTTAAATTTTTATTTATTTATGATAGTCACCCAGAGAGAGAGAGAGAGGCAGAGACATAGGCAGAGGGAGAAGCAGGCTCCATGCCTCGAGCCTGATGTGGGATTCGACCCCGGGTCTCCAGGATTGCGCCCTGGGCCAAAGGCAGGCGCCAAACCGCTGCGCCACCCAGGGATCCCTTTGAGCTGTTATTAATAGTACTGCTATGAACATTTCTTGTAGATGTTTTTTGAACATGTGTACACATTTCTATTGGTGTATGTACTTAGAAGTAGAATTGCTGAGTCTTATAGAATGTGCATACATTCAGCTTATATAGATACTACCAAATATTTTTCCAAAGTGATTGTACCATTTACACTCCCACTAGCAGTGTATGAGAGTTCTGGTTGCTCTGCATCTTTGCTAACACTTCCGTGTATGTGTGCGTAAGGGGGTACATGATCTTTAACTATTTCATTTTTTATTTTTAATTTTTATCTTTTTAAGATTTATTTAGTTATTTGAGAGAGAGAGTATGATCATGAATGGGTGATCTGAGTTACCCAGGTGCCCCTTTAACCTTTTTAAAATATGATATTTGGTTCCATTTCATGTGTTGAGTCTTCTTTCTGTTCTCCACAAGACTATGAGCTCCTTGAAGATAGGGATTGTTTGTATCCTAAAACCTGACACAAAGACTGGTATATTATGGGCATTTAATAAAGGTGGGATGAATGATGTATGTATTCATGGCATGCATGTAGATAAAGACAAGAAGGAAATGTAGGGAATAACCATATGAGTGAGTGGTTGGGTTGGTTCATTCAACAAATATTTGAGTATTTCCCATATCTAACACACTGTATTTGATTTTGGTAATATGCCTAATTTTTATCCTTGTAGATCTTTATGGTAGTGGTGATAGGAAATAAGCAAGTTTCATAAATATATAAATTTATAATATATATAAAATATAAAATATATAAATATATAATTGTACGTTATAATGAGTATTATGAATGAAATGAACAGGCTACTGCTATCATAAAGAAGAATGGGATGATAAGAAACTATTTTAGATAAAATGACCAGAGAAGGTCTTTTTGAAAAGGTGAAATTTGAGTATCTCAGGGTAATTTTTTTTCTTATACAAAAAGTTGTTTATTGGGATCTTTTCAGTTTTTTTTTTTTTTTAAGATTTTATTTATTCATGAGAGAGAGAGAGAGAGGCAGAGATACAGGCAGAGGGAGAAGCAGGCTCCATGCAGAGAGCCCGATGTGGGACTTGATCCTGGAACTCCAGGATCACGCCGTGGGCCGAAGGCAGGCGCTAAACCCCTGAGCCACCCAGGGATCCCATCTTTTCAGTTTAAATGAAAGAAAAATTGATGTCTTTAAAGGTCAAGGGAATCTATTTTGGGGGCAAGAACATTTACAAAAGAATAAAAATATATATTTATAGATATGTACAGGGATGGGGAAACTAGTTATTGTTTTTGGTACTAGATACCTACGTACTCTAGTGGTTCAAATAGTGTTAAATATTAACTCATGAAACTAATGGTAGGACAAAAATACAGCAGTTGGTGAGACAGTCACATAGGAATCCATTGGTTACTCCTGGAGCTATGGGAGAAGAGAAGGATCATGTAATCTAGTAAAAGAGAATTTGCCCCAAAGCTCAGCAAGTTGAAATGGTTGTCCGTTGTTCTTTGAACCTATTTAAATACTTTGTATTTTACAAAGATGAACCATTACATTGATGTATTTGATGTATGTTCTGTGTTTAGTCTTTGTTTAATACCTAAATTAAAGCGTAAGTTCCCTTGGGACTGACCAGGAGAATCCTAACTAATTTTTATACTCTTAACTTGGAAAGAGAAGTAAATAATAATTGTTAATTAGAAATTCTATTTTTCCCTCATTAGGATTAAAGAAAAAAGTCATTTTCATTTTATGTGTCCCTTCTTGGAATAAACTAGAATTGAAGGGATAACCCTCCTTCTGTTCCCTCACCCCTTTTTTGGGTAAAGGTAATATAACATTACTGAGAATTTGGAAACTATTCCTAAATTCATCGATAATTCTATGAACCTAACAAACTGACCGCTGAGCCACCTGGGCGTCCCGGTCTTGATTTTAATACCAACCTAATACTGTTATGGTGAGGATTAAATAAGGTAATATATGTAAGGCACTTGGCATATATAACCTGGCACATGATAATTGTAAATAATGGCTATTTTATTGCCAAAGTGCATTAAAGTGCAATGTGAACATACAAGGAAGGCAATTCTTATCTGAACAACAATGATATGAGTGGGGACACCTGGGTGGCTCACTGGTTATGCGTCTGCCTTCTGCTCAGGGTGTGATCCTGGGGTCCTGGAATCGAGTCCCGCATTGGGCTCCTTGTAGGGAGTCTGCTTCTCCCTCTGCCTATGTCTCTGCCTCTCTCTCTGTATCTCTCATGAATAAATAAATACAAATCTTTAAAAAAACACCAAACAATGATGTGAGTGATGATGGGAGCTTCTATTCATTATTTCGTGAAAGGTACTTTACATGTATTATCTTCTTTAACCCTCCCTACATATGAGGTTCAGTAAGTTGCTCACTTCAGTAAGTGGCCACCCAGATTGTATGTGGCAAAAGTAGGCTTTAAACTTAAAAACTGACTATTTAGTCTTTTCCCCACATATACCAACCACACTGCTACTAATATTTAGGTAGGTCTTTATTGCAATTGTAGTTCCTAGAGTTGACTCAGATTTATTTAGTTCCAGGTGTCCAGGACCAAATCCTTTGATTTATTCAGGTATCCAAGAGATATTTATTGAGTCCCTGCATAGGTGCCCATCTTGGATTCTTTTGGTGATCAGATCACCAGGAACTAGGTTAATCAATCAAGATTGGGAAGATTCTATAGTTCTTATTTGAAACAGCTCTACTCAGATTAACTGTCTAATGAATGCTCTCTGTTGCTTACATTTGTTTTTTGTTTAATCCCCTAGTGGTCCCCGATGAGCCAGTTCTTAGGATGTGGTAGATCAGAACAGATTCCTGGAGTAGGTGTACAGTGGAGTAGGAAGTATCACACCACAAATAAGGTGAGAATTATTCGTGCTTTCTACATTTATAGACTGCTTTCACACAGGTGTTCTTATTTGAATCTCAGCAAAATTGTTAGCTGGATGAGGCAAGGAATTTTATTGAATGCACAAGGTGAGGCTAATGGAAATGAAGTGACTTGCCCAAGGTCACAAGGATAAGTGACAGACCAACGAATATTTGAATCTACAGCTTCTGATCCTATGTCCTATATCTCTTCTTGTACTGTCTTGCTTGGAAAACACTTTAGAGAAAAAAATTGTTATGGGTTTTATATGTTAAAAGTAATGTGAAGATTTTTATATGTTAAGACATATTATATGTTTAAAGTAATATTTAACTTCTGGAGAATTTCTTATTGATTATATAGCCTGCCTTCATTTGGAGAGGCCTAGCATTAGGATAGGTTTTTCTTGGAGTCTATTTGCAAACAGGACTCATATTTTCAATAGTCATTAATAAAATGTGTTATACTAAAAAATGAGTTTATTTATTTATTTTTTTTTTAATTTTTTTTTTCATTTATTTATGATAGTCACACACACAGAGAGAGAGAGGCAGAGACACAGGCAGAGGGAGAAGCAGGCTCCATGCACCGGGAGCCTGACGTGGGATTCGATCCCGGGTCTCCAGGATTGCGCCCTGGGCCAAAGGCAGGCGCCAAACCGCTGTGCCACCCAGGGATCCCTATTTATTTATTTTTAAAAAGATTTTATTTATTTGACAGAAAGAGAGAGAGAGCAAGCATGATCAGGGGGTAAGGGCAAGGAGAGAGGGAGAAGCAGACTCCCCACTGAACAGGGAACCTGATGCAGGGCTTGATCCTAGGACCCTTTGATCATGACCTGAGCCAGAGGTAGATACTTTACCAACTGAGCCACTGAGGTACCCTAAAAAATATGAGTTTAGGAACATTTATTCAGGGCTTGCAGAGCCCTGAGTTGATTATGATTTTGAATAACTTTTGACTGCTTTCAGACAATAGTTTTCTTTCCTTTTCCTGTTATGTCAAAACCATAGAGCTTTCCTTTTCTCAGAATTCTTTGGGAAATGAGGGTCAAGATTTACTTTTAAAAGTACTCTTTTCCATAGCACCTTTTTTTCCCCATAACACTTTTATTCTGATAGCCCAAATCTGTTATTTCCTAGATATGGGTTCATAGGCATATGGTTAATAAGATGGGTCTGAAATTTGAAGGACACCTATTATGTGGAGTTCCAGATGTATTTGCACTGAGTGATAAGATGCCCAGAAAAATGAGAATTAGAAATTCTAGGTATAAAAAAAAAAAATCTAAGCAATAAAAAATGCCCTTAGACCTAATAAGAAACAAAAGCATTCTTTTTTTTTTTTTTTTAAATCAGATTATAGTGATACCTGAGGGGCTCACTCAGTTAAGCATCCCAACTCTTTTTTTTTTTTTTAAGATTTTATTTATTCATGAGAGACCCAGAGAGAGAGAGGCAGAGACACAGGCAGAGGGAGAAGCAGGCTCCATGCAGGGAGCCCGATGTGGGACTCGATCCCGGGTCTCCAGGATCACGCCCCAGGCTGTAGGCGGTGCTAAACCGCTGCGCCACTGGGGCTGCCCAAAAGCATTCTTTTTTTAAAAATTATTTTTCAGGATGCCCGAATGGTGTAGTTGGTCAAGTGCCTGACTCTTGGTTTTGGCTCAGGTTGTGATCCAAGGGTTGTGAGATTGAGCCCTACGTTAGGTTCTGCACTCAGTAAGAGGTCTGGTTAAGACTTTCTCTCCTTGGGCACCTGAGTAGCTCAGTTGGTAAAGCCTCTGCCTTTGGTTTAGATCATGATCCCAAGGTGCTGGGATCAAGCCCCGGTGTGGGGTCCTGGCTTAGAGGGAAGTCTGCTTCTCCCTCTCTCTCTGCCTCTCCCCCTGCTTGTGTGTGTGTATATGCTCTCTCTCTAAAAAAAAAAAAAAAAAAAAAATTTTCTCTCCCTCTGCCCCCCTTCTATAAAATAAATAAATAACTCTTTAAAAAAACTGATTTTGCAACTAATTTTGTCCCCTTCTTTTTGATTAAATAGCTTTCTACTACCAAGGATTCCCCACAGCCTGTTGAGGAGAAGGTTGGTGCCTTCACGAAGATAATAGAAGCCATGGGATTTACAGGACCTTTGAAATACAGTAAATGGGTAAAGTCTTTTAAAATTTTTCTCATTTTCATTTTGGGCTTTGTGCCTTCTGCTCCTCATAGAAGATTTTTTAAAGCTTCTGCTTTGCTTTTGTGAAATTCATACATTTTCAGAACTTTGAAATGTATTGTGTCCGCTTCCTGCCGCGCCCTCCCCATCCCCAACTCCCAAGTCAGATCTATGTATTTGTGGGTCTGGAGTACTCTCTCTGTTCCCTTAACCTGATTCCTTAAAAGTGTCTCAGTACAAGTAAGCCAATAAGACTGGACTTTCCAGGCTCTTGCTACATGATATTCCATACAAATGAGTTCCAAGGAAGTAGATGGGTAGCATTCTTAATGGAAATATTACTCACTGATGAATCCATATTCATAAGTGATTTTTTTACTAGGTCATTGTAGTGACTTTTATTAAAATTTTACTAATAAGCATTTTTTAAATTAATCAATTCTGCAGTTTATTGTAATTCTTATTATGGAGGGATATTTGCTAGCTGTGTCATTCCTAGTCAAGTCTTGGTCTACCACATTATTTGCTTTATAGTAGTTGCTATAAATGAATGACTATCTTCTCTGCATCAGGTATGTATTGCCCCTGGGTTTTTATAACAATGCCTCTAACCAATTAAAGTAATAAAATATTAGCTCAGTTATTTCCTGGTGCTACCATTTCTCTCTACCTTTATAGCAGAAGTGCCTTTTTTTTTTTTTTTTTTTTTTTTTTTTTTGCAGAAGTGCCTTTTAATGCTTTTCAAGGTTGCTAGAATGTTGAATGAGCCTAATCAGTCATAAGTTATATGTTAATCAAAGCAAATCAACACAAAGCAGTAGGGAGGACTTTTCTAGAAAACATCATAGCTTTGCCCCAAATGATCAAATAATGCCAGTTATACAATTTTAACAGGATGGATTCAAATTAGAATTTCAGTTTTAATATAGACTTTACATGTAGTTTCTTCTTGCAGTATCTAGTTTTCTTTTTTTTAAAAATTTTTATTTAATTTTTATTTATTTATGATAGTCACAGAGAGAGAGAGAGAGGCAGAGACACAGGCAGAGGGAGAAGCAGGCTCCATGCACTGGGAGCCCGACGTGGGATTCGATCCCGGGTCTCCAGGATCGCGCCCTGAGCCAAAGGCAGGCGCCAAACCGCTGCGCCACCCAGGGATCCCGAGTATCTAGTTTTCTTTCTGAATTCTCACTGCAGCAAGTATAGGCTTCTCTCTCTAATCTCTTTTGACATAAATTCTGAAAAGCAAATGGGGATTCCACAAGCATTTATTTTTAAGAGACTTTGAAAAGTATAAAAGATAACACATATATAGGTAATAATGATGTTCTTGAGACCCTAAGATTACGAAGTGCCTTTTTAATCATCAGTGAAATATTAGTTATATTCACTGAAGTTATTTTTTTTTACATCTTAATCTTTAGGCAAATGATAATCATTGGTATGTCTGGTAATGTTTTTAACAAGAATATTTTCCCTTATTAAAAAATGTTTGTGATTGTGGCATTTGGACTCAACAACTTAAAATATGTGTTTTGTTTGAAAATTAGAAATTAATTAAAAGAAAAGGGAAATGAGAGCAGAAAGGGAAAAAAAAGGAAAAATTTACTGTTTTATTCATTTCTTGATGGTTGAGTTCCACTTGGTTGCTACCATTGCTTTTGTCTAGTCTGTTTTTTTTATGATTCCAGAGGGAAAGTTGGCTACCATTTGGAGGATTACTAAATCATCAGGAAAATTTCTTCACTGTTGTAGTTTAAGTTAGCCTTTTGATTTTTCTTGGTTCCTTGTGACCTCAACTAAGTGCTTAATATTTGCATTTTAAAGGGCTTTGTGGTATGGCAGTATCTACCTTCTGTAACCTTTATTTTAAAATTTGTGACATCAAAACATCAAAATATGATGTTCTAGTATGATTTGAGTGGAAAACATAAGTATAACTTTGCATTTTGAAAGATTATAAGCCCTTTTCAGCAAATGATGACTTAGATATCTGTGACTAGACACTTGTATTGGATTGCACTGGAAAGATCCTTTGAGTTTTGTATTTTCACATGTCTTTCATTAGGAAGTAAAATCTGCTTGACATCAGCATTATCAACCATCTCTCCTCCATTTTTTCCTGTAACATTTTCATATGTAGTTTCATTTTTCTTCTAGATTCTTATTTAGGAATTTAAGTGTAGCTTTTCCTTACCTGTTTGTCCTGAAATAACCATTCTTTTTCGTTATCTTTTGTAGCAACATCAGGTAAGACAAGGACAACATTTGCCCGGTTCAGTCACATGTCATAGAATAGGCAGTTTCCAGATTAGCATAAAGCCAAAAAATTATTTCTGTTCTGAAGGACACTTACAAACTAGAATGCATTCAGAAGTGGGCAGTGAGCCTTGTGAAGGCTTCAGGAATCATATTGAGTGAAGAGTGGTTGAATGAAATAGGGATGCTTACCCTGGATAAAAGAGGTGATGGTTCTTCTCAGGTATTTGTAAAAAAAAAGAAAAAAGAAAAGAAACTTAATCTAAGGTATTCCACTGGGCAGTGGATATTTCATGAATGTTACATGAAGCAGATTTACATTCAATAAAACAAAAATCTAACAAGAATTGTCCTTCAGGGGGATAGGTAACCTCACAAGGTCATTGGACTCGTTTGAACAGTGGCCCAGATGGTTGAGAACCAAAAATGCTGTAGAAGGAATTCCAGTATGGAATAGAAGGTTCAAATGACTTCAAAGCCCCTCCAACTCTCACACAGCTGTTAGTGCAAACCTTTTACTACATTCATTTTTCATCTTGTAAGATGGCACAAGATGCAAATGTCAGTGGGAGAGCTGATTTTCATTTCTTAAAGCTGTCTTAGGTGCTTGTGTTTTCATCAGGGACACTGATGAAGTCTTCCAGAGTTAGAATGAAATAAACATGAAGTCATCTGAGAACCAGAATAATTTGTATTGACTGGGTGGAATTTAGTTCACCCACCTCTTTAACTTATATTAATGCATGAATCTTGGAAGAAGTTCTTTCCCCAAGTTGTTATTTCCAGTCCCTCTGTGATGGTCTTAGGGGACTTGCTTTAGACATTTGTCCAGGAAAATGGCTCACCCAAGTATAAAGGCTTGGCTTCACTGCAGGAAAAGTGAGGAACTATAAAATGCTTCTGATTGCCACATTTTGAGCACTGTATAAATACACTAGCCAGTCTAGTGAGGTCTTTATTATTTGTAATGAAGGCTTTCTTCATAAACATGTGGTGGGAAAAACCTTTTCAAGAGAAGATTTGGGTCTTGGTGGCAAATCTGTCTTTCTCAGGCAGAATGAACCTAGAGGACTCTATTAGAATCTGAAGGAAACTGCAGAGTTAGAAAAAAAATTTAAA
This sequence comes from Canis lupus familiaris, assembly GCF_011100685.1. Lineage (NCBI taxonomy): Eukaryota > Metazoa > Chordata > Mammalia > Carnivora > Canidae > Canis > Canis lupus. The sequence continues at coordinate 24,866,138 of NC_049245.1, read as the reverse complement.
AAATAGGCCATTAGGAATTTTACTTAAAAGTGTAAATGTGGGGGCACTTGGGTGGCTCAGTGGTTAAGGATCTGCCTGTGGCTCAGGTCATGATCCTGGGGTCTTAGGATCAAGTCCTGCTCAGCAGAGTCTGCTTCTCCCCCTACTTTTCCCCCTGCTAGTGATCTCTCTCTCTCTCTCTTTTTTTTTCTCTCTCAACTAAATAAATAAAATATTTTAAAAAATAAGATAAAATTGTAAATGTGTTGACATTTATATACCAGTACCCATATTTGACAGATAATTAATTTTTGCCATATTTGCTTTAGTTTTGTATTTTCCAGGATAAACTTTTACAGAAAAAATCCAGCCCATTTCTCCTTTCTTCTCTTTCTTCCTCCACCAAGATAATTACTATTTGAAAGTTGGTTGTTATTCCCTTGTAAATTTTTGTTCTTCTACCACTCATCTTTTTATCCATAAACAATATATATACCATTATATATTGTGTTCATAAAAACTATATAATATTTCACTTTTCAACCTGTTTTTATTAGTCAACATTATGTTTTTGAGTGGTGATCTGATTTTTTTCATTTCAACTGCTGAATAGCTTCATATCATATAATTAAAGTACAGTTTAACTATTCCTGTAACAAAGACAGTAGTTTTAGCTTTTTCATAATGACAGAACCTTTTAGGTTGTACAGGAATTTCTTGAGAGAGAGAGATGGAATTACTGGGTTCTAGTCTATGAATATTGTTAAGCGTAGTAAATTATTCATCAGTTTTATCAGTTTATATGTCCATCAGAGTTTAAAGGTTCAGTATCATTTCCAACACTTGATACTGTCAAACTGTTTAATATTTACCAATTAGATGATGCGAAATGGCATTTTTTATTTAATTTGCATTCCTCTGGTTACTAGTAATGTTGAGTGTCTTCTCATGTTTATTGGCAAAAAAAAAAAAAAGTATCAATGTGTCTATAGCTGAAATAGGCTGTAAGCTTCATGAAAACAGAATAGTTTTTGACTTTTTATTTACTGCTCTATTCCTAACATCCAAATCCATTTCAGGCACGGAGTTAGGTACTCAATAAATTATTTTTGACTGAAGTGAAGAGTTAACAGATGTCCTAAACTCCCTGTCTTGAGGATAGAAATAGGCCTGTCAAAGCCAAAGCATTGGGATAATGATATTAGGATATCATTAGTTTGATGATGATGCAGACCAGTACTTCCCAAAATGACTTCTGTGTCAAATGCTTTCTAGAGCTGCAGATGTTAACAAAGTTAAAAGGCTTCTTTTTTAGCCTGCTAATATGGTGAATTACATTGATTTATTTTTAAATGTCCAATCAGCTTTGCTTTCTAGGGATAAATCCCAGTTGGTTGTGATTTATTGTCTTTTTAAAATATTGCTGGATTTGATGTTAATATTTGTTAATGTTAAGGATTTTTACATCTATATTCATGAAACTATGGTTCTATAATTTTAATCTCTTCTGATGACTTTGGTTTTGATATCAGTAATATTTGCCTTATAGAAAGAACTAGGAAGTGTTCTTCCCTCTTGTTTTTTGGAAGAGTTTATGTAGATGTAGTATCATTTCTTTAGATGTTTGATAGAAACATTGAGGGGATCCCTGGGTGGTTTAGTGGTTTAGCACCTACCTTCGGCCCAGGGGGCGTGATCTTGGAGTTCCGGGATGGAGTCCCACATCGGCTCCCTGTATGGAGCCTGCTTCTCCCTCTGCCTGTGTCTCTGCCCCCTCTCTCTCTTTCTCTGTCTCTCATGGATAAATAAATAAAATCTTTAAAAAAAAAAAAAAAGAAACATTGATGTTTGGTGATGCCATTGAGTGTGTTTTCTTTGGAGAGAGGTTTTTTTTTTGTTTTTTGTTTTTTGTTTTTACCACATTAAAGAAACCCCATTTCTTTAATAGTATAGGACTATTCATGTTATTTATTCTAGGAAGTTTTGGTAGTTTGTGTTTTTCTCAAGGAATTTGTCTATTTGCTCTAGTAATTGAATTTGTTGTCCTAAAGGTGTTCATAATCATCCCTTTATTATTCTGTGAGTATCTTTTGGATATATTGTGATACCCTCTCTGGTTCTTGATGCTGCTAATTCTTTTTTTAAAGATTTTATTTACTTATTTGAGACTGAGAATGAGAAAGAGAGAGCAGAAGAAGGGGGAGGATCAAAGGGAGAAGCAGACTCCCTACTGAGTGGGGAGCCGGATGTGGAGATGCTTAACTGACAGAGCCATCTACTTGCCCTGATAACACTAATTTTTATCTTCTCTTTTTTTTCTTTTCTTCCTTGATCAGTTCTATTAGCGTTTTATTAATTTTACTGGTATTACTAAGGAACCAGCCTTGGCTTCTTTGATTTTCTGTTTCCAATTTTATTGATTTCTGTTTTTTATTATATCTCTGCCTGCTTCTAGGTTTAATTTGCTCTTCTTTTTTAGTGTCTTACTGTGGGTTTTGTTTAAATTGGCTTCTAATGCTGATTTATTCCCATGTAGATATATTTATTTTTCAGTTGTTATGTGTTTATTTTCCCCTATATGAGCTTTACTTTAAAAGCCTTGAAAACATAACAGACCTCCAATTAGCAAAGAAAAAATCTTAATTACAACTAGAGACATAACCCTTTAATTTATTCTGGGTACTTCTGCCTAAAGACACTGTTGTTTTGACTGTAGAATGTATTGAGAAATGAGCATTATATTGTATTGGATATAGTATATTTTTGGTGACTTTGAACCTTAATAATATAGCTTTACTAAAATTCTAGATTGTTTTTTCTTCAGTTGGTATCATATTCTCAGTTTGTACGTGTTTTTTAGTCTGCATATTTGAGTTTGTAATTTTCTATCATTTTACGAAAAAAATAAGCTGCTATAAGCCTTTTGTGGATGGGCTTATTTATTTAATTGTATCCTTAAGGAAATATTTTGAAAGTCTTTAGAAATGCTTCCTTACTTTAGCACTAAGTTGGTCTTCAGACCTACAATTTAACTCTTAAAAGAATTTATTTTTCACTTTTAGACTTATTTTTAGGAATGCAAAGTATACATAGTAAAATATACAAATCTTAAGTACACAGTGAAAAAATTAAAACCATTACTCAAATCACGTTCCTAAGAATTCTTAGTGCTTTGAGGAATAGTAAAAAGCTGATCCTTTTACTATATTTTGCATTCATTAAAAACTCTTATTTGTAAACTCTTAATCAGCAAACTATAAAACTGGGGAAAATATAGAAAAAAATGACTCTTTCCCCAAGGTATAAAAAGGACAATGGATAGTAGTGCTTCTCAGGTAACATTGAAGGATTGAGGTTTTTTTTTGGTTTGTTTGATTTTGGTCAGAAGAATGGGTACTTTTTAATATAAAGGGGTTTCAGATTATAAAGAGTTAATGTGAATGATGCTGAATAGTGGCTTATAGGCTCAAATGTGATAAAGTTTGAATTAAAGGAGAGATTTTCATTGAAATATTAGAAAAATCTTTTTGACATTTTGATGCTGAATCTTAAAATGTGAAATTTGTGTAAAGTCTGTGAATGGTTAGCTTTAAGAAAGAAATAATCTATGTTGGTTTAGCTATTAAATTTGCCTAGAGACAGGTTTGGGCTCATCCTCTTAGTTTTTTTTTTTTTTAATTTATTTTATTTTATTTATTTATGATAGGCACACAGTGAGAGAGAGAGGCAGAGACATAGGCAGAGGGAGAAGCAGGCTCCATGCACCAGGAGCCCGATGTGGGATTCGATCCCAGGTCTCCAGGATCGCGCCCTGGGCCAAAGGCAGGCGCCAAACCACTGCGCCACCCAGGGATCCCCTCATCCTCTTAGTTGAACAAATATAAGATGTTGTGACCTACATCTGATAGCACTAGAACATCCACTTGGTCATATCTTGAGTTTGTTTTTGTTTTTTTGTCTAGAAGATTAAGATTGCGGCTCTGCGCATGTATACTAGCTGTGTGGAGAAAACTGACTTCGAGGAATTCTTTCTAAGTAAGTTACTGTTTTCGATGGTTCTGAAAAGGAAAATGAAGCTACTTTTCAAGGGGTGCCTGGCTGGCTCAGTAGATAGAGCATGTGACTCGATCTTGGGGTTGTAAGTTGAGCCCCATGTTGGGTGTAGAGATTACTTAAAAATAAAATCTTAAAAAAAAAGAATCTATTTTTCATTTTTATGACTGTATCTTAGTAGGATAGGTTTTGAGTCACTAGTGAAACAGTTTTTCCTGTACAAAGTGTGTAATAAAAGCTGCTTATTTTTCTCTTTTAATAGAATAAACAACGGCAAAAGAACTCTATAAATAAGACATTTTTAACAAGTTTGAAAAAAGAGGAAACCTAAAAATTTGTCCAGTACTTTGACATTTTTTCCACACATGCATCTTTTTACATACGAATACTCATAGTAAACAAATCCTGTTTATATTCTGGATGTTTTACTTAGCATTTTGACATGAAGTGAACTTTTATGCCAATCATTCCTTTTATTTCTAGTTTTTAATTGTTTTTGGTTAGTTCTGGCATATGCTTAATGATTGTTTTCTTTCTGTTGAAGGACAGTTGGGTCAAAAGGTGTATATACATATATATATATATATATATATATATATATATATATATATATATATATAATTTTTTATTTATATCCCATTGATAAATTGTTTTCCAAAAGGGTTTTACTGGTTTAGACCACCATTATCAATTGATTACATAAATATAGTATTTATTTTGAAGCCATAAACCTCTTAGTTATAAATAAAGTTAGTTAAAGCAGGTACTTGTGAAGTAATTAGGAAAGTTTAAGCTGTTTCCAGTTCCACAGATTTTGGAAAATAATGTGTGCTGTGCACATCTGTGGTAACAGCCATTATCCTGCAAGCAACAAACACTTAACTGTATATCTTGATATTTTTCACGGAAAGCAAATATTTATATGGAATTATGTTAAACAAGGAAGATAGCTAGTTGCAGTTTGGATTATTTAATAGCTATTTTGGTTTTTAAAAACCAAATGCAAGTTGTTTTGGTGATTTTACAATTTCAGCAAATTGATGTTATGTTAGGAACTTAAAATACCCTACTGACTTATAATCCTGATTTAGTGTCTACCTTCTGTTTCTTATTTATTCATAGTGACAAAAGAAAACTTTCTTGCTTGTTTTTAATCTCTAAAAACTCCTCATATTACGACAAATTGGTCTGAAAGGAGAAAATATTCTTTGTCTACTTGATGAAGAAACTATTCATATTAGAAGCTGGATTTTTAAGTGATTTCTGGATTGCATGTATGTCCCTCAAGTACTTTTCATCAGATCTTTTTAAAACCTCATCCTCAGATATCTATTTAATATTTGATTCCATAAATAACTCATGAATTTATAATTATTTTGAAATGTTTACTAGTTCTCTTTGTCTTAGTCCTCATTTTTTAAGATCCTTGAGTTAGTATTATAGATTGATTAATGAGGTTATTATTACATATTTAAGGTAACATATCATGTTTCAATTTATAAGCTTTTGTAAGCTACTTAAAAATACAAATTTATAAAAATTATTATTACCATTATATGCTAATAATTCACATTTACATGGTATGCTTTTACACTGTCTCATTAGGAGTTGTAGAACCTTATAGGGTAGGAAGGCTTGTATTCTTATTTTCATTTCAGAAATAGTTGAAACTTAAGAGACTAAGTAACCCAAAGTTGCTTAGCTAAGGCTTGATCATATGTTGTCTGGCTTAAAGGCCAGGAATTTTTCCACTATAACATATTGCTTATGAATGAATGTAACTGCAAATTAGAAATTATAATTCATTTTAATATTTTTTGTATGTTATTGCTTTTAAATGAGAACTACCTCTAGGAGATACTCTATTATTATAAACTGATATATATATATATATATATATATATATATATCTTAGAGTTATGTACACCTCAATATTAGACTTATAGCTTGTTCATTTGTATTATGCTCCATTGTGGTCCATCTTTGTCATTTGTGGGTATATTACATTTTAAAATCAAACCAAAGTGGTTCTGAACTGTGGGTAGTGAATAAAAAAGGGAGCCAATCTGAAAAATACCATTTGAAGGCAGAGAAATATCTACAAAATAATGAGACTTTCTTGCATCTTCCAAAAAAAAAAAAAAAAGATTCTAAAGAGTAGGCCAGACAGATTTGGGGTAAAAGAAGAGAATATATACATTGTTTCCCAAGATTACACCTTTAAAGTGGCTGTTGCTTCCTTGGAGTTTTGGTATTTTAGGGCTTGACTTTTAGAGTCCAGAGCATTCAGTAACTTTTTAAAAGGATATAGAGGCTTAGGTAGCTCAGCATTCTCATCCTTACTCTTCCAACAAAAGTGAAGCCAGTGTTAATTCATGAAGGTGTATAAGAATGAGTTTTTTACTCACAGTGTGCTTGTGAGTAAAAAATAGGCCTGTAGTCTCTTGGATAGGCCCCCATAAAATGCCCAAGTTATAGACTCTCTATCATCTCAGAGCTCAAAGGTCTTGATCCAGAGACCTAAACCTTGGGGACTCTGACTGGTGAGATACCTTCACAGCCAGACTCCTGTTGTTTCCAAGATGTTCTGATATGGTGTATGTCATTTGTAGCATCAGTGAGCATACCCTCTGTGAGCATGCAGTGGCTTGCTAACTGGGGTTTTTTGGAGATGAGTTTTGTTATGAGGAGCACTTTGGAACAGATGAAGCCAATCAATAAAGTTTGTGTTTAATTCTATACTGAAATTCCATACTGTCTAAAAACTGCTTTGTCTTTAGCTCTTAATACTTTTAGACTTAATACTTTGGAGAGGAGCCTCCTTAATGAATAAGTTCTGAGTCAGTGATTGAGGTTCATCATTTTATTGACATAGTCTTAAATAGTGAGCTATTTAAGATATTTTTAAACCCTAGTGTTTAAATAATTCACACTGAGAAACAACAATAGTAAATATTTATTGAGTACTTATTAAATATTAACTATTGTACTAAACATTTTACAAGCCTTATCTCATTTAATCCTCACAAATACCTATAAGGTAGGTTCTCTTACTCTCCCCATTTTTACAGAGAAGACAGCTGAGGCACTGAGAAAGCTAAATAATTTTACCTAGAGTCACTTAGCAAGTAAGAGATAACAGTCAAGATTTTGAATTGAAAAGTCTGACCCCAGAGCCTGTATTAAACAAACAACTGTGTTGATACTACCACTCCATAACAGTGATGAATTACTTAATTTTTATCCAATGAAAGTACCTAGCCTCAGAAAATAATGCACTGAGGATGTATTGGTACAAGAGTGTGATCTTGACAAAAGACAATAATGGATTTTAACTTTGAAGTGTTTAAACACGGTTCATTGAGCTAAAGATCTGCTATGTTTTTGCAATGCTCATGGTCTGACATTCAGTGGTCTTGTTTCTTAGGCCTTTACTTTGTGGGTTTCTGTTCTGATCCCAGTGGGTACAGGGAATCAAAATGCCAGTTCTTTTCCCATCGTTAGCCCTGAGCCGACCCCCAGAATGGAAAATTGTGACCCAGGTCCAACTGCTGGCCTGTCTGTCTGTCTGTGCTTTCCAGCCCAAGAATTGATTCCCTCTCGGAGAAAATTGGAAAGGCTCCTGGAGGCTGCTGAGAAGCTTTGATGTAGAGGTAGCAATTGAACAGATTGTCCTTTAGAAGCAGCCAATTTTCATTTTCCAGATTGAAAGACAGACTTCCAAGAAAACTTTTCTTTTTAATGTTTTGTTCTAGCATCCAAAAAAGACCCAACTTCAGATCTGGGCTTGAGAGTTTCTCATGGCTATTCTTGTTCTAGGTGGAGAGTGGTTGGCCCACTCTCAGATGGCATGTGTCTTAATAGCTGTATGGTTGGCCAGGCCAGCCTTCACCTCCCTCCTGCTGGGTTCCAAGAGGAAGTCCACTTGACAACTGCTGGGCACCTCCCAGTAAGCTCACCAGAGTATTTTGGTGTCACTTTGTGACAGACCTGGACTTAAACTCCAGCCCAACCACTAGCTTGTTATATTGTGTCTGCCCTCAAGTTACTTAGCCTTTTTGAGCCTGTTTCCTTATCTCTAAACTGAGGATTATAATGCCTCCCTTCGGGGTTAAAGTGAGGACTAAGTGAGATAATGTATTGATGTGACTAGCAGTGGACCTGGCAGGAAATATGGGTCCTTAGCGAATGTTAGTTTCTGATATATTAGTATTAGAGAAGCAGTTAGTGATTAAGACTGAAGTGCCTAGGAGCAAGCAGATCTGAATTTGATCCTAGATGTTTCATTTTATAGCTGTGTGAGCTTGGGCAATTGTCATGATCTCTCTGAGAGTCCATTTTCATACCTGTCATTGAGGTTATTGTTAATACCCACCTCATAGGCCTGTTGGTAGGATTCATTGAGCTCGTGCATGTAAGCATCAGTTACAGTGTCTCACACAAAGTAAGCCCGCAAGGAATTAGAGTTCTTTATTATTATTGGTGATGTTAGTGTTCTTCTTCACAGAGATTCTGCTCTGTGTTTTCTCTCCTAGTGGCCCCAGTTTGTCATCATTTAGTACATTGTATATTTCATTGTTTACTGCAGGGTAGGACAAATTCTACCCAAAGGGCCCAAATTGATCACTGATAGTCACTTTTCTTTGTCCTCTTGCACCAGCTTTTCTTTCTGTTATGTGATAAAAGGGTAAATTCAGTGGGGGGGCCCTCATCTAGCCAGAGGCATTTCGTAGCCATCTGAGAATTGGGAGATATGGATGTCTAAGCATTGACCTGAGTTTTAATATCTTAAGGTTTTGTCATTCTTGGGGGGAGATGAATGGCCTTTCATTAGATGTGATATGCTTTCTTATTCATCTGCAGCTTCCTAGAGCCCCATTTTTTCTCTTGGTCATTTATTTTGGGTGAATCATTTAGCATACCCATGTTCATAGTACACTGAGTTGCCTTAAAGAAGGAAGGCGGGAAAAAGAAACTAGAACTTAGACTTCTCAGTAGAGTTCCAGTGAAAGACACCTATACTTAAGTGGGGTAGGTAAAGTAGTATCTGCCTACCTTTCCAGATGAATTTGAGACCAGAAAGGGAAAATAGCATGTGAGTTGGAAGGAACCATACAGATCATCTAGGCCACATTATACAAAGTGAGAAAACCAAGCATCTGAGTAGAAAAGCGATATGCTGAAGGCCACACAGCAAAGTGGTACAGGGCTGTAACTGGAAGGCATTCAATACCTTTCTTCAGGATTAAAGTGAGGATTATGCATTCTGGCTGTATTCAATGCTCTTTCAGTCTGTCATTTTGTCCTGTGGTTCCACTGGCCCTCTCATGGTCGCATAATCAGAGAGCACTGTAACTGCCAAGTATTTGAGTTGAATAGACTCCTACCAATATTTAATATATAGTCAGTATTCCTTCTCTAAACCCTCACATATTTATACTTTATTGTTATTTTCTAGGATGTCAGATGCCTGATACATTCAATTCATGGTTTCTTATAACTCTACTTCATGTCTGGTAAGTGAGCAATTTAAATGAAGTTACCAAATGTATTTTTTTTTTTTTTAACACTGCTGACTTGTAAGGTATAGCCTTCAGCAGGGCTGATTATGTAAAATGGCAGTTGTTTAGGCATTAAAAACTGTTCCTTTCATTTTAATAACTAGTGTCTTAAAGCACATTTTTATTAAAGGTCAAAGCATAGTCCCAGAAAGAAACTAGTATTTGTAGGCTTTTCTCAAAGAACACCTAACCTAGTGAACAATGCTATCAGTATCTCTAAGAGACTCTCTGAGCTCAGATGGAAAGTTCTCTCCCTTGGCTGTTTTAGGAAAGTTCACATTTACGTAAAAGTGGTTTGAATTGTGAGAATCCGTGGTCATTTTCATTGCTGGTCATCAGAAACCTATAACAAATTACAGCACTGACATTTACGCCTGTACCTCTAAAATGTGCATACAGGTTAGATTCATGCCAGGTTTGTTGCATGTAAAAATATTTAACACCTTAAACAGTATATTTTTTCTTCAGCTGCAAATTAAGTAGCCAAAAAAAAAAAAAATCAATTTTTCATCTAATGTTACACACAGTATTAAAGGTCAGAAGGATATAGGAGAGACGTTGAAGTGGGGGCTGGGGAATGCATTTATTGAACTGCCAGATCTCGGGAAAGTAAATTCTAGAGAACTAAGTTTACTACTTTGACCATAGTGAGTATCTGAGGAACGTGGGGAATGGTTGCTCTGTCAAAAGGACCCTTGTTTGAGACTGCCTTCAGCTGAGCTTTGCATCACAGGACAGACTACTATATAAAGACTTTTTGGTTTTGATCACCTCTGAAATATTTCTCCTTCTGAACTCTCATAGACACTGAGATTGGCTAAGGGGCATAAGATGGCAACTTATTTTATGTTATTTTTTATAAGCGGGTACTTCCTTGAGTGCACACTATGTCCTGGGCAGTTTGCTGGGAGTAACAGTGGTTCTCAAGAAGCTCACAGTCTAATGAGGGAGATAAGACATTTACAATAGTGATAAGTCAGAATGGCTAAGTTCTTTAATAAATCTGAGTAAGTAAATAGTGCCTATGGGATCACAGAGGAAGCCACAACTATCAAAACCTTTACTAGTTCTGTCTATTCTTTGAAATGTACCATGTCTTTTAGGCAGTTGAGAAGGCAGGCTACCTTTTTTCTGAATGGTGAAGGTTAAGAAAAGGTTTAGGGAGGGAAGCTGGATATACTGAGAGGAAAACCACTTTTTCAAAAGGAGAGGACTGCAGAGGTGGCACTGCAGAATTACTCACTGGAAAGGTGGGAGGGTTGAGAGGAGGCTAGGCTGTTCCCAGAGGAGCTCAAAGATAATATTCAGAGCTTGTATGAAAGACTCTTTATTACCCATATAGCTAGAGGTATCAGAGTGTTAGAGGGAGTGGATGGCAAAATAAAATATATAATCCTTGTGACCACATCCCAAGGTCAATCCCTGACTAATAGTGGGCAAGAGAACCTTGAAACTACTTATAGTTCTTTCAAGATAGACACCATTTCCAAACATGCCTGCTGTGCCTTCCTTGCTGAGGTTGGTTTTAATTTCTCAGAGGAGTGGGGAGTACTACTACCAGTTAAGTAGGGGGAGGGAGGCTGTCTGCTTCAGATCTACACTTGGTCTCCTCCCCCCCCCCCCCATTCCTCTTTAGTTGTTATGATCTGCAGGCTTTGGTGGAATGAATCAATAGCTTTTCAGTTTGAACCAGCAAATTCTTATTGAGAACTCACTGTAGTTAAGGACTGTGGGGCTTTGGAGAGAAGGGTTTGACATGGGGTGCACCTTAAGAAACTTAATCTAGCAAATACCAGGCTGAAAGTACAATTGCCTATAATGGATGACAGTGAAAGAAGTGCTGTGCCCAAGGTGCAAACAGATACTATAGGTATGACTAAAACCAAATTTGGTGTTGGAGGCATGGAGAAGATTATTGAGATTATTGGGTAAAGAGTGGCTCTGTGGTAGAAGTGACATTGAGATGTACCATGAAGGATGAGTAGAATTTCTGTCAGAGAAAAGGAGGGCATTCTAGGTTGAGGGAATATCAGGAGCAAAACACAGAACATATGTGCAAGGACATGGAGTATTTGAGGACAGCCACTTGTCTGAAGTGTCTAAAGCAGGTTTATGGAGGAATTTAATGGTCAGGGTTGTCATAAATGCGGTTTGGTGCCCAACTGTGCTGTCATCCTCCAAGAAGAATTGGGGAAACTTTCTCTTCTAAGCAATAGGGGTATTAGGAGTAATGGATCCACTCCAAATCTATGGAGAAGCTATGTTCTTCCTGCCTTCTTCTCTTAGCCTGACACTCCAGGAGGATAACTGCGGGGTAGCCAAATCCAGTATTATGGGACTAAGTCGACTTGCTAGAGATGTGTAGGGTTGAAATAACTCCTGTAGGTGGTAGTATGAGGGAGAAGTAGAAAGGCTTAGAAAGCAGTTATAAAAGAATCCTCCTCACCCCTCAAGAAAAAAAATAACCCCTAATAAACAGAATACCCTGGAAGTGGACTTTGCAGAAAGCTTGCTTGGGTTCCCAAGGGTGATTGCTCCCAATTGGCTCTTAGAATAGGGACAGGAGGGGATCCCTGGGTGGCGCAGTGGTTTAGCGCCTGCCTTTGGCCCAGGGCACGATCCTGGAGACCCGGGATTGAATCCCACGTCGGGCTCCCGGTGCATGGAGCCTGCTTCTCCCTCTCCCTCTGCCTGTGTCTCTGCCTCTCTCTCTATGTGTGACTTTCATAAATAAATAAAAAAAAAAAAAAAAAAAAAAGAATAGGGACAGGATTTCTCACATCCTTTTAGTTCCCTGGGGGAGGTGTTGATGATTCCCTTATCCTGTCTGCTTTCACCAGTTCTAAAGTTTTTCTGGGTAGTTCCAGTTTCTAGAGGGCCCTTATCAGTTGTGTATTCATGTGAGCCTGCAGCTGCAATGACCATGTGTCCTTTGTCTTTGCTGAACAAGATTAGTTTTGACTGTGGTTGCTGAAAAATTGTTAAGAAAGGTTGCTGTCTGGCTTCCCTGAATCCAAATGTGGACTTAATAAAGGCAGGCCTCCTCCTCTGTTCCCTGTCCTGGACAATGGCACTGCAATCCATTCAGGCGTCCACATCAGAAACCCTTTTATCTGGTCTCAAACTTTTTTTACCATGACCCACAGTAAAAAATAAATTTTACTTTGCAACCCAGAACTCACACATATCTGATACTACAGTTTTGAAAAACTTATCCCTACCAATGTCAGATAATCTGATATTTTCCATTCCATTTGAATTCACTTTATTTTTTTATTTTTTATTTTTTTTAAATTTTTATTTATTTATGATAGTCACAGAGAGAGAGAGAGAGGCAGAGACACAGGCAGAGGGAGAAGCAGGCTCCATGCACCGGGAGCCCGACGTGGGATTCGATCCCGGGTCTCCAGGATCACGCCCTGGGCCAAAGGCAGGCGCCAAACCGCTGCGCCACCCAGGGATCCCTGAATTCACTTTAAAGAAAAATTTAAGATGTTATCCATTCAATTGATTTTACTGGGTTATAAGCAGCAGTACCTGGAAACTGGTCTTGGGCCTCCAATTTCCATCTTCATATGCCATTGGTCTTCTCAATACAAATTGAATCAGCACACACACACATACACACACACACACACACACACACACACACTCCTTAATTATTCTCCATTATTCTCGGGACAAAGTATGTTTCTTAGCATGGCATTCATACCCCACTAAATATGCCACCTCTGCTAGTCTCGTATGGTGCTATTCTAGGTACCACTATCATCACCACTTTCTCCTCTGCAAGATAATACAATATTAAATAATAGAAATATCAAGTCTTCTGTACAAAGTTTTCTTCTGTCCTGAAAGCCCTTCTTCCTCCTCTCCACCTGACAAACTCCTGTTTTTCATTCAGTATCCAACTCAGATATTACTTCTCTTTGAAGCCTTCCCTACCCTTTGAGGGCAAGAGTTAGTTCCTCTTCTATGTTCTCAGAATTTTAGACACCTTGGTCATACAAACATTATTATGTTTTATTGTTTCAGTCTTCTTTGTGGATGGTGTATTTATTGAGAGCAAGAATTACTTTTATTATCTTTTCAGAAAGATTTGAGAATGGGGTATTACTTTCCTCAGTTCCATGTCTTACTCTTAGTTTGTATCAATAATTGTTCATTAAGTAACTGATAGCCCCAGGTTTGACTTGGGCCCCACAGCATTTGGAAAGGTCCTGGTGTTGTCTTTTGGTTGGGTGAGAATGACAGAGCTCTGCTCCTACTTAAGTTTCTCTGGTGGTTACATGTATGTAGCTGGAATTTATGTTGGCTTTAATAGATTTGTTAGAGACTTCTCTTGTAGTCATGAAATACTAATACTTTCTAGATGCAGAAGTTAATTTTAGAAAACGGAATTGGTTAAATAAAATTAGAATATGCCTATGATGGAGATGGAATGCAGAGAGTAAATTGCAGTTTGTATTTTTAAATTTAATTTTATTTATTTAATTTTTATTTTGTTTATTTATTTATTTAATTTCATTTTTAAATAATCTATATACCCAATATGGGGGTTGAACTTACAACCCAGAGATCAAGAGTCACATGCAACACAGACTGAGCCAGCCAGGTGCCCCTGCAGTTTGTATTTTTAAAAATTATTTTAAAGTCAGGTGTATCATAAATATAATAATTACTAAGCTTTTTACTAGTATCTATTTATCTTTTATTTATTTTACATATATTTTCTCACACATTCTTTTTTTAAATTTTCTTTATTTCTTTTTAAGTTTTAATTTTTAAAAATTTTTATTTATTTATGATAGTCACACACAGAGAGAGAGAGGCAGAGACATAGGCAGAGGGAGAAGCAGGCTCCATACACGGGGAGCCCGACGTGGGATTCAATCCCGGGTCTCTAGGATCGTGCCCTGGGCCAAAGGCAGGCGCCAAACCGCTGCGCCACCCAGGGATCCCTTTCTCACACATTCTTACAACTAGTTTATTTTTATTTCACATATGAGGAATCAGCAGCTTAGAGAAGTCAGAGAAGTTGCCCAAACAACTAGTTAGTACATGGTGGAGAGGAAATTCAAAGTATAGATCTGGGTGGCTCAAAGTATTAAGTTGCTTTCCTCATTGGTAATTAAAACTACTGAAGTAATAATTAAATAATTGCTTATTAATACTAATATTATTTAATTAATTTACTTTTAAAATAAACATTTATTAATGCTATTTATTATTTGAAGTACCTGCTTATTCTTAAACATAAATCTGTAAATTGTAGAGGCTCCGGCTGGTCTGATCTGTGGAGCATGTGACTCTTGATCTCGGGATTTTGGGTTTGAAGGCTACATTGTGTGTAGAGATGATTTAAATGTAAAGCATTGCAGGTGTAGGGGTCTAGTGGTTTAATCTTTTTACCAGCTGAGCCCTTTTTAAAAATGAAATTTTAGGGGTGCCTGGTTGGCTCAGTTGGTTGAGTGTCTGCCTTCAGTTTAGGTCATAATCCCAGGGTCCTGAGATTGAACCCCAATGTTGAGGCACTCTACTCCGTTCAGCATGGAGCCTGCTTTTCCCTCTGCTTACATCTGCTGCTCCTCTTGCTTGTGCCCTCTCTCTTTGTCAAATAAATAAATAAAATCTTTTTAAAAAATGAAATTTTATGTTCAGTTACCATGTACGAATAGATAAAGAATTGCTACTTGGGTTGAGGAAGTGGGAATGACCTCACTTCAGATCTTTACAATGTGCCCACTGGTAAGGGACCCTTACATAATTCTGTGGAAACTCAGACCACAGCTTAAAAACAACAGATCTAGAGGTGCCTGGGTGGCTCAGCTGGTTCAGTGACTGACTCTAGATTTCAGCTCAGGTCACGATCTCAGGATCATGAGATTGAGCCCTGCATCTGGCTCTACACTTAGCGTGGAGTCAGCTTGGGAGTCTGTTTCCCTCTCTCTCTGCCCCTCCCCCCTGTTCTCTCTCTCCCTCTCTCTCTCTCAAGTAAATAAGTAAATATTTTTAAAAAGATAAAAAATAAAACACATCTAGTTCAACCCCCTCATTTTACAATTGGGGAGATGATTTTGATGATTTTAAGGAATTTGTCACAGGCCTCTTCATCTGCAATGAAGGATCTGAGACTCAAATTCAAAGCTAACTGTTCCTTCTGCAGTACTTCGAGTGTCTCCTTTTGGTGGTCATGGGGATGGGGGTTTCTTCCCATGAATATGAACAGCATAGCACTGATCATCAACTGTATGGAACTGTCTATGTTCTGGGAGAGGCAACAAGTAAGTAGACCTGAAAACAGTACAGGGTAATAAGTGCTATGTATAGCAGACATGCAGATCTTATGGAAGCACAAGGGGAAGGGGGACTGCCTGGAGATGGTCAAAGGAAGCAGTTGCATTGGCCTCCTGGGGTCTAAAACCAGAGCACATGGGGTGTTAAGGAGTTTTTAGGAGGATAAGAGGTAATTATAAACTACTTTTTAAGACATTCCAAGTGATTAAGAAAGATGATCACTAGAGGGAGAAACAGGACAGAGGGGAAGCATTTTTTTTTTTTTTTTTTTTTTTTTTTTTTTAAGAGGGGGAAACACTGGAACATTTTTGTAAGTCTGGGGGAAGAAGCCTCTGGGAAAGAAGAAAAGTAACTTGTGCAGGTAGGAAGGGGTTGGAAAACAGACTGGTCCCAGTCTCAGTCCAGCCAGAGGACACCCTGGCAGATTCTCCTGGCCTTTGCAAGAGGCTCTTTAAAACCGCCACAGCAGTTTTGATGTAGCTGTAGGGCTTTCAAGCTCTCGCTGGATTCCAGCAGCTCCAGACCTGCTATATATGGTGAGCCCTGGCCATGTACACATCCTTTCTCTCTCTCCCCCATCCAGTCACTCTGTTCATTCACGCATGTAGCTTTTTGCACAAACCAAAGGCCTATGCAGCATCATTTTATCAACATTGCATAACCTAAAAGTACTGGTACATGCTACCCAGGAGCTTGTTCTCTATAGTGGACCTGACAGGCGGGCCACAGGGGCCAGGTGTAGTTCCTAGAGGAGCCTCAATGTCAGGTGAGATGGCTTCAGGAAGTGCTTCACCCCACTTGTCTGTCCACAGACTGTCCTGTGGCCCCCACATTCCACACATAAAGGTTAGGCTTCACGGGGAGGGAGTTTAAGAAACTAAGTGGAGATAGCCATGTACATAGCCCCGGGAAAGGGTAAGCATGCCAGCTCACAAATAAATAAACTTATTCATTAGCACACTGCTGAGACTTGAGTGTGGGCATGTAGGCTCTGCTTCCTTGCTTGGCCTCAGCTGGTGGCAGAGTAAGGGAAACAAGCTACGTGAAAGCCCCTTTTGGGATTCCTTCATAGCAGCCGGAGTGACAGACCTACCTTAAATGCCCACTAGTTTTCATTGAAGTCAAAATCAGATCCTCTCTGAGCAGCTTTATAAACTACCATTAGGGAGAAACAAGGCCAAAACACAACTGGCATTGTCAGAAGGCCCAAACAGAACAAGCGGGACAGGATACTCAGAACTGCCAATACATGGCAGGAGGTCAGCGTCAAGAATAACAAGAATTTTTCCCTCCCAGATTTAGGCAGAGAGGAGGAAAGCATGGTTAGGACTCTTGTTCCTTTGAACTCTGCAGGCAGTGTTCCTGTCTTCCTCCTTGTCTGATGTAGGAGGAAGAGGCTCTAGCTGTCACAGAATGGGGGAACATGCTGATACCGACACTGCCCAGGGAGATACTGAACCTTAGGGGAAAGAGAGGGAGTTCAGGCTTCATTCCAGCTCTGCTCTTTTCCATTGGGCAACTTAGGTTTTTTTTTTTTTTAATTTTTATTTATTTATGATAGTCACACACACACATAGAGAGAGAGAGAGAGAGAGAGGCAGAGACACAGGCAGAGGGAGAAGCAGGCTCCATGCACCGGGAGCCCGACGTGGGATTCGATCCCGGGTCTCCAGGATCGCGCCCTGGGCCAAAGGCAGGCAGGCGCCAAACCGCTGCGCCACCCAGGGATCCCGCAACTTAGGTTTTTAAAGTAATTATGAACTACATTTTAAGGCTTTCCAGGTGATTAAGAAAGGTGGTCACTAAAGGGAGAAACAAGATGGAGAGGAAACATTTTTTATTTTAAGATGGGGAAACACTGCAACATTTTTATAAGCCTAGAGGATGAAGCCTCTTTACTTCCTTCTCTTCTTTCCTCATAGCATCAGGGGTTTTTTTGTTTTGTTTTTGTTTTTGTGAAATGGGAACAGTTATAGTTGATGAAAGAGAGAGTGAATGCAAATGCATTTTCAAGTGACGAGTCTGTTACTGGAGGATGTCATAAACGGTAGTAATCACTATTATTATTTGCCATACGGTAAAATTTATATTTAGCCCTTTGTTTATTGAGACTCCTAGTGAGTGAGTATTTTTCCCTTTTCCCCCACCTCTGTGCTTTCCTTTTAGTGATAGTTGGGAGCCAAGGCTAGGGCTTGACCACTCCTTTTTTTTCTTTACTTTGCTAGCTGGGTTATTTGCTTTCCTTATATGTAAATAAGATCAGTATTATTTATGAGCCACTGGAATCACTGAGACACAAGGATAGTACTGTGAAGCTTAAAACCTCAATAATAAATTGTGGGTTTAAGAACATCATCAAACTTGGGAGGGGTAACTGGAATTGCTCCTAAACAGTAGTTTATATACAGACTTAAGTCTATACTCAGAGTAGGTGCTTAGTCAATACTTGTTAAAGGAATGGTTAATTTCATTAATTAATACAAGATTATTTTTATTGCTAGGTTCTTTCTTTGTAAAAAATTTTTTATTTAATTTTTTTTTTAATTTTAAAGATTTTATTTATTCGTGAGAGACACAGAGAGGAGAACATAGGCAGAGGGAGAAGCAGGCTTCTTGCGGAGAGCCCGATGTGGGACTTGATCCCAGGACCCCAGGATCACAACCTGAGCCAAAGGCAGACACTCAACCCCTGAGCTATGGAGGTACCCCTGTAAAAATATTTTAAAAAATAGTCTATTTTTAGGGCAGCTTTAGGTTTGAGTGGAAGATTATCTCTTTTTAAAGTTTACTTTGCATTCATAAAGGCAGTTCTTACTACGTTTTAGCAGGGAAGTATCGCCCCTTTCCCTCTGCCATTTCTCCCAGGACAGAGCTCTGAAATTATGAATCAGTAGTAAAATGTAATTGACTTCTCAACACTTAAACATTTATTATGAGGAATGCATCCATAATGTAAATTGAAGTAGAGCTATCCCATTCTGTTATATAAACCTAGTGTTCTCAATTGTTGTGGAATATAGTTTACTTAGTGACTCAAACATGATTGTTGACAGTTGGGTTTGTTTCGTAGTGGGTACTGGGATCTTCAGATCTTTTTTGCTTTTGTTTACCGTTTTGAACTTGTTTCATTCATTTTCTTTTCACCTGCCATGTACTTTAAGCTTTTCTGGATGATTCAGGAGGTTCTGATAACTCTTAGTTACACTTTGCCAGGCTATCTTTTTTGAGTTGTGCTGAGTGTGTTCTCCTCACTGTTAAGTCTCAGTTGCTGTGCTATTTTTTGTGTGTTTGTTTTCAATATATTTTTATTTTTTTTATTTTTTTTATTTTTTTTTATGTATCTTCTTTTTTTTTTTTTTATTTTATTTATGATAGTCATACAGAGAGAGAGAGAGAGAGAGAGGCAGAGACATAGGCAGAGGGAGAAGCAGGCTCCATGCACCGGGAGCCCGACGTGGGATTCGATCCCGGGTCTCCAGGATCGCGCCCTGGGCCAAAGGCAGGCGCCAAACCGCTGCGCCACCCAGGGATCCCTGTTTTCAATATATTTTTAGTTTTTTCTTTCCTGTTAGGTGGCCAGCAGTTACTTTTGGTTGTTGTAGGTATGCTTGCCTCAAGTTAGCCAGTCTTTCCCCTTATGATATGCTTTTTCTAATGTGATGCTAGTTTTGAAACTGTTATTACCCTTGTGAAGATTAAATGGAAAGCAGAGTAAATGGATTCTGTAAGATTTGTACTAGTCATTACAGGAGGCAGAAAGACAGTATAACTCTGGGATCAGATGATCAGGGTTCAGATCTTACCCTTTACTAGGTTTGTAACTCTAGGCAAGTTACTTCTCTAAGACTCAGTTTCCTCAATTATAAAGTGTGGACAGTAGGAATACCTGGACTACACCAGAAGATAAAGCTTTTATATAGAGCTTTTTCAAGAAAATGAAAAGGCAACCTACTGAATGGGAGAAGATATTCACAAATGATATATCTGATAAGGGGTTAATGTCCAAAATATATAAAGGATTTATATGATTCAACATTTCCCCAAAATAAATAATCCTATGAAAAATGGTCAGAGGACCTGAATAGACATTTTTCCAAAGAAGACACAGATGACCAACAGACACATGGAGAGATGCTGAACATCACTAATCATCAGGGCTTTGCAAATCAAAACTATAGTGAGATACCACTTTGCATCTGTAAGAATGGCTAGAATCAAAAAGACAAGAAATAACAAGCATTGGCAAGGATATGGAGAAAAGGGAACCCTCATGCACTGCTGTTGGGAATGTAAATTGGTGCAGACACTGTAGGTTCCTCAAAAAATTAAAAACAGAGATACCATATGGTCCAGTAATTCTACTGGGTATTTACCCAAAAGTGAAAACATGAATTTGAAAAGATATACACACCTCTGTGTTTATTGCAGTGTTAACTACAATTGCCAAGATATGGAAGCAACCAAAGTGTTCATCAATAGATGAATAAAGAATATTAAAAAAATAATATATATGATATGTATACACACACACACACACAGTAGAATATTACTCAGCCATAAAAACGTTGAGATCTTGCCATTTTGACAACAAGGATGGACCTGGAGTGTATGATGCTAAAATTTTAAATAAGAGAAACAAGAATACTATATGATTTTACTAATGTATGGAACCAAAAAAAAAAAACAAAAACAAAAACCCAAATGAATAAAAGCAGAACAGACTCATAAATACACAGAACAAACTGATGGTTGCCAGAGGGAAGGGAGGGTGAGGGATGGGCAAAATGGGTGCAACAGAGTGAGAGATACAGGCCTTCAGTTTAAGGAATGAATAAGTAAGTCATGGAGATCAAAGGTACATCATCAAGAGTATAGTCAATGGTATTGTAATAGAGTTCTATGGTGACAGATGGTAGCTACACTTGAGGTGAGCATAGCATAATGTATACTTTATGGTCTGAGAAAATCTGTGCCTTTTAAACCTCAGAGGGCAGGTGTATTAACAAACTACAGAATTTTCAAATAAATGAAGAATTCCATTACCTCACTTGCTGTTGATGAATTGGCCTCTGACGACATGTAAGCATCAAAACTCACCGTGTCTTTTCAGGTGAGAGTCTGACATGAACGATTTGATTAACTTTAAGAAAAATCTTAAGAAAAAGGACTATTGGGCAACCCTGGTGGCGCAGCGGTTTGGCGCCGCCTGCAGCCTGGGGTGTGATCCTGGAGACCCGGGATCGAGTCCCACGTCGGGCTCCCTGTGTGGAGCCTGCTTCTCCCTCTGCCTGTGTCTCTGCCTCTCTCTCTCTGTGTCTATGAATAAATAAATAAAATCTTTAAAAAAAAAAAAAAAGGACCATTGAAATTTCCCCAGTTTGTTTCTGCTTTGGAATATATCCTACATCATATGAAGTAGCCAGATCTTTTTCCGTGACCTGTTTTTATTGTTAGAAAGTGTTAATTCTTAGGTACTAACTGGGTTCAGAGGTTACAAATTTAAAATCATAACATCAGGGGATCCCTGGGTGGCTCAGCAGTTTGGTGCCTGCCTTCGGCCTGGGGCGTGATCCTGGGGTCCCAGGATCGAGTCCCGCTTCGGGCTCCCTGCATGGGGCCTGCTTCTCCCTCTGCCTGTGTCTGCCTTTCTCTCTCTATGTCTCTCATGAATGAATGAATAAAATATTTAAAACAATAAAAAAAGAATTAAAATAACATCAGCAAACCTCATGGTTGGAAGGGATGTTAAAAGGTGGTCATGTAGTCAACCTATCAAATAGCTGAGTTCTCACAAAGGATTTATTTGTCCTTCAGAAGTAGGCAGATTCTCTATGTCTTGGGTTTATTCTTTCCATCACTTGAAACTTCAGAAACTCTCCTGTTAGAAAGTTATTTTTTTCAATGTTCAGTGTTGAATAATTCTTTCTCCCTCTGTGGCTCACCTTTTGGTTCTAATTCTTAGGCAAATAGTCTAATCACTTTTCTACAATATTTAAAGCAACTCTGCTATTTTTCTCAGGGTATTTATCTTCTGATCTTTCATCTCTTCATCTTATCTCTTAAAATATGATGTTCAAAACTATGGGTAGTATTCCAAGTAGAGTCTGACCTGTGATGAATGGAACAAAAATTTCACTGTTGCACATGGAAGATATTATATTTCTGTTACTGTATCTAAAATCACATTAATTTGGGGGGCAGCCTCATCATCACCTTGACTTCCTTTGAAGTTAGTTAATTGTCAACCTAAGCCTCCTAGACTTTTTCACACATAGATGGACATGACTTACCTATCCTGCACTGCTACATGCAGTTCTTTAAGACCCAGGTACAGGACCTTAGATTTATTCCTGTTCAAATTCATTCTATTAGATTCAGCCCATTTAAACAGTCTGTTGAAGTATTTTTGGCTCATAGTTGGGTCATCCAGCATATTTGTCTTCCTGCCCAACTTCTTGTCATCTGCAGATTTGATAAGTATGTTTTCTTTTCTCCATCTTAGTGGTTACCAGAGATGTTGAGGCAGGCCAGGCTGGAATCATTCCATTGTATCATACTATTGCTAGTAGATTTTCTTTTTTTTACATTTTTTAAAAATTTAAATTCAATTTGTAGATTTTACTTTATTTTATTTTTAATTTGTAGATTTTAATGGGTAGGATTGTGTATGGAGACAGAATTGTCAGTTTAGATAGAATATTCCATAATTATAGCAAGAATTGTCTTTTTGGTGAGTAGTCCTATTATAGCCGCTTAAAAACTAATTAATGAGAGGTAACAGAAATAAGGAAGCTCATTAAGAATGAGATAAGGAACTCGTTTGGAAAGTTGATGACCCGGTTTATATTCTTATTTATAGTTAAGTATAATACATATTTACTAATTAATAAAATATAATTCTTTTTTTTTTTTAAGATTTTATTCATTTATTCACAAGAGCCAGAGAGAGAGAGAGAGAGAGAGAGGCAGAGACACAGGCAGAGGGAGAAGCAGGCTCCATGCAGGAAGCCCGACACGGTACTCGATCCCGGGACTCCAGGATCATACCCTGGGCCGAAGGCAGGTTCTAAACCACTGAGCCACCCAGGGATCCCCTAAAAATATAATTCTTATGGAAGGTCTTAAGCAGAGACCCTTATAGACTGATTAGAGGCAATGTGGTATAGGAGAAGAAGCCCTAAACTAGCTCTGAGGTGTTTTATTCACTTATTTATTTAGCAAGTAAATATTAAGTACCCACTACACTTAAGCCCTGGGTATATAGTGGTTAAAAAAAAAAAAAAAAAAAAAAAGCCCGGACTTGATCTTTGTCCTCAGTGGAACTTACATTGTAATGCGGGAAACGATAATTACACAGGTGAATACTTTCTGTGATCTGTGTTCTAGATAGATACTGTCCAACAAACAACGCAAGTCATATATTGAACTAAAAGTTTCTAGTAGCTCCATTTTAAAAAAAATGAAAAATAATGAACTGAATTTTAATAATTGGTTTTATTTAACTCAGTATATCTGAAATAATATTTCAGCATGTAAGCAGTATAAAAAAATTGAGGTATTTGTCTTTTTGTTGAACTAAATCTTTGAAATCTTTTAAATGTTTTATTTATTTGAGAGAGAGAGAGCATGAGCAAGGGGAGGGGCAGAGGGAAAAGCATACCCCCCACTGAGCAGGGAGCCAGATGTGGGGCTCTATCCCAGGATCATGACCCGAGCTGAAGGCAGACACTTAACCAACAGCCACCCAGGCACCCCTAAATCTTTGAAATCTTAAACCTATACCACGTGTCAGTTGGAACTAGTCACGTTTCAAGTGCTCAATAGGCATATGTAGCTAGTAGCTTCTGTGTTGGACAGCACAGCACTATACCCATCTTTACAGACTACTCTGTAGTGCTGGGCAAATTACTTCCCTTGTATAGGACTCCTGTATTCATTCAGCAAAATGAACGATTTTGTCTTGCTTATCTTCTAATAACTAAATGTGGGTTCCTTTCATGTAGGAGAGTGCCTTCTCAGGTGCTCTAAATAATCTCTATCTTGAGATAGACGTATCTCTAGATATCTCGCTGCTTACATGGGTGTGTGTGTGTGTGTGTGTGTGTGTGTATATATATATATATATAATATGTAAAAATCCATCAAGCTATACACTTAAGATTTATGTTCTTTACAGTATTTATGTTGTACCTCAATGAAAATTTCTTTTTTTTTTAACAAGATCACTTCCAGTTTTTTTATTATGTGTTCTCTACTGAAATTACCAAGATGAGCTGACCTTCAGTATAATTATAAGGTGTGATAAAAAATTAGAAACAGCTAGTTACTTTTTATGTCTTCTTACCACCCAGGATGTGTCTAGTCCGAATGAAGCAGGAAGGCCGGAGTGGGAAATATATGTGTCGGATCATAGTTCATTTTATGTGGGAGGATGTTGAGCAGCGTGGCAGAGTTATGGGGGTAAGTAAAATGCTGTTAGATTATGGTCCAGGAAAACTCCAGTGAGGGATTGCTTGACTTGAGTTGATGTTTTATCTGTTCTAGAATAGCTTTGCTTTTAGATTTCTGTGTAATGCTGCCTAATGTCAGGTGGTAATTCAGTTAGAGTTGTTTCTGCCTCTATGAAGACTGACATACCATGGACACTTTATGTGTTTGCACACATTATTATGATTTGTCAATGCAAGGACATCCTGTGTTTGAAAATGGAATTATTAATCCCAAATAATGGTGGTAAGAGGGATGGATTTGTTGAATGGAAGAAATCAAATAGTAATCAAGTTTTAGGGTACTATGCCTTTGACACCAATTGAATGTTTGAACTAGTCCTCCTCTAAATTAGTTCTGATCGAAATACCCTGGCATTGGGCCGGCACTGTCCTCAGGAACTGAAAAACAAGCTCCTTGATCACTAACAACCTAGAATAATTTGGCAACATACTTGCTGAAAATGTATGTTAGTACATTTAATAATTAACCTGAGAGAGGGGGATATATACATATAAAACATAGAATGTAATGGTAATGGAAAGATGAAACCAAAGCATTAGAAACAGTTGTTTATATAAATAGTAATCTCTTCTTTTGTGTATTTTTGCATCTAGACCATATTTTAGTAGATTGTAATCCTTGTTTTATCCCCTTGTTTTTTCTCCTTAAGCCTCCTAGCTTAGGATCATCTAAAGCACAACCATCAGATGGGGTCATGAAATGGGTTGTTTTTTTTTCCATTACAAAGTTCTCCCTATGGACTGAAGAATAAACAGAGTTTATATATGTATTATAAAAGTCATACATGTTCATAGAATAAAAATCAAACAGTGAAAAGCATTTAATGTAAAGACAAGTGTTGTTTCCCCATTCCAACCTGCCAAAAGTCACCATTGTTAAGAGTTGATGTGTATCCTTCTAGTTTCCTATATAAATGCAAATTATAAATGTATATTCTGTAACATAACACAAATGGGCTTAACCATACATAGTTTTGTATCTTGGCTTTTTAACTTAATATATATATTAGATTTTTTAAAAAGATTTTTTAAAAGTAATGTCTACACCCATATGAAAGCTCAAACTTACGACCCTGAGGTCAAGAGTTTCACACTCCATGACTGAACCAGCCAGGTGCCCCTATATTAAGATGTTTTTACTTTACGTTTGTTTTTAAAATTCAAAATGTTTAAAAAAAAAAAAAATTCAAAATGTTTTAATTAAGACTGAAATCCCTTTAATCGTCAATCTCTTTCCTGGCCAGTTACCTCCTTTTAAGAAGTAATCACTGTTTCCACTTTGGTGTATATCTTTTAAGGATCTTTTCTATGTTCTCTATAGAAAATATATAGCATTGATTTTGTGTGTGTATACTTATTTTTTTTTTTTTGAGATTTTATTTATTTATGAGAGACACCCAGAGAGAGACCTAGGCAGAGGGAGAAGCAGGCTCCCTATGGAGCCTGATATGGACTTGATTCCAGGACCTCAGGATCACGCCCTGAGCCGAAGGCAGATGCTTAACCACTGAGCCACCCAGGCGTCCTTGTATATTAGATTATACATGAAATCATCCTCTGTGTACTAATATGTATTTAATTTTTTTCACTCAACAATATGTCTTAGAGATTTTTCCATGCTACATGGGAGTTGAGTGGGAGGTTGTCACCACGTTTTATTTATTGTAATTATTTTCACACACTCCTGTCATTGTCTAATGGTATCATGTGCTTACTATATGTGTAAAATTGAGGTCTTTGAAGCTAAATCATGGAGATGATGGTTGCCTACTGAGAGGGTATTCCTAAATTCTCATGTCTTTGGAGGC